>NC_085842.1:255735748-256044113 GCF_035594765.1 Anolis carolinensis | reverse complement strand
TGTGGGTCAAGAATAGGGCTCCACAGTCACCTACGTGGACACTACACTTGGAAGACGATCATACTCAGACATTGAGGGATCACCTAAGTAAGTAAGTATACTATATAAAATAATCCACTGGGTTTTAGTTACTTGTTAAGTCCATCTTGTCCTGCAGAGTAGTTATGGTGACTGAGAAATTAGTTTTTTTTTTCAAGCTGTAAGTCTCACTGGAGGATTAGAATTGAAAATAGAAGCTATAAAAGAAGTTTACTCTCTGTTTTAAATTGTAATAAAGCAACAGCGACAACAAAAGAAGACTCCTGGGTCCACACTAGTGTTATGGTTCAGTACAGAGATGAGAGACATGTTGCTAGTGGTTCATCTGCAATCCCTCTCAGCAGCCATTCACCTATTTTGTTATAGTACCATTGGATTTCAGTGGCATATTAGTACATACTCACCCATTTTCTCAATTAACATGGTGTGCTGGAAATTCACATATTTTGGAGTAGAATTGCCCTTTTAAGAGTGATGTATAATACCACTCTTAGAACAGGGGGTGTACTTTTCATGTGTTTTGTTTTAACAAAAAAAATGCAGTTTTGGGCAACCAGAAATTATTTCCTCTCTATTTCTGGGTATATGATCTTCTGAATTAATGATTTGTTGTGGTCCACAGCAAATCTCAGAGGGCACAAAGTTATCGGGATACGCCAAGCATGCCACCCCTAGGGCTTGTGCAAAGTGGGTGCTTTCAGGCAATGTTTTATTGTACTGTTGCCCTGCTTCACTCACTGAATTTTATGTGACATCAAGGCAAAGCTGTTTTCTATTTCTAAGCTAGTTTGTGCATTTCTACCCCTTCTTCCATCTATTTTTGTTACTAAAGAAATGGAAAGGTTAAAATGATTTTTTTATTGATAGAGTGATGTGCCGTCCTTTTCTGGAAGCATCCATAGAGATTAAACAGAATAATGACTCTGTCTGTGTAACACGTGGCTAAAAGGATTATGTCTTCCAAACACTCCTTCTTACTTTTCCCTCATTATTCATTAGAAGTATGAAAAAATTTGTGAAAGTAAAAACATGCTTAGATTCCAATTTGATGCCTGATCTTTTGATGTTGACATAGTTGACTGATTTTTAGCTGTGCTGTGTTTCAACAAGAGGATTCTTTCTTCAAATGATGAGTTGATGAAGTCTCTTGCAGTAGATTGCTTGGTTATTAGACTCTGAAGTCATAGTGGGGTCAAGAAGCTATATAAAATTCTTGGTTTAAAATTAACATTGTAGCTGAAGTTTTGTGATGTTGAAGTCAGTATTGTTGATTGGCTTGAGTGAGGCAAAAATTACACTATAATATCAGAGGCAGGACTTTGACCATAGAAATAAATATCCAGTATGCATTGTTAGTGGCAGTCAGCCTCACGTATTTTACAATAAATATTTGGCATCTCTTTTTGCTGTGCAAATACTTTTCTGATGCTTTGCCCTTCATGTTCATGTGGATGTTAGAGATAGAGCTGAATATCTTCTTTATTAGGACAGATTTTGTTATTAAACTGCAAAAAAGAATTACCCTTTCCTGTATTCACCGAGTGCTCTAAATCTTGGAAGGCTAGTTTTACTCCTGCTTGGTTTGCAGTATGTGACAAAATGAATGTCGTAGCCTTTGAAATTTGCACTTGCAAAGTGCACTCATTGTTTTGTTGCCATTATGCTGGAAAATAATTGGATTTATCTTCATTTTATTTTTCACGTAATTGCCCTCCAAGAGTCTAAAGACACCCTGCACTTTGAAAACGTCAGTACCACTGGCTCAGGGAAAAGCACATGATGAGCATGAAAGATAAGAAGTCACTTTCTTCTTCTTTCCCTTCCAGGTTTAATCTAATAGCATCCTTGCTGGTATAAAACAAGGTCAAAGCTACAAATTAAAATATCTACATGCAAATTGTACATTTTTCATTAAAAATGGGTGTGTGTGTGTGTGTGTGAAGTAAAGCAATTCTAGATATCTGCCCACTAACATACATGCATGTGATCCTTTTGATTTAAGTTTCCAATTATTTTTTTGTTATTTCTAAAAGGATTTTTGGAATTGTTGACATTTCATTAACACTGGCAATGTGACCCATCTTCTTGTTTGTTGGGTTCTGTGTTGTAGCCAGGACTATTGTTATGCACCACTTAAGGTGCGCAGTAAAAGTGAGCATAAGCACAGTCCTGTCGTCTTGGCTAAATTATTGTACAAATAAGGTTTTCTATTCCCCAGACTGCTATACCACCACTTGTGACTTTGCCACAGTCAATTAGAAACCCTCAGGATATACAAGGCAAAGTGAGCAAATGAAACCAGTGAGAAGTAAAAAAAGGAACTCTTACAAATTCTGACTAATTCATTGTTGTTGGGCACAGGGGAGCACAACGCTGAGGCTGACTCATTACATTAAGGCACATATATAACAAGGTTATGCATACAGGTCCATGTTAAAGTATCCTATTTCTTGCCCTTGCCACTTAATAAGAGAATTTAGTATCACATTCTGCCTATACACCCTTGCTGGATGCTCGATACTCTTTGAACTGTGCACCAGGAGTTCAATGCCCAATGGTTTCATCAAGTGTTAAGAATTCCATTTGCCATTTGCTCTTGGCAGTCGATTTTATTTCTTTCTCCTATTAATGGGTTCCACTCCTAGAGGAATTGCTCAAGTTACAATTTGTTCAAGTACCCAAACACAGCTGTTACCAACATTTCTACAGCAGATTTCTAAAAGTTTGTCTTAAGCTACCGATTGCCCACTGGCTGAACAAGAAAATATCTTGGAAGAAGAAGATAAATAGAAAACAAGATTAAACTTATTCAGATTTGGATTCCGAAGTCCCATTCGCTACTGCTACTTAACATCTCATATTGTCAATTGAAGAAAACCAGTGTAATCCTGGCTGAATTCTATCCTGGGAAGAGAACAAGGCAAACAGTACACTTACCAAGAGGACTCTCAGATTGTTAAATCCAGCAGGACTGGAGGGATATCCATTTTTGAACTTGGCTCACAAAAGTTGTTATATGTTACTAATTTACATGTTTATGAGCCTTTTGATTAAATGCATATTCACTGATCATTGGAGGTTTCCTCACTGTGGGAAGGGAACTGGAAATAGCATCTTTCTTATGGCCTAAACTGATAGCTCAACAGACCCCCTTTGCCCACTGTTCTTGATAGCTGTTTAGCTTATGAGGTGGGTTACAATTATAGCAATAGTGCCCTTATCAGGACTAAATACAGGTTTTGCTCTATGATGTATGTTTCTTGATATTATGGATTATGTGAGACTTCCTTTTTCAATAACCAGCTAAATAATTTAGGATCTGACCAGTCATATCTGAAGTCTTCAGCAATTCAGTAGAGAACATGCTCTTCTATGTAGAAGGTTCCACAGATTAATCATAGAACCACTGTCAGTTAAAGGCGATACTGGGCTTGATGGGCAATTATTCTGAAGTGCTGTATTCACTTTGAAAAGCAAGAGATTAAGATGTATTAAAGGAAGTTGGTTAATCATCTTGCCTTTTAATCAATGTATTCATTACTCAATTGAAATTAGATGCACATGTACATATCCAAAGTCTAAATATAAGCATTATTTCCAAGGCCCAACCCCACAATAAATCTAATAAAAAGCTGTTAGTAGTTTTTTTAAAAAAAAAGATAAAAGAGGTCATCAATATTTTATTTTATTGCTTGTTGCAGAAACATGATGGAAGTGATAAAGTGTCAGGGGAAGCATTGAAGCTTGCTAGTGAAACAGCAAAGGGGGCATCTGATAAGGTCACAAGTCTGCAAAGCCTGATGACAGGGTGATTTGGAGGTCTCTCATTCATGGGGTCACTGTAAGTTGAAGTCCACTTTACAGCAGTTAACAAAAAAGTCATCCGCTCATCAGATAACTATTTATTTATTTACTTATTTATTGGTCACTCTTTTAAGTCTTTGGGACCAACTAATTAAGATCTTTCTTCACAAATATTCTTTCTTGCCCATTAAATCCAAAGCATTCTCAAAGAAGCTTCAGTTTTAACGTTTGCCTTTCATTTAGCAAGCTGCTTGCCAAGTTGTTAATAGTTCATTTGCACATTGCTCTCCCACATGGATCTCTGTTCCCTCTCATCGTAAAAAAAGCATTGTAATTTTCAATGAAACTGTTCCTCCAAGATAATTAAACTCAGTGATCATCATTGTACAGATGTTTTTCCAGGGATATCTAAAATGTTTACAGCCACAGAGGGCATTGTTATAAAGAGAAGCTATTTAATTTTTTAGATTTGTCTGTCTGGTAGTTGTTGCAATGTTCTTATTACTTTTATGTGTTTCTGTAGGTCAGTATGTGTTCTGTACAACTCTGAGGTTCCATGGAAAATCATAGCAAGCAAGCCAAATGTGACTGTCATTCTTGTTCATCCCCTATAGTAAAAAGTTTCTAGGAACTGTTGGTTCCTTTCTAGGTCACTTTAGTTCAGTTCACACAAAATATCCCATGCAAACTGAAAATGTCCAATAGAACATGCACACACTACCATTATAACATTAAGGATTTGTCTGGTTTTAGTCGTAGATCAGGTCCTGACTAGGATGTTCTTTACTGTCTTTAGTTCTTTGAAAAGTAGGAGATGTGACTACCTCAGTTCTTTACTTAGACATTTTGAATGGTGTTCTAGGCAAAACATGAGACTACAGATGGGAACATCAAACAAGTTCTTTCTTTCTTTCTTTCTTTCTTTCTTTCTTTCTTTCTTTCTTTCTTTCTTTCTTTCTTTTTTTCTTTCCTTTGTTTTATATTCTACCCTCTCTCCCTTATTGAGGGACTCAGAGCAGCTAACATTAGACAGCAGGAGGGCAGCAAGGATGACACATAAGAGTTATATTATTTACAGTACAACCTCTTTATCCACAGTTTTGATGTCTATTGTTTCACTTACATTCTAAAAAAATATCTCCTCCCCCCCCCCCATATCCCTCGGGGTGTTTGGGCTTCTCTAGGTCCTCCAGTATGATTCTATGGTTTGCTTCCAGCCCAAGTATAGTCCAAATAAAGGGTTATCTATTATTCATGGTTTCAGGTATTCTTGGAACATATCACCCATTAAATACCCTCGGTTATTGTTTCTCATAAATAGGAAAGTCTTTGTCATAAAAATTGTAATCAATATTGCATTTTTTCTTTCTCTAAATGCCACTTCTTTACATTCAGGAACAGATAATACACAACAATAATCTTCCTCCTCCTGGGTATCTTGGAGAAAACTTGGGATCAAACAAGGCTTTAGATGTACTATTTGGGATCTAACAGGAAATTAGCCAGCATCAGTGCTGTCACAGCTGGCTTAGGTGTCCAAAACTGAACTAGGGGATAGAAAGATGGAGGTTGTGTACAGTAGCTGGTATTGCAATTGGATTTGTTCTTCGTGTGATACAGTGTAAAAAAATCAATGTACACTGGGCATTCCCATAAAAATTGTGACATCTATTTCATATTCTCTTATCATAGATATATTGACATGCATCTACACTGTAAAATTAATGCAGTTCGACACCAATTTAGCTACCATGGCTCAATGCTATATAATCATGGGAGCTGTGGTTTTCCAAGGTCTTTAGCCTTTTCAGCTAAATAGTCCTAGTGCCTCACCAAACTAAAATTCCCATGATTCCATAGCATTGAGCCTAGGCAACTAAAATGATGTCAAGAGCACATTATTTTCACAGTGTGGACATATTCTTAGTGAAACTCTCCCTTTTGTACATCTGAGTGCAGCCCAACTCTATGATTCTATGATTATAATCCTATAAACCTATAGGATGTATGAAAGGAATATAATGTTCATCCAGCAGGGTTTTCTATGAGGGTTGAATGAAAAGTAATGCCTCCACCTTCGTAACTCAACACATATTGGTACGCGGCAAGTACTGGCTTGTTCAGTAGACTCTTCTCTACAGTTCCATTTGACGGGAAGCCTTAGCATTGAACAGTTGTGTTATTAAAGTGCAAAGTATGGAACCCTGTTGTCAATGCAACTTAGCAACGTGCAGTCATTGAATTCTTGACAGCAGAAGGTGTTACCCCAAAGAGGATTCATCAGAGAATACAAGCTGTCTATGGTGATTGTGCTGATGTGAGTACTGTGCATTGTTGGGCGAGTAAGTTTAAATTTGTTGAGGTGGGAACATCTGACTTGCATGACAAACAAAGAGTTTGACATCCTGTGATAGCGACCAGCTAGTTTCACAAGCAAAAGGTTGACAGATTGATTCAGGATGATCGTTGTATCAGTCAGAGAGAAATTTCAAGCATAATTGGCATTTAACAAGAATGTGTGGGTCAAATTATTGCTTTGCTTGGCTATTGGAAGTTCTATGCACAAACATTCTCCAAATTTGTTTGTTTGTTAAAAAAACATCTTGTCGTGTGGTACACAAGGCTTCTGTTAGCAAAACACAAATGTGAAACGAGAAAAAGGCATATAGACTGTGTTGGTCTGAACTATGGATCACATCTAGAAACCACCTTCAGCTTCAGAGAAAGTCTCCAAACATTCCTTTTGTGCAGCCACATTTGAGCAATGCAAATATTAATGCCCTACACAAGAATAAGCAGCATGTCTATTCAGATTATGGTGTGTTAAATACCAGCAAGGAATCAGTAGGAAACTTGATGAGGGGAATATCATTTGGAATGGACTACTCCTGCAACTGGATTTACATATTTTGGCTCCATTTTATGTGCTCCTACAGAACATATATCTCTCTGAATCCAGATTGAAATTAATGGTGTGTTAGTAACATGATTGAATTTACTTAAATGCCTTAGCACATTAAAATGCAGTGTCTATTCTCTTAGAAAAATTCTATTCTGTTCATCACTGCAAAATAAAATATCTGTATGTAACTAACTCTTGTGCCATTCAAAAAAGCACCTCCTTCCCTACTTTTGAAAATAAAGACTGTGGATGTACTGGCCAAGCAAGAAACATGAGCGTGTAAGAGAACTAGAAGACTTCTAATATGTTTGGTTTTACAAGTGTGGGATCTTTATTGGAATACCTACTGCATCGTCAGATTATTTAAAAGGTTTAACACGCAAGACTTAAAAGCTTCATCTTAATGTTTACAGGGGATTCCTGTAATCTGTCATGCTACAGAGCTACTTGGGGACACTTCAAAGGAGTGCTGTCTTATGATCAAGCAGTGAAATGTTCACAAAGAAGTACCTTACAGTGCCAAGTCACAGAGGAGCGTGTAAAGAAATTAGCCTCAGGCAATGTGTTTTTCAGGAGACACATTTTCTCTGTGATTTTAGCTAAATATTGGAAATGTTTATTGATTTTATTTATATTACATTCTTCCAACAATAGAGCAGTTTTAATTTACCTATGTTAACTTACGTACTTATGTTTTAAAAAGTTCCCTCTAGGCATTTTCTAGGTCTTCTAGTACACTGCTTCTTAAACTATAGGTCTTGACTCAAAATGGGGTGCCTTAGCTCAATGGATGGAGCCCCCTGCGGCTCATCGGGTTAAACCGCTGAGCTGCTGAACTTGCTGATCGAAAGGTCAGAGGTTCAAATCCGGGGACCATAGTGAGCTCCCACTGTTAGTCTCAGCTTCTGCCAACCTAGCAGTTCGAAAAATGCAAATATGAGTAAATTAATAGATACCGCTCCGGCGGGAAGGTAATGGCGCTCCATGCAGCCTTGCTGGCCGCATGACCTTGGAGAGGTCTCTGGACAATGCTGGCTCTTCAGCTTAGAAATGAAGATAAGCACTAACCCTCAGAGTTGGACATGACTGGACTTAATGTCAGGGGAAAACCTTTACCTTTACCTCTATCCAAAACAGCTCAATGTTGGGGTCATGAAAAATTTGGCAGCACTAAAAGTTTTCCGAACAACACTCATTTACACAAATCTGTTAGCAATGTGTGTATTTTGAAAGCTGTTTCTCTTTCTTGCACAGTTTTCTCTATTAGTTTTGGCCCCAGCTGCAATTTTGTCATGTTTGCTGTATTCTTACAATCCACTATTAGGAAATATTTTGATAAAACCTTTGAGGTGGGGACTGTGCTTCACACAGTAGTTTCCAGGCCAAGATTTGAAATGTGGTGCTACAGATAGGAACAACTAAAATCCAAAAGTTGGGATTGATTTCCCATGGAAATGAATTACTCTAGTTGGGGAGAATAGATTTAAAGATTTCCTCCAAGAGGTTTTTCACTTCCTTAATTAAAATCTAGGACTGCTGTCTGGATTGTTAAGGAGGGCTATTGAAAGGCTTCTGATAAAACACATATAATTGATGGATGATGCAGTCATTCTAAATGAAATTGATAATGTTCTGTGCTTAATTTCTATAATAAGAAATAGGGTGAAGTATTCTTGGAAGGTTTTAAATATGACAGTGATAGCAACACAGGTATTGCTTGGATATAACACGTTCAGAATCAGATTGGATCTACACTTCCCTATATTCCAGGATCTAATCCTAGATTGTCTGTTTTGAACTGCATTATATGAGTGCCACTTCTACATTGCTATATAATCCAGATTATCAAAGAAGATAGTTTGCACTATTGGCTTTGAACTAGATTAAAAAATCTACACTGTCATATAATCCAGTTCAAAGCAGATATCTGGATTTTATATGGCAGTGTAGAAGGGCCTGAATCTACACTGCCAGATAATCTGGAATAAGAAGATAATCTGAGATCAGATCCTGGGATAAGGGGCAGTGTAGATCCAGCCAAAATGTATACTCACTAGTTCATAATATTTGTTTTATTTAATTGGTTGTTTTTCACATGTTCAGACCAGAGGTTGGAAATGTGACTTTTATATCCATTCCCAGAGAACCCACCATTCAGGATGGCAATTCAAAGCTGTAGTCCAAAAAAGGGGGTCTTTCCATGATCTTGATTCATGCTGTGAAGGTGAGCTCTGAGACTTGGGCTTTTTCTACACAGGTCCTAAAATCTGAAAGAAACTATGATAAAAGGGAGTGTACCAAAAGGGACAGATACCAAAAGTGCTGGATCTTGGGATTGAATGAAAAACACGTGTTAGGAAGATTATCTTAAAAGTTGCAATCGGCCAAAAAAAAATGCACTGCTTCTAAGGACTGTATATCCCTGCAGTAAAAAAAAAAACTCATAAAAGTTTTGTTAAGGGGGTGTCCCCAAAAACCGATGGGGCTGAGCATCTCTGAGCATATATAACTTCTGGTTAATGTCCCACATCCATTTTGCAAAATCTGCTATAATATTCTACACTGCTGTATAATCCAGATTATCAAAGAAGATAATCCACATTATCTTCTTTGAACTGGATTATATGAGTCTACACTGCCATATTCAGTTCAACGCAGATAATTTGGGCTTCATATGGCAGTGTAGAAGGGGCCTTTCAGGATGCTTGGGGACCACTTACCGGAATTGAGAGCTCCATGTTTGGACTTTTCTTCAGGTACCGTAATTTTTTACCCCACTTCCTTTTCCCAGATTAAGAGGCTGTCTGGAAGGGCCCTGGATCTACATTACCATATGAACCAGATGATCAAAACAGGTAATCTGCATTATCTGCTTTGAACTGAATTATGGGTCTATATTGCCATATAATACAATTTAAAGCAGATAATCTGAATTTTATATGGCAGTGTAGAGACTGCAAACAGATTCAAATGCAATCACTTAATTGGGACCACCTTTGTTGACCAGCCTCCATTTCCAGAAAAAGCACAAGCCACTATATGCTTCAGTTGTTTTTCTTGTTTAATATTTATCAGTTTGGCAGATATAACACTGTGCTCAATTAATGGTAATTTTTCCCTGTGTGTGAAAGAAAAGAAGAGGACTGGGATTTGGCTGGTAATAAATCTGAAGCATAGGAGGCATGAGAGAAGCGAAAGTGGTCTTCTGGAAATAGTAACAAAATGCTCATTTTTCTAGCATGTTAATTACAAACATCTGCACTTTATTTTTAGACTTAAATTTACTACTATCATATTTAGCTCCACAGCCGTCAGTATTACTGTAAATTATACATAACAATGTGAAATAATTAAACGGATGCATCAGGGAATGCTTTTTGTAGTAAAGAAAAGCTTGCATGCTCTTAAGTAAACTGCTGCTATCATGCCTCCCTCTTTTGCCTTGGTCTTCAACTCCTCTCATTGAGTTTCAAATGTGGGACTCAGCAACTAAAAGGGTATGTATACAAAGGACTCTGATTTAATACTTTAGGAGAAAAGATGGCTATTTCAGTTCAAATTATTCTTGGGCTTCTTAGCAACATTGCAGAGATAAAAACGATGGGTCTATTTGTTCATCAGCAGTGTGATAGAACCAGTGGAACTATTTTAAATAGCAGGTGTGTGCTGTGTGTTGAATTTGGCAGGAAGCCGTTTGAGGAATTTTGTGCAGCCAACGTATTCCAGTGCCAAAATAGCACTCTCTTGTATTTCATTGTACTATGACATAAAAGCTGGCATGCTACATACCAAGAAGCTACTGTGACTCTCTCTTCATTTTTGAACTGCTGATCCCATAATCCTTTACCATTGGCTCTGCTGGTTAGAGTCCAAGGAGGACCAATTGCACTGGGTGGCACCATCCAAAAGGGTGACACTCAAATGACCAGGTATAACAGTTTTGTGCAATGCTTTAGTATTATATAGTTAAATATAACTGCAAAAACAATTTTTGTAAACACAGTTTACATGTACAGTAGAGTCTCACTTATCCAACATAAACGGGCCAGCAGAATGTTGGATAAGCAAATATGTTGGATAATAAGGAGGCATTAAGGAAAAGCCTATTAAACATCAAATTAGGTTATGATTTTACAAATGAAGCACCAAAACATCATGTTAGACAACAAATTTGGCAGAAAACGTAGTTCAATACGCAGTAATGCTATGTAGTAATTACTGTATTTATGAATTTAGCACCAAAATATCATGATATATTGAAAACATTGACTACAAAAATGCGCTGGATAATCCAGAACGTTGGATAATCTTGGACATTCTTAAAATTTTATATAATGTGATTTTATTTTGTAATGGTACCTGTTTTATATGAACTGTTGTTTTGTAGATTGTTTTATATGAATTGTTGTTTTTACATTGTTTTTAGGCATTGAATTTTTGCCTATTTACTGTAAGACGCTTTGAGTCTCCTCGGAGAGAAAGGCGGTGTAAAAGTGATGTAAATAAATAAATAAATAAATAAATAAATAAATAAATAAAATAAGCGAGTGTTGGATAAGTGAGACTCTACTGTACTTTATCAATATATCTACAAGGCTTAAACTCTATGCTAATTTGCTTTTTGAGCTTTCTAATATGCATGTGCTCTGGACAGTGCTGTTATTATTACTCAGTTTCAATTACACTTTGAATCACATGGTTTTGTCTGTATACCCTACAAGAACACACTTATTTTCATTGTTGTTGGTATTTATAGTTGTAATTTTGTCACATTTTCTGTTATTTTAGCTATGATATGGTGATGTGATATGAGAGTGACACCATGAATAGACACATCAGGTGACACTGAGCTGACCAAAAGCATCTGGAGTGCTTTTGTTACAACACATAGACACACAGAGACATATACAGAAATAGAATTAAATAATTTGGCTGCATGCTCTACAACTTTTTGGTCCATGGACTAGATTTCAGAGAGTAGATGTGGTGTGGTCCTGGATTCAGGGAAATCAGGATTCAAATGCCCCCTTGACTGTAGAAACTCAGGTGGTAAAGTTGGGCAACTCACATACTCTCAACAGTGGCAAACCTCATCTGAATAAATATTGCTAAGAAAGTCCTATGATAGGGTTGCCATTAATTGAAATCAAATTGGAGACACATAATAATGAATAAATTTCTACATAGAAATTTCCTGGGGCTCTTCTACTCTGCATACTTACAGCACTTTGATTCCACTTTAACTTCCATTGTTCCATCCATTGACTCCTAGGGTTTGCAGTTTAAAGAGATATTTAGAATTATCAACCAGAGTGCTCTAGTGCCCCATCAAACTATTGACTTGAGGAATCCACAGGATGGTAGTTAGGTGAATTACAGTCCTATCATTATGTATTGTGAAAGGGCCATTGGAGCCATGGCCAGAACCCAAATGGCACAATGTTCTCATCCACATGCAGGAATCCATAATATACTCCCCAGAATGAGATGGCAGAGGAAGCATGCTGTTAACCATTTGATTCCAAATGGGATCATGAAGCTGCAACATGTCTGTTAAGACAATTCACATCTTAAAATGGAGATGTGCACAGGATAAGTAGAGTTCTCATATTTTCTTACTTTATTTCAGCAGATTTATCCATCATTACACATAAAACTATGGAATGGGCCATAGGACTTCATCACATGGAGGACCTTAAGCCAAGGTGCAGTGCGGGAATCTGTCAGGCAGTGGGGTGAATCCTAGGGCAGTGAGGGAAACTGTTGGGCAGCACCCTGTATCGCCCTCATTTCCATCACAGTTTTCTGTCTGTCCTTGGCTTAGTCAATGAGAACATGGGTAACTGCCTGTGTTCTCAGGGCAGCCTCTCAACACGCTGCTGAGACACAACCCGAACAGAGCCCCACCAGAAGTAGCACTGCATTGTGTGATGGGCTTCAGTAGACTAGGCTCCATCCTGTCTGTGTGTCAGCAGAACCCTAGGACAGGACTTTTTGCCCATGTGATGAGGTCCTTAGTCATGTACCATTACCAACAATAATATCCCTACAAGTAGCAATTCAGATTGTTTGCAAGCACAGAACTTACCTTTGTTTGTGATTACTATATAGTATTTTAGTAAGTTTCAACATTTTCTCATGTGTGTTTGTGTGTGAGAGAGGGTTGGGGGGGAGTATACATTCTGGAAAGTTTTGTCAATGAGAAACAATGTAATTGAGCAGTAAGCACTTTCCTGTTTTGCAGAAAATAATAAAATATTATGCTCACATACTGCTTTCCAGCAGAGAAGTTCATTTTCGATCTTGCTTTGATGGTGAAGCATTCCCAGGAACTGCGGAGAATATTTTCTTTAACCTCAGAGCACTTGTAAAGCCTGGTGAGTGAGGACATTGATGGATGAAGGTCTCCTTGAGGCTTGACATCTAGCTTTGGCAAGGCAGTGGAGAATATAAGCAGGCTGGGACAAGGCAGGACAAGGGCAGAATTACCTGTTAGCAACCCAGATGAGAGAGCCATTCAGAATCAGAGAGTTCATTTTGAAGCTCTAATAACAGATGAGGCCATAAAGCTTCTGGATGGGGCCCTTTGATCTCTCTGGTAGGCTGGGGTTTAGTTTGTGAAATCTCCACATCTTTTCAAGCACAAACATAAATTATATTGTATTGGGATTATGGATCTGTATTTGTTTGTAGCTCTATTTCTTTTGGATTTTTTTTCTTGTGTAAATACAAGTATTTGAGGGTATGATCTATCATAAGAAAGGGAACATAAAGGCTTTTGCTCTAATCTTGTTGGATTTCTATTACAGTTATCCACCTAAAACTACATATCACTTGAAGGCTAAATTGCTCAAAGCATGGCTTTAAAAAAATAATAGAAGTAAATATTTTGCTCTTTTGGTAAGATAGTGGTGATGATTGTCTTAAAGAAATGATTCCATGCAAATGAAATATGAAAGCAAGGATGAAACAGAATACAAGTTTTGATGATAAACTTGATATCTGGGAAAATGTGTGAGGTGAAACTTGATTTGTGGTCAGTTGGAATATATGCATGTTACCAGCATTTTTGGGGTTCCCTCCGAAAGGTCCCAGGTTCAAATCCCGGGAGCGGAATGAGCGCCCGCTGTTAGCCCCAGCTCCTGCCAACCTAGCAGTTCGAAAACATGCAAATGTGAGTAGATCAATAGGTACCGCTCCGGCGGGAAGGTAACGGTGCTCCATGCAGTCATGATGGCCACATGACCTGAAGATGTCTATGGACAACGCTGGCTCTTCGGCTTAGAAATGGAGATGAGCACCAACCCCCAGAGTTGGTCACTACTGGACTTAACGTCAGGGGAAACGTTTACCTTTACCTTTTACAACAGCTTCTTGGGCTTCCAAATGGTTGATTGTGAACCTGGAACACAACTCCAAGAAAGCATCAAATGCAACATAAGAACCTGTGATGGGAGAAGAATAGACTCAGGACCCTTTTACACAGGCCAAAAATCCAAAAGGAATTGAGATTTTAAATCCCACTTTCTCTTGGGATGGAGACCACACAGCTGGTCAAAACCCCAGGATTTTGTGTGGGGAGGGGGTGGTGGCTAGATGCTTTCCTGAGCTGATCTGAAATCGGCACAGGTGGGCACAGGCAACAAAGCCCTTTTCCTTCCCCCCTCCTTTGGAAGAGCCAAAAGAGGGCTTTTGAGAAGGGAGGGGGGATTTCTTTTCCAGAGCCCTCTGTTGGTTCTTCCAGGGAGAAGACAGAGAGGAAGTAGCTCCAAGCCTCCATTGGAGCTTTCCTCTGGTAAATGGAGAGGGAAACGGGGCCCACAGAGGGAGTCTATAGTGGGCAAGGAAAGGAAAGCACATCTTTTCCATGCCTGCAGGGATACATAGGCATGGAAAGGTGCTTTTTCAGGAGGAAAAGAGTTTAAAGGACACCTTTTTGACATGAGCTTTTCAGCCCCTAATCAGATTCCTCCTACATTTTGGCTAAACATCATTTAGCCACCCCCACTTTTAACCTGATTTAACCTGGCTTATAATGCATGTGTAGAAGGGCCCTCAGACCCTTTGCCTGCTTTTGAAAGTCTTTTAGGCGTGCACCCAGTCCTTTGGAACCCAGCCAAAGCCCCTAAATACCTTGTTTTTGTTTGCTTACAGCACAGCTCTAAGGAGGTTTGCCCAGAGGTCCCACTGACCTCAATGACACAAGAAGCAAAAGTTTTATATTGTGTCTTATTCCATTTCTTTTTTTCTTAACAGTCAAAAGCCACTGTAATTTCTTATAATTTCTATAATACTATGGAGTCTTGTTGGTAAAAGCCGAACTTGTAAAATAACATGGATTATAGCTGGCATGAGGTCCTCCCCTGAAGTCAAAATCCTGCTAGAATTTCAAGGGACGTGACTACATGGCAGATACCTGGCAACTGTAGCAGCAACTGTTTTACAGGCTGCCTAGAAGTGCTCCATGGGGTGTTGTACATGATTCACTGTTCCACCTCATTGGTCTTTCTAGCCAAGTTCTGCTCTCTGCTATTTAGGGATTTCCAAAAGATTTCAAAGAAACATCCATGTCTACTAGAGCCAAGTTGCAATGGAGATGTAGGTTAGCTTGTGCAAAGTGATGTCTATTGTGACCATTTATGTAGAACTCCTTTAAAGAAAAACTGAATTATATGATGAATCTATAGTGGAAGCTTACACCGATGGATATGTTTTATAGTGACTATTTATTATTTCCTTCTCATTTTGCTAACTAAAATCAGTTTGCTAATGACTAAAATCAGTTAAATTTCCTAATCTAGCAGGGAAACATTTCATGGTCTGGTCTTGTGCTTTTATGAACAAGGGCATTCTAGCTCAGTACAGGCATCCCCAAGTTACGAACAAGATAGGTTCTATAGGTTTGTTCTTAAGCTGAATTGTATATAAGTTGGAACAAGTACATTTTAAGTGTGACTGCAGCCAAATATATATATATATATATAGCTTTGGACAGCATAGGGGAGAGGTAATACCCCTGTGGAGTTTAGCTGTCTGTGCCACTATTCAGAAGATTTCACCTCACTTTTTGTCCCTGTGATCATTGGATTTTGAAAAAATTGGCTTCTTGTGGAAACAAGGATTTGTAAGAAAGCTTCAGTGGAGACACCTTTTCCCCCTTGATAACTCTTTCGGGATTGAATTTCCCTTCCTAGGGATAGATTTCTCTCTCTCTTCCTGTTGTCTCACACCTGTTCTTAACTATGAGTAATTTGTAAAGTGGATGTTTGTAACTCAGGGATTGACTGTATTCTGGAAGCTGAAGTCAAAAAAGATAACTTTTACGAACTTTGCTTACAGCATGATTGGTATTAGCATTGATAGCACATAAGGCTACAGAGAAAAGAAATATTTATGTGGTCACTTTGAGGGGTAGCACTTCTGTCTATAAGGGATTGTCTAAGTGGATTAAAAATGACATTGTGTGAGTTCTGGCTGAAACCTTGCCCCCAATCGGGTTCAAGTGTCACTGGATGGTTTACCTGCCAACATGGGAAGCTTTCCCCCAACATGGGAGGCATCCCGTATTGTGCTGGCTTCAGTGGTCGAGAGGGAGCTACATGCGGGGTGACAGATTCACCCTGCAGCCTCTCTCTTTTCTCCCGGATGCTAGATGAAACGGAATGCTTCGCCTAGCCTTTATAATGAGGCCCTTCGTCTTCACCATCAGAAGCCTGATATTATCCAGCTATACAGTGTTCCCTCACTACTTTGCGGTTCACTTTTCGTGGATTCCCTGTTTCACGGTTTTTCAATAAACTCTAAAAGACTATTATAAATCATAAAAAATTATAATTTACAGCCTAAGGAAGGGAGGAAGGAGAAGCCAAAGGGAGAGAAAAGGAGCCCAAATGGCAACGGGAGGAGAAGGAGGCGATTTATCAACACATGATTGGTTGATAAAGCCTTAAAATAGAGTATATCTACTAAAATAATGTATAAATATTAAAATAAATATAGTGTCCCTACTTCGTGGAGTTTCATTTAATTGTAGGTGGTCCTGGAACCTAACCCCAGCAATAAGTGAGGGAACACTGTAGTTTTAAATTACCACTTTGATTCTTCATTGCTGGAATTGAAATTAAATGCATTCCCATCTCAGAACAATGTTGTAAAATTAATTCATAAAAGGCTCCCTAGTACTATTTCTTATCTTAGACCATTTGAATGACCATGTATTCTGTCTGTTCAAAGCTGTAACAATCTTCAGTCTCATTAGCTGAAATTAAAAATGTAATAGGCCAAATGGTGAAGTATTACAGTGTTCCCTATCCTCCCAGGTTTGCAAGGTTCTCTTTACAGTTTCTAATAAGATATACATATACATAAGGCTGATTTCAAACATTTGCTTTTCTTTATGGATGCAGATGTTTTTAAACTACAACTCCCCTCATTGCTTATAAACACAATCACTTCTGTTGGCTAGGACTCATACATGCTGTTAGCTGACAAAAATCTAGAGAGACACATATTCTTCATCCGCATTCTGAGATATGAGGACCAGCCTGTTCATTCTGAGAAGTGGGCTTTGATTAGTGTTATCTTTGTGTAACAAGTATTATGAACCTATTCTGTATCCCAATCTTGTAGGGAGGGGGTGGTTGTGGTGTGTGTGTGATGTACCAGTGATTGGAATAGCTGTACCGAAGAAAATGTTCTTGTTCTGTGCTAAAGATTCAGAAGCCTCAAGGTTTGGACTCAGGGCGTGTACATTGCATCCCTAGGAGGCTGAATGTTTCAATACATTTATGGAGGTAAGCATCATGAAAACTCTGCAGAGTTTGGCTAATGGTAGCATTTAAAAAACTTGTGCTGCATTAGCTGAAGCCTAGAATGTCTCCACTCTGCTAACCTTCAAACACCCAATAAAACCAGAGCCCTTGACTTTATTACAACTTTGTTTCACTAATGGCAATCTTGTACTGCAGAGATAAAGCTGGGATTGCACTGCTTGCTGTTTTATAGTTCCTAGGACGAAATCTTTGTTTTTCCAAGAGAACATTGAAAAGTCAACACCTGATAATGAGTTTGCTCTAATTCATTATGGCGGATATCTTATGACTTAAATGTTCACCTTGTGTTAAATTGTTTTGCATCATAGCTTGAGAAAACCTAATAGCAAAAATTCCTGCTTTTGATTTTACGATCAGCCAAGATGACACGCTTGCATAGCTGTTGTCCCTTGTGTTCTTCTCCATATATACCAGACAGATGCCATTCTCTTGTGAACTGATGTGCTGAATTCATTGGGACTTCATGCAAGCATATGCTGCATACAATTCTTTCTCCCTGTTTTAAACCGGCAGCAACAACCATTACCATGTTAAGACTTTCTCTTTGTTTTGTTGTCTTTTTAGATTACAAATATTTTGGGGCATGCATCAGTCTTCTTCTTCTTCATTAATCACCATCATCTATGAAGTGTACTGTTCATATTCCATCGAGGTTCACAGATGATACACACAGAATCAGAGTGTGGCCAGGAAACAGGAGGGTACAAATGATTAATGTGGAAGAACACACAAAATAGCATTTTAAGCAAAAACAAAAAAAAACCCACAAAAACCCTGGAATGAGTTTAGAAAATCTTGAGGGAGAAAAGTGGAGTGGGGTTTCAAATTGATAAATACAACATTGATTAACAAGAAATGTTATATCATGATTTATTCTAATATCAAAATTCCTTTAACTGACCTTTCAAAATTCCAGCTTTTTTCACTGTATGAATTATGTGTTCACACCCCTCCTCACTGCTGCTCAATATAGATCAGGTCAGATCTCACCTTCCTTGTATTATAACACTCACACAGTCATGTTGAACCAACTATAGCTTTTCAGCTGTTCTCAGAACAAAATGGATTGTGGGGTGGGGAAAATAATATTTAATAGGTTTAGCTGTTGGCGATGAATGGGATATTATTAATTAGGAAATATATATATCTGAAGAAATATCATAGATAAATATATGCATTCCATAGCCTTTTTGAAAGTTTCAGATCTATCAGATCTGGAATGCATTGCAAATCCCTGATGGTCATTCTAAAATAGAGAGTGATCAGCCACTTTCAACTCTAGAAGTGTAGGTCTGACCCCTTGGAAGTAGAAGCATTTACTACTGAGACCAGTTTGCTTTTCTGTGTGTCTCAGAAAAGAGGGCACAACATATTCCTGTTGATCTGTCATACAGGATTAAGTGTATGATACTAGGTGAAGCGAAGAGAATTAGGTATTTTTAGCAAAAAGGGCTTGCCGTCTGTATCAGATGGATCAAAGAAGATGAGAGACATAGGCAGCCGATTTCTAAGGGAACCAATAGAACAGCGTACAAACGTAGGCATTTGACCTGGGACCTATTTCATTGCCATTAAAGGAAACTGGAATATACGCTACAGCTGTGCACAGTGGCAAAATGTCTTGGTCTGACCCTGAACAGAACAGAAGAAAATGGTTTTATATATGTAGATACAAGGGCTGTTACAGATTCTTAGTAATATACAAAACTGACTAAAACTAGATGTATGTTTTCTTAAACGTTCAAGATAAGGCTGGTTGAGGATTTCTTGAAGTATTTTTGAGTCCATCTCTAGGGGAATACACAATGTTGTATAAATAAAGTTTTGACATAATTAGATCTTATGAAGTATTTTGGGCAACATATTACTTTATCGGTACTATTTTTTAAAATGCGGCTCACGATAACCATAGTCACATGGGTTATGCATGCTGTCATAACAGTCCCGGAGAAGAGAAAGGGTGCACAAAAAGCAGAACTGAAATATATATTGGACTACATTAATATTTTGACTGGCAGAAAATGGATGAAGACTCACCTGCAAATAAAATGTTAGAATGGTGTTAGATAGTGTTAGAATTTAAATAAGGATGGTATTAGAATTTACGTAAGATCACTTTTCCAATCACCCAGGTAGTAATGAGATGAACAGCAAATTACTTTAAAGAACTGGAACATATACTTTCCCTTTTGCTAATATCCCATTAAACAAGCCATTAGAACTCCGATCATCTCCTGCTGGCAAATGACAAGTTTTTCTTAGCATTGGCTAATTATCACTTGACTTCTAAATTAGTAACAGGGAGGTTACTATACTTTTGAATCCCAAATATAAATCATATTCCAAGTTCATTCAAGATTTTGAGCCGATGAAGCTCATGATGGTGTAATCACACTAGAGCTTAAAAAGTAGGCAAAAAGTATGCATCCCATTTGAAATCCTGTGGCTGCCTTCTGCAGAATCCTGGGGCTTGTAGTTTAGGGCAGGACTTCTACTGTAGGAGCCTATAAAATGCTCAACCAGAGAGGTCCTGAGTCTCACTAAATCACTAGCCCCAGAATTCTGCAGGAGGCAGCTAAAGGGTTTCAGATGGGATGGATACTCTTCTTCTACACTTTAAGATCTAGTGTGATAAGACCGACACTAGTATGCAGGTATGAGCTTATCTATATTGGTCAGAAAACCTAAACTCACCATGCCTCCTCTCTGCCTCTATGATTCACAGCAACCTCCAGGTTTTCTTATCTTAATCTGACTTTGCCCTACTTTATTCCAAAATTTTGTTGGAAATTGATGTAACCTACGGGTTTGTGGCAGTCTGGAAAGCTGGATTAGGTTCATTTTGAACTGATTTCCTGTCCAGACAGACACCACTGCCATTATCCTTTCTCAGTGCAAATCAATGCAGGGAAAAGGGATGGTTGCCCATCCCCTCCTTCATGCAGATCATGCAAGTGGAGCCCCCGGTGGCATAATGGGTTAAAGCCTTGTAACCTGAAGGTTGGGTTGCTGATCTGAAGGCTGCCAGGTTTGAATCCCACCCAGGGAGAGCACGGATGAGCTCCCTCTATCAGCTCCAGCTCCAAGCGGGGACATGAGAGAAGCCTCCCACAAGGATGGTAAAAAAAAACACAGCAAAAACATTTGGGCGTCCCCTGGGCAACGTCCTTGCAGGCGGCCAATTCTCTCACACCAGAAGCGACTCAGGTTGCTCCTGACACGAAAAAAAAATCATGCAAGTGCCCCATTATGATATCAACAGACATAACAAGGAGACTAGGACATGGAACAATGGAAATTGAAATTGCAGGAAAAGAGATTTCACCTAGACATTAAGAAGAACTTCCCAATGGCAAGAACTGTTCAGCAGTGGAATATGCTGCCTCGGAGTGTGGTGAAATTGTCAGAGGTGTTATTCTCAATAGCCAACAAGGATGTCAGTTGAGAAAGCACTCCAAGTTACAGACATACTGCAATTGCAAATACAGAGCATTTTTATTTCATTTGGCAGCTATTCAAGAAATCCGTGCTTGCTCCTGATTGGTTCAGGACTCCGTACGACGTCATTGCTCGTTGGCTTTTTGTAATAGTGTGGAATTTAATAAACTGTCAATTCTGGTTCCAAAATCTGATACAATCACTAATCCAAACTGTTAAACTTGTTATTCCAGCCACTGAATACCATCATTAACTTGGTTAAAATGTACTAGGTTTTTTTTTTTGAAATATCTTCTTCAGAATGAACTCCTACCTATTAGTATTTCATGTGAACCATACAAAACAGCAAAATGTCACTACGTTGATAGCCATGCAGAGATGGAAGAAAGATCTATAAAAATCAATGCATCTCTATGCCCATAAACAAAACATTAATATTATTGTTGGCAGAATGACGTTTTTCCTAGTAAGGAAAGCAACGTTTCTTTTCTTTCCTGCAATGCTGATGCTATCTTTTCGATTGAAAGAGGTAGGGAATAAATCCTAGGGGTTTGCTTTAATAAAAACAGAGGGAGTTGAAAGGGAGACAGAGTAACAAAATACAACCTTTATTATTCCATACTTCTGGCAGCCCTGGGAATTATTTCTTTCAACTCAAGTGCATGGACATTTTAGCTGCTTTATCAAGATGGAGGTGGTGTGGGAAAAAGAGGATGAACATATTACAGCTAAAAAGCATGGCAACATTTTCTTGAGCAAAGTAGTTTCTGGACATTTTTACATGCTTTATCTTGAGCTTTATTTTGATTAGGAGGCAAATTGGAGAGAGAAATGGCATGGACAAGGGAAAAATATAGTCTTATTTCTTTTTTGGTCTTCGATTGAAAAGGTTGCATTTTCGTTTTTCCTGTGTCCGTTCTGCAAATGCTTATTTTGAATATTTGTAACTAAAGTGATTCTACTGCACAAGTATTGACAATAACTTTATTATTTCATGGTTTAAAAATACAATAGCACTTACACTAGAAAGAAGTAAATTATTAAAAGATGCCAAAATATTCACTCCTCTGGGCACGTCAAACATTATTATTATAATGTGTGTTGAAGATGTCTGCAGTGTGGCCCTCAAATGGAAAAAAAGGGGAATGCAGTAAACACATTTGTACACATAGGCCCTATCTACATGGGCAAAAATAAGTCTGTACTTATGTTTGTCCCAGTGCTACTAGAATAAGTGCTGTGTCCCTCATTTCAAAGTAAAAGTGCTTCCTTTAGGCTTTAATGTCATTTTTTAAAAGTCACTTTTTAATGTTGCAGTTTTCGGGAAAAAAATAGTTTTTTTTTTCACCTGTGCCCTATGCATGATTGGATAGTCTAACCCAGGGGTCCCCAAACTTTTTAAACAGGGAGCCAGTTCACGATCCTTCTGACCATTGCAGGGCCAGACTATAGTTGGACACCGAGCAGTAGTAATAGTAGTAGTAGTAATAATAATAATAATAATAATAATAATAATAATAATAATAATAATGAGGGTTGGAAGAGACCCCTTGGGCCATTGAGTCCAATCCCTTTCTGCCTTTTGCCCCGAAAGCACAAGCAAAGCACCCCTGACAGATGGCCACCCAGCCTCAATGCTAATAATAATAATAATAATAATAATAATAATAATAATAATAATAATAAGGGTTGGAAGAGACCCCTTGGGCCATTGAGTCCAATCCCTTTCTGCCTTTGTGCCCCGAAAGCACAAGCAAAGTGACAGGGGATGATGGGAGGCAGAGTGGATTCCAAAAAATCATCATCCCGGTCTCACCTCCTTCTCCAGACTGTATTCCCATGCTGAGAAACAGCACTGGTCAAACAAACACTCCAGCAGACGAAGTCCAACTATTGATTAACTTTATTTACATGTCTATTTACAGTTTGCATTTCTCGGCTTCAGAGCATAGCATTCATAGTCCACCTGCAGAAAAAACTCAAGCCGAACTCCACAGATAAGATAAACAGCATTCCTCAGATCGGAGGAAGTTCCAACCCTCAAAAGGCCGGAAATCAAGCCTCATAGGTCACAGTAATCACAACAGGCTGTCAGTCAAAACTAGCCTGCTGTTAACTATTTCATTACTGAAAATACACACTCTAGCTCATCAGCAGTAAACACTTGATTTACATTTCATACAAATACAACCATATTCCAACACAAAGCACCCCTGACAGATGGCCACCCAGCCTCAATGCTAATAATAATAATAATAATGAGGGTTGGAAGAGACCCCTTGGGCCATTGAGTCCAATCCCCTTCTGCCTTTGTGCACCGAAAGCACAAGCAAAGCACCCCTGACAGATGGCCACCCAGCCTCAATGTTAATAATAATAATAATAATAATAATAATAATAATAATAATAATAATAATAATGAGGGTTGGAAGAGACCCTTTGGGCCATTGAGTCCAATCCCTTTCTGCCTTTGTGCACCGAAAGCACAAGCAAAGCACCCCTGACAGATGTCCACCCAGTCTCAATGCTAATAATAATAATAATAATAATAATAATAATAATAAGGGTTGTAAGAGAAGAAGAGACCTCTTGGGTCATTTAGCCCAACCCCCTTCTGCCCTTGTGCTGTGCGGGCCGGATAAATGGCTTCGATGGGCTGCATCCGGCCCACGGGTCTTAGTTTGGGGACCCCTGGTCTAACTATTGAATGAGAGTGCAAATTGAGTGATAATAATTCAGGAAATCGAGAAACACTATTGGCTGATAGAGTGACCTACTTCTCCTGGAAGTCTTCAATAACAACAATTCATCTTTTAAACAGATTGTTGTTCATCCCTGCACTGTTTAACACAAAACACATGGTTTGGCATTGTAATGATGAATTATAATGGCATAGAGGACATGGACCTAAATATACTAAAGCCATCCGATGCTGTCTAGTCTTGGAAGCTAAGTAGGGTCAGCTATGGTTAGTACTGGTTGTATGGAATTTTTTCAATGAATACCAGGTGTTGTAGGCTGGCCAAAAAACATCTGAGGTCCCCAGATGTTTTTGGCCTTCAACTCCCAGAAATCCTAACAGCTGGTAAACTGGCTGGGATTTCTGGGAGTTGTATGCAAAACATCTAGGAAGCCCAGGTTGAGAACCACTGTTTTAGACAAAGAAACTGGCAAAACTGCCTCTGTGTATTTTTTGCCTTAAAAAACCCTATAAAATCAATGAGGTTAGCATAAACCAATAGGCAACTTGAAAGCATATATACACAAATGTAAGTCAAACTCATACCATTCCAATTCAACTTTGAGATAATTTCAAAGGTCAGAATTCACTATTAACTGTAATCAAAATCCCCCCTGCTGATATTTTCGGAGTGGCTACCTGTTTCCAGGTCAGTGGAAAGCAAGGAAATAGCAGACTAACATAACACTATTTTCCTATAGTTGAACCCAAAGCAAGAATATCGTGTGCTGGAGTTTTCTAAGGCTCCCTGGAAGGCCTAGAAATAGAGTTATCTATTTTTCAAAATAATTATTTTTTTTCTACTTTTACAGGGAACCTGCATCCCTAACATCCACAAAAGTGGAGGGCCTACTGTTATGCTGAATGAGTTACAGTCTGCTATGCTAATCTGGCATTTATTAAATAATCTCTTTAAAACCTTGATAGTTGGCCAGTTCACCACCCAGTTTTCTTTTACATGTTACCATAAAACAGAAAACCACACTGTGCATGGTTCCTAAATGTAGGTTGATCACATTTGAACTTGCCCTCCAAACCCTTCTGTGAACCATAGGATTCAGTACTTTTAAGTCCCTTTGATTACATGGAGGAATGATTCAAGATGTGCTTTCCACTTTCCCTTTCAGTGACCGGGACCGAAAAGTGCTCCACTTGGATCTAGATGCTCTCATTTGGTCACAGACCCTGTGCTTCAGTCTGAGTATCAAAATACATATATAGTATATATTTGTGTTGTTTTCTGCTGTTTTCCATTTACACACTGTCTGCATAAAGCTAATGTGAGGAGACTTGAGTTGCTCTTGCATACCCAATGGCTGCATACAGTATGAGGTTTGTCCACCATCCCATCATTATTAATAACCTTCTCCAAGATAAATGACCCATGGGATATACTTCCTGCAATAAAGGTTATAATTTCTTTGCCCCGGTCCTTAATGGCTCAATTCCTTTGCTATTTCTAGCATGGTGTGTTCAATGGGCTTTGGTACACTAATGCTTAAAAATAGTTATTTTATAGCTAGCAATAATCAATTTTTAATGCTGACAACTTTTTGTTTCTCCCAATGTTTTATTAAGCACTTGAGCTTTGGGGAGAAAAAAAGTCTGAAGCATAAACTTGGATGACCCTGAGCGAGAGGGAATTCTATCTATAAAGCATGTGTTCAATTTTAGAACTTTTACTCCCATATAAATTTCTTATACTAAGCCATAACTTGCAGTCAATACAGAGCATTCAGTGAATGAGCAAATACCTTAGTACTTCTATACATTTGTATTCTGTCATAGCTACAGCAGATACTTTTGTGCTTTCATGGGAGCGGGGGAAGAAAGGTCAAGGAGGCCCTATTTATGGGCAGACTTTTGCCATGGTCCAGTAATACTATTATTCCCACAGACATCCAGCATCTAGTTAAGTGCATGATCTCTTTTATATGAAAAAGAAAAAAAATCTGTTTGCAGGTGTAGTTCTGATGGAAATGTTATCTGGGTAATAAGGGATGATCAGCAACAGTATCAAAAACAAAACAAACAAAATAAAATAACAACAAACATCACTCCTCCCCCCCACCCACCCCCTTAAGTAGAGTTCAACTGTTTGTATATGCTCATCTGCAAATACAGTAGACTCAGTTAACTGGCATTCATAGGGATTTGGTAGATTTCAGATAACTGTAATTTCTG
Organism: Anolis carolinensis; assembly: GCF_035594765.1. Lineage (NCBI taxonomy): Eukaryota > Metazoa > Chordata > Lepidosauria > Squamata > Anolidae > Anolis > Anolis carolinensis. The sequence continues at coordinate 256,018,174 of NC_085842.1, read as the reverse complement.
GTTGCTTGAGACTTACGATTAAAAATAGACCCAAATAATACTATACCCCCATACTATGCCATTCCATAAATTCTGTATTGACTTGACATTAATATTAAAATATAATAACTGAAAGCAATTTAAGATAAATAAGGGCAAACCTAATTTAATGTTACACAGCTTTATTGTATTGTACATATATTTTAATTTTTATTTAAAGTATTATTCCTTCCATTTTTTGCTGGTTGATTGAGAGTTTCAGTTGCTTGAGTTCTGGGTAATTGGGAGACTACTGTATACACACAGACATTCATCATGGGACTGTGTACAACCGTAAAACACCTTTTATGGCATGCATGAAGGCCATTTGTTTTTAGATATTACATATTGCTTAAATTATTTAAGTTATATGTATTACCACTTGTACTGACTTGCTGTATTCACAATGGTAAGTAGAAAATACATGAAAATTAAGTAGAATGGTAAGAAGAAAATACATGAAAATTAGTGTAAAACAGAGCCAAAAATCCTAATTTGTGGAATCCATTTTATCTGCAGGTAGAATGAAAGACTGGCACAATGAACAGTATAGCAGAATCCATTCATTCCAGCAAAAGACCATCCCAAGGAAAATAAATGCTTACACAATTATACTTCGAGCAGTTTTTGACAGGTTTGTTTGCTTTTTATTAACTCTGATGGACAGTTCTGTGGTGGATCCGGAGCACTGAATCTTTGACCTTTTTCAGACTGACAGGGCTTGCTGTGAAGCAAGCAAGGAAATAAACAAAACACAGAAAGACCTTTACGTCACTCACCATCATGACAAAACTGCAATTGGAGCAACTCTGGCAAATGCAAAAGTAAACATTCGTACAAGTAGCCATTGAAATTACTTAGTGACTTAAAGTGTTTAACTGCATCATAAATTGCATTATAAACAACAACAACAACAACAACAACAACAACAACAACAACAGGATTTTGTGTTCAATGGAATAAGAGTTCCAGAACCCATGCTACATGCACATGTTTGCTTGGGCTTTGGCAGTTTTTCTAGTTTTGTTCTGGGTGGAGGATAAAGGTACTATATGTTCAGTATCTTTATGAATGTTGCAGTGATATATTGACACACAGAGACATGGTGTGTGTGTGTGTGAGAGATCATTCACAGATTTTTTTAATAATGGATAGCTCTCTTCCATTTTGAAGCTTTCCATGTTTTCCCACCATTTCTTCCCCCTTCCTTATCATTCAAAGGAAGAGAAACAGAATTAGCTGTACAAATCATTCATTCTACAGAAGTAGGTGAACAAATCTTTAAGAACTAGGACCTATCTATCTAGACATATGAAAAGGGAGGGTGCTACTGGAGCACTGAATATGGCTAATTCTCACTGCCTTCTTGCAATAGAAGGCTCTCAATGCACCCATTGTTTCCTTGACTGGTTCATGGCATGAAGGATGAAGGATTCACACATGTCTTTTGGCCGATGAAAGATGGGCAGGCAGACAGATAATTACACTTTGAGGGTGGGTGGAAGGAGGATATATGTAATTGTTTGACAATTGTTACATAACTGTAGGCAGTGCCACATAAATGGGTTCCATGCCAGCAAGGCAGTAAATTACTCTGGGTTTTAGTCCAGGAGCCATCCAAGGTGCTGAATTCTATCCCTGAAATAGCTTCACCTCCTGTAAAGCTCAGAGTCAGAGTCAATTCACTTTTCCATTGACACTGGGTGCATCTATACACTGTAGAATTAATGCATGTTGACACCACTTTAACTGTCATAACTCAATGCTATGGAATCCTGGCTGTAGTTTGTGGAAGCACCAGCACTATTTGGCAAAAAATTACAACTCCCATAAGTCCATAATACTGAGCAATGGCAGTTAAAGTGCTGTCAAACTGTATTGATTCTATAGTGTAGATGCACCCAATGAAGTAAGTGGCCACCTCTGAACATGGCATTAAATGTTCCAGCTGTTGTACTCACGGCAACCATCATGGTTGCACCTGCGAATGAAAATGACTCCCTACTGATACTATTTTTTTAACTAAATTAAAACTGCTTGCATAAAGGTGAAAATCAGAGCATGGAAGTAAATAATTATAAATAATTAGTTAAATACAAGTGATATCTTTTTGCAATTACTAATGTGTGGATTAGGTATGCTACAACTGTGGATTACAGAGAGATAACATCAGTCTCTTTGCTTCAGAACTATTTTTGTTACTTTGATAGTTAGAAAGGGCTCATGGCTTGCACAGAGGTATGCTTTGTACCAAAGCTAAATACTTTTGGGGCATCCTTATGATTAAAGAAAAAAAAATCAACTAAGTATTTTTGATTAATGAGAAAACACCAATTCTTTAAGAATCTTAGATATAATGGTAAATCATTATTGCGGGCCTTGGAGTTGTAATTTGAACAAACTACATTTGGAACAAACTACCAAGCAGCTGTAAAATTCCCCTGCAGATCTGCCATATTTAATTCTCACAGTGTGGTTAGAGAATACCTCTTGACTCGACTGCATCCCATTTTCGTTTTACTTTTTCTTATATTATTATTATTAGTAATAGTTGTTGTATTTGTAGTGAATTACTTGTTTTATTAGGTTTAGCTAGTTGGTTTATTGTATTTTTCTTGCCTGCAAGCACCACTGTACCAGGTTAACTCATGGTCTTTGCTCATGGTTTATTACAATTTGGATAATGTCTGTTAATCTTGTAGTGGATAAACATATAAAACATATAAAAATCCTGCCTCCAGGTGAGGGCTTCTTGTCCCTTCCAGCCACCATATCATTCACAGAGGCAGTTTGGAGGAGTGGCTGAATAAAAATCTATCCATATTTATTTAGATAGAGTGAACCTTAAAAGATCCTGTCTAGTCATAAGGCTGCCATGGTACAAGTGGTTTTTCAGATGAAAAGAAACAGCAGTCAAAAGCCTGGTGCCCTTGAGGCTGTAAGCAAAGCACAATAACCTCATGCCATTTTTTAAAAATCCTCTTCACAATATAAAGTTTGCTTAGCAACAGACTGTCATTGTCATTCCCTCACTCAATCTCTTTGGGCGCTTGCCCACTGTTAACTATACAGGCAGATGGCTGTCCATGTGTCTGAAAATGGACATTGTATATTCCCCTGTATTTTAAAAACTGCTTTTAAAATGTCATATATAAGAGTTGCACTGTCATTGTATTTTTTTCCCCTTAAATTATATTCCCATAGATATCACCTAAAGTATTTGTGTTTAAATAACTAGATTTCTAATTGCTATAATTTTCATCATTGTTTCACTATTGTTTTTTTCCTTCATCATTACTGTAGGCCAATTCCATTTACTTTGCTGATAGAAGATACTCACCTGTGTGCCATCTAGCATTATGTTCCCTCCTTTTCTTTTTAAGTGGAGATATGTTATTGTGCAGAGCAATTCACATTCTCATCTGTCCTCCTGAAATTTCATATCCTATGCCTGAATTTTGTTGATTGGCAAATGCCTAACTATTCTCCCTCCATGGGAAGCAATCAAGAGGGGGAACCAACTTAATATTCCTTGGGAGTGAGTCTCACAGTCTTTGTGTGGGCATACAATTACTGTTGGTCCTTTATATCCAAAGATTCTGAATTCATGGATTCAAACCTTCTATGCCCTGAAAATATTCAAAGAAAAATCCTAAAACCAAATCTCAGTTGTGCCATTTTATATAAGGGACACAGTTTTTCTATGCCATTGTATATGATGAGACCTGACCATTCATGGATTTTTGGTATCCACGGTATGTCTGCATCCTGGAACCAAATCCCAGCAAATACCAAGTGTTGTTCTGTGCCTCAAGTCATTTCTGACTTATGGAGACATTAGGGTGATTCCATCTCAGAGTTTCTTCATAAGACTACAGTGCATCTACACTGAAGAATAAATGCAGTTTGACATCACTTTAATTGCCATGACTCAATGCTATGAAATCCTGAGATTTGTAGCTTGGTGAAGAACCAGTAAAACTACAATTCCCATGATCCTATATCATTGAAACATGCTAATTAGACTGGTATCTAGGGGTGGGTTTGGGGTTCAAACCAACTCCAAAAAAATTCAGGTTAAAAAGAACCCTGATTTATTCATGAATCTTAATTGGTTGAACAAATCCCCATGCTAAGTCTATGAGAAGCAAAAAGACCAGACTTAGTGGGGGCAGCTGACAGGGGCGGAGCAGCAGGCTATTTAAGGCTGTTCCACCCCCTGCTGTTCTCTTTGCTTCAGCTTGAGGTAAGAGGCAGGTTCCTAATGGGGAATTAGGACTCTCCCTCTTTGCTCCCTCCACCCTAACATTTGGAAGTCAAGCCTGTAGCTGGGGGGGGGGGGGTGTTAGGGGTTCAAATTTTCAGGTTAAAAAAAATCCCTGGTTTACTCATGAATTTTATCTGGTCAACCAAATCCTCATGCTAAATCTACGAGAAGCAAAAATCAAGAGTCTCTCTAGAACTGCAAGCACTATCTCAACCCTACTTGCTCACTCACATCTCCTTTTCCAGAGGATAATAGGGTTCCTATTGCCATGCCTTTATCCCAGGAATTCACCTTACAACTTGGGCAATTTCTGCCCTTGGCATTTATTGCCAGGATTTTCCCAGCAGAGCATAAAGGCTGGAGGCTTGAGTGGCTGCACTAAGCAAAGTTCTCCTCCTCACCCGGCAACATCTAGTGTTCCTGGGTTGCCTCAAGAAAGGTACATTCTGTAACAGAGGAGGTTTTTCCTTCCCCTTTAGAATAAACTCTTAATAAATTGTTGCCTGGGTGAGTCACACTCTCTCAGCCTCAAGTCATGATGGCTGAGCCAGAGGGGAAGCTTTCAGACAACTTCTTCCTTTAAAACAGTGGTTCTCAACATGTGGGTCCCTAGATGTTTTGACCTTCAACTCCCAGAAATCTTAACAGCTGGTAAACTGACTGGGATTTCTGGGAGTTTTAAGCCAAAACACCTGGGGACCCACATGTCGAGAACCACTGCTTTAAAAGAATGCTTAATGACTTGTTGTCTGGAGGGAGTCACACTCTCTCGGTCCCAGGAAGGTACAGGCAATTCCACTCATTAACTGTGTCATCACATACTGAGGCATACATTTTATTGCTTGCCTCATGTTAGGAGTATTGGGAGGCCTTCAATTGGTTTCAGGCAGTATGTTCAGGCTTTAAGCCTTTGATGATATATTCAGATGACAGCACTCTGTTGAGATGAAACTTTGGATATGAGTATTTCAGAACAGTTGTCACTTTTGGTAAGGTTAGTTGATGCTGAAGTTGCAGGAATAAGAGAAGACTTTATAGGCTTTGTGAAGACAAGTGATATAACAGGTGGAGGACTTGCAAGCATTTTTTTGAAAACACTGGAAAATCTTGGGCTGAACCTGCAATACTTGTGTGGACAGGGTTATGATGGAGCTGCTAATATGAGTGGTCATATTAGTGTAGCACAGTCAATTATATCACAGAAATATGCAGTGGCTGTCAACATCCACTGTTCCAACCCCCCTTCCCTGAATTTTTTTCTAACTATGTGCCTGGTCTGGACTGTCTGGCAAAATGGTTCATCCTGTGTGATTTTCAAACATTTAGATGCAAATGCTTCCCACTTGCAAAATCCAACTGATCATTGAATGTGAGAACTCCTGGCCTTGCCTTAAGCTAAAATCTTACATTGCAATGATTCATGCAGGGCAAAATACTAGTTGTGTGATTTCTTTTTAAAGCACCATGTATCTCTAGAGAAAGGAGGAAAAATCTGATGCAATGATTTTGCCATTCTCATATCTTCATCTCTATCTCTACTGGGGGGATTGTACTGATGTAGATTTTTCTTGAAAGCTGTGTTTGAGCATCTGAAAATTGGAACCAAAGATTATGGAATTGTAGGTGACCTCAACAATCATCCCCTGCTTATATGGGGAATCCAGAGCTAGAGGATTACTGACAGATGGCCCTCCAGCCTCTGCTCAACTGATTTACCTGACACTCCTGTGTCCTGCCCTTTGGAGATCATAAGTTTCTTCCACTTCATCTACTGACAGCCTTTCAAATTCTTTAAGATGACTAATAAATCATCTCTCAATCACCTCTTCTCCAGGTTTAACTGGAAGAATAAAAGAGGTATAGTGGGGGCAAACAGAAGGCATTGTCCCCAATAACTATTCTGCCTCCCATGAATGTTTTCAGTCAAACCCCAAACGTCTACCGTGTTTCCCCGAAAATAAGACAGTGTCTTATATTAATTTTTGTTCCCAAAGATAAGCTAGGTCTTATTTTCAGGGGATGTCTTATTTTTCCATGAAGAAGAATTTACATTTATTGTTGAACAAAAAAAACGAACATTTATTATATACTGTACAGTAGTTGTCATCGGAGTGCTGAACATCAACCAGAAACAGAAAGAAAGAGAAAGAGTTTCTGCCTGAAGCTGGGGAATTCTGCAGAAGCATTACAAGCCAAAACAAAGGGAGAAGGGGGCTATTTCCTGCTCTTGTAAAATGATTTTGAAAAATCTGGGCCCATTCCAGATTTCTTTTACATGGAATGGGAGAATGTCTCTTTATAACAACAATATCACAAAACTCTTTTAGTTGAAAAAAAAACTATTATTTTAACCCTTTTTCCATTTCCTGTTGTTATTTTTAAGCCAGGCTGACTTCTGTTTTTGTGGAGGACTGGTATTCAGTTTTAAGGTAAAGTTGTTTCAGTGGAGAGCAGGCATGTGGAAGACTAAACTCTAGTGTTTTTCATATTTAGATGTCGGAAAAGGATTTTTTTTTCACTTTTGAATGGTCTGAGACAATTGGTGGCTTTTTATAGGTGTTTTGTCTTCGCATACATCTTCAGTAGCTTCACCTGCAGCGTGCAGGGTAAAAAGGAACAGGACCCACATGTCAGTGGTCTAGGATGGCCAGTGAAGGCTCCAACATCCCAAGTCCTGTGGTGCGTCAGATTGACAAACAGTTTCTGATCTGCAGCATATGCCTGGACCGCTACAAGAACCCCAAAGTACTCCCCTGTCTGCACACTTTCTGTGAGAGGTGCCTACAGAATTACATTCCAGCCCACAGCTTAACCCTTTCTTGTCCAGTGTGCCGCCAGACATCCATTCTACCAGAGAAAGGGGTTTCTGCACTTCAGAACAATTTCTTCATTACCAACCTGATGGATGTCCTGCAGCGAACTCCAGAAAATAGCATTGAGGAGTCTTCCATCCTGGAGACTGTCACAGCTGTTGCTGCAGGGAAACCACTTTCCTGCCCCAATCATGAAGGAAATTTGATGGAATTTTACTGTCAGTCTTGTGAGACAGCCATGTGCCGGGAATGTACAGAAGGAGAGCATGCGGAGCATCCCACAGTGCCTCTCAAGGATGTTGTTGAACAACACAAGGGTTCTCTTCAAGCACAATAGATGCTGTCAATAAAAGACTTCCAGAGATAGATACTGCACTTCATTTCATATCTGAAATTATACATCAGCTGACCAACCAAAAGACCAACATCGTTGATGAAATTCATTCCACTTTTGATGAACTCCAGAAAACTTTAAATGTTCGCAAGAGTGTACTACTTATGGAACTGGAAGTCAATTATGGCCTTAAACATAAAGTTTTGCAGAATCAACTTGATACCCTCTTGGAAGGACAGGAAAACATTAAGAGTTGTAGCAATTTTACAGCCCAAGCACTCAATCATGGAACAGAAACAGAAGTCTTGCTTGTCAAGAAGCAAATGAGTGACAAGCTGAACGATCTGGCTGACAGAGATTTCCCACTGCAGCCCCGCGAAAATGATCAGCTGGACTTCATAGTGGAAACAGATGGGCTGAAGAAGTCCATTCATAACCTTGGCACTATTTTAACCACAAATGCTGTTGCTTCTGAAACAGTGGCCACAGGCGAAGGGCTGAAGCAGACGGTGATAGGACAGCCTATGTCAGTCACCATCACTACTAAGGACAAGGATGGTGAGCTCTGCAAATCTGGGAACACTTACCTGACTGCTGAGCTGAGTACCCCTGATGGGAGTGTAGCCGATGGAGAAATACTTGACAACAAAAATGGCACTTATGAATTTCTGTATACTGTCCAGAAAGAAGGGGATTTTACTCTTTCACTGAGACTCTATGATCAGCATATTAGGGGCAGCCCATTCAAACTCAAGTTAATCAGATCAGCGGATGTGTCCCCGACCACTGAAGGAGTTAAAAGGCGTGTGAAGTCTCCTGGTAGTGGCCATGTAAAGCAGAAGGCGGTAAAAAGACCGGCTAGTTTGTACAGCACTGGCAAAAGGGAAGAGAACCCCATTGAAGATGATTTGATCTTCAGAGTAGGTACCAAAGGGAGAAACAAAGGAGAGTTTACAAATCTTCAGGGAGTAGCTGCATCTACAAATGGAAAAATATTAATAGCAGATAGCAATAATCAGTGTGTACAGGTGTTTTCCACTGATGGCCAGTTCAAGAGCCGTTTTGGTATTCGGGGAAGGTCTCCCGGTCAGTTGCAGCGGCCTACAGGAGTGGCTGTGCATCCTTGTGGGGACATCATTATTGCCGACTATGATAATAAATGGGTTAGCATATTCTCCTCTGATGGAAAATTTAAGACAAAAATTGGGTCTGGAAAACTTATGGGACCAAAAGGTGTTTCTGTGGATCGAAATGGGCACATCATTGTTGTGGACAACAAAGCATGTTGTGTGTTCATCTTCCAGCCTAATGGAAAAATAGTAACCAGGTTTGGAAGCCGAGGCAACGGAGACAAACAGTTTGCAGGTCCCCATTTTGCAGCTGTCAACCACAATAATGAAATTATTATTACTGATTTCCACAATCATTCTGTCAAGGTAGTTGTCATCACAAACCAGCATAACCAGACAAACTGTGAATCCTATCAAGATTTCTTGTTACTACCATTATTTCCATGTACAACAATCTATGGTATGTACATTTACCAATCCTGCATGCTCTGGTGTTCTGTTCGGCGGGCATGCTTCCAAACAAAAACTTTGCTAGGTCTTACTTTCGGGGGAGGGCCTTATATTTCGCAATTCAGAAAAACCTCTACTAGGTCTTACTTTCTGGGGATGTCTTATTTTCGGGGAAACAGGGTAGCATTCAGAATGAGACACTGAACATTGTTCATACCCAGAACTCTTATATTTGTTCTCCTGGCTATTTTCTTTGGATGCATTAACCTCATTTCTAAATGATAACTGAAATTTCCAATTACTGAAATGTAAGAAAGTTGAAGGCTGAAGGAAAATTTTCAAGTGTGGCAGAATTCTTATTGACAGGACAATGAGTGCATTACAATATAGAATTAATGAAGTTTGAAACTATTTTAGCTACCATGGCTCAATTATGTGGAATTATAGGAATTGTAGCTTTAAAAGGTCTTTAATCTTCTCTGTCAAAGAATGATGGTACCTTGAGAAATTACAACTCCCAGGATTCCATAACAGTTAAAGAGGTTTCCAAATGTATTAATTCTACAGTTTAGATGCACTCAATAACTTCATGTTGCAGCCCCTACGGCTACACCACTGTTGAAGGACAGCATACATGTGTATTCTAGTCCTATCTCATGAACTCATAACATATTCAAAGGAAATGTAACTCTAAGTTAAATGCGAATACCTAGAACAGGTGTTCACAGTCCCTCAGATAGTTGGGGAAGCGGACAATGGTTTGAAAAAAATGAACACTATGCACACTGTGCATATCATATTTATAATGCAAACAAAATAAATGAAAGAACAATAAAATATTAAAAATGAGGAACATTTTTAACCAACATAAACTTACCAGTATTTCAATGGGAAGTGTGGGCCTGCTTTTGGCTGATAAGATAGTCAAATTAATTAGGATTGTTATTATTGTGGTCCTTCAAGTTATTTTAGAGTTAGGTAAAGGTAAAGGTTTCCCCTGATGTTAAGTCCAGTCGTGTCCGACTCTGGGGGTTGGTGCTCATCTCCATTTCTAAGGTGAAGAGCTGACGTTGTCCATAGACACCTCCAAGGTCATGTGGCCAACATGACTGCATGGAGTGCTGTTACCTTCCCGCTGGAGCGGTACCTATTGATCTACTCACATGTGCATGTTTTCGAACTGCTAGGTTGGCAGAAGCTGAGGCTAACAGCAGGCGCTCATTCTGCTCCCCGGATTCGAACCTGCGACCTTTTGGTCCGCAAGTTCAGCAGCTCAGCGCTTTAACACACTGCGCCACCGGACACCCCTCATTTTAGAGTTAGGGCAACCCTAAGTCTAAAGTTTAGGGTGGGGCACAGGTAAATGACCTTGGAGGGCCCAGCCTTATTTTGGTTTAGATCCTAGCTTTCTTAAAGTTACTGATGATGCTTCACTTTTTTACATAAATGTGTAAGATTGGGCTGATATGTGAGTTTCCTTTCTCTCTATGTCTACAATTGTTGGATTCCTGAAAAAGGTGAAGAAGGAAAGAAGGAAAGAGGAGAGGAAAGGCTCAAAAGGAATGGTATATCAACAACTCCTGTTGGCTCACAGCTATTTTGCAAATGTGCCTTAGTGGATATTAAGTGTGTGCATATTTGTTCCAACTAATGTGTTGGTTCAAACAGAGAACAAAATATTAGCAGAACTCTTGATTTTTGCCTCCTTAAAATAGAAAAGCCTGAACATAAAGAGCCTGCTATTTTGAATTTTATAAGATATTAAATCTAAACTCTGATAAGGTTGCTCTGTGTTTGAGGGCAAACTGGATATTTTCAGTTTTTCCTTTTCTTTGACAATAAACTTTGAGAACCTGCATGTTTTTTTTTTTAAATGAAGAGGGGCGGAGAGTTGAAAGACAAGAAAACCATGAATAATTTAATTTGGAAACCATCAAAGTAGAAGGAACATTACGGGTTTTCCGCCCTCTCTAATGTTCAAATCCATGTGAAATGCAAATGGCTGGAAAAGAGCCAAAGGTTTAGGCTACAAGTTAAAAATTTCTCTTTTCTAAAGGGTTTAGAATATTGAATTATTTGCTCTTGCAGCAGGGAAAAAAAAGTTATTTACTTTCTCAGGAAATAATTTTCTCAAGTTGAAGCAGAATATAAATATTCATTTCACTTCAGTCCTTGGAGGTTTATAGATCCTAATACTTACTGATGGGATAGAAAGCCATGGATGGTATTGCAAAGCAAACTAGAAAATCCAAATGTAAAAGAAAAGGAATAGCTGCATTAGCAGTAATAAGACTTCACGTTAAAACTACAATAATGATAAACTGAAATTATTGGAGAGAGGAAATTAAGCGAAGAAGATTGAAGCAATATCCAAACAGTGATTTCATAATGGGGAATATTGTGCTTACAGTTTGCTCTGTTTTGAGGTCTTATATCGACTTATTTCACACGTGTGCACACACTCCACCATTAAATCATGTATTTAAAAAATTCCAAATATTAAGTGGGGTGACATAAAGAAATAAGTGAAGTCAAGAATTTTCACATGAAAATTCTCTGCCCGACTTACTGGGCAGAGAGTCTTCTGGCAGAAGACCTCTCAGGGGCAGAAGTTCCCACCAGCCAATTAGGGGCTGCCCCCACTCGCCCACGATTGGCTGGATTGGCCACCCTCGCGACCTCCAGGCAACCTTAAAACAGGCTGCGAAAGGCTGCACCGAGCAGTGCACCTTTCTCGTGTCCCAACCCACACTCACTTTATATATGTTGTTCAAGTTGCATGGTTTTGTTGAGCATGGTTCCTCTGTCACAACTTTATGGCGTGTGGCATGGGCCCTGGATCTGGCTTATCCCCCCCCCCCATTGGTCTGTTGGTTCTCCAAGGGTGCAACGGTGTCAGAATCCTAGTATTGTACCAGTCGTTTACAATAGCACCCCTTGGAGTGGTTAAGTGGTATCAGACAGCAGTGGGCTGCCTGATCCCCAGATCCAGGACCCATGCATGGCTGCCAACCCCGAGTTTCTTCTGTAAGCAATAAACAAGTTGTGGCCATTTGTTATCCCAACACTGTGTGTGTCTCATAATTGGGTTGCTGGCGGGAGGCTCCAGTCACACATGCCCACACAAATGATTTATTTACCTTTATATAAAATAGTTCACAGGCTGCTTATTTTTTTAATTGCTGAAAAATCTGAAACTAGATAATATGAATCCCAATCTTTTTGACTAATAACTACTAAATATTTGATCAGATACCTTACTAAATACCTTGTTATAGTGAATCGTAGTTTTGTACTTCTATGTCACTATGCATCAGCTGAACAAAAGAATTGCCTTAGAACTGATATTATTGTATCAGAAGGCCTTCCTGTAGATATTGATGTGTCCTGTGCTTTTTAGTTGTCCTAATATGCATGAGGTTGATGTGTGTGTCGCCCTGATGCATACTACTTTACGTTTTTACGAAAAAAAAGGAAGAAAAGCTTGATGTTTTAATGTGGGCTGTTTGCAATCTACATAAATAGGCCATGGAGCTGCATATGATATTTGTTCTCTGAAGGCCAGTTCAAAGAGACAGATTCAGGAGAGCTATTTTAAACACTAAACAATAGTCATTGATCTACAGCATTCTAGGATTTGTAGTCTGAACAATAACTTCCAAGCTCTGGCCTTCCGCATTTGCATGTGGCTACTTTACAAATTACACATAAGGAGATAATTAAAATATATATACAAAGATTCCAAATCCCTTTCTTAAATCCACACTTGGAAAGTGGTAGACATCTGAGAATCTTCACTAGTGATCTCTACCATGAGCATTAATCATAGCTGTTTAAGCTGAACTTTCTGACAAAGATTTGATCTGGCACTTAACATTTGTCTAAGCTGTACTTAATGGGAGCTACAGCAAAATGCATCCATCAATTTGGGATCCAGGTTTGTTTGTTTTTTAAACCCTTCATCGCCATGTCTGCATCACAAATCCATTTAATGCACACCATCTTTCTCAATTGCAAATGACTGAACAAGTCAGAGCCTCTATCTCCATAATGCTAGTGGATGAGTGGACATTGCATGCTGCATTTCACTGTTTAGGCTAGAAAATTCTCCTCACTTTTAAACTTGAGATCTATGGCTAGAAGAGGCTGTTTTTAATTGCCTTTCTTTGACATAGGCTTTTCTTTGGGAGAAAGAGTTCCACTGGATAAATGATTTATGCAATCCCTCAAAACAGTGTTGTTTGTTTTTTGTTGTTGTTTTAAAAAATCATTATTATGGTATGTACATAAAATGCTAGAATGGAGTTTGGGAATTTTGCACAAATATGTGAATTAGGTTTGATATTTCCTATGGCACCGTGTCACTGTTTATATCTTATTATATTGCATTAGATGTATTAATCATTTTAAACATATAGTGTAACACATAGATGAACATGTAGGTCCCATCTGCATTGCTGCCTATATCTCCTGACTTGATTCAGATTGCAGCCTACACGCAGACAAGTAAAAGAACCTATGGTTGGTTTCCCCAACGTAATGCTATGCATACTGGCTGTGTCTGAATGGCTCTTTAACAGAAATAATTCACAAGATTGTGTGGTTGCCTGCAATGATTATGTAGCTCTTCAATATTGGCAAAGTCACAAGGCTCATGCTTCTTGTTATAAAATCAGGGTCCATGTGTTTGTGTGTGTGTGCGTGTGTGTATTCCTCAGGGCCCCTAAAGTGATGCACTATCAATTAAAAACCCATTTTAAAATATCTAAATAACTAAATGCAGCCCAGGCTCCTCTTTAAAAATAATTCCAAAACCAGGCAAATTTAACCCCCTCCCCCGCTTGAGGACCCATGCACACCACCATATAATGCAGTGTAGACTCATAATTCAGTTCTTTGCAGTTCAATCTGCATCATATGAGTCTACACCAGGGGTCCCCAAACTAAGGCCCAGGGGCCACATGTGGCCCATCGAAGCCTTTTATTCGGCCCCTGCGGTGGCATCTCCCTCTTCCTCCACTGAGGAAGGTGCGTGCAGCACGGGGTAGGAGGGAAAGGCACGCACCTTTCCCGTCTCCTCCCTCACCTGGTGCGTGCCTTCCAAAGCTTTGCTTGATTATAATGGTATTTTAATTATTATTTAATTAATAATTAGTTATTAAGGGGTGCTTTGCTAGTGCTTTTGGTAAACAAAGGCAGAAGGGGGTTGGACTAAATGGCCCAAGGGGTCTCTTCCAACACTATTTATTATTTTTATTATTATTGACACAACAGTCTGACACAGCAAACAAGATAGATATGCTAGATTTCGTATCACAAAATCACAAGTCGAACACTTCCCAAGTGTCTAGGACTGTTTGATGTATTTTCGGATGATGCCTTTTGCAGTTGGCAGATCGTAATTTTATCAATGTCTATTGTTTCCAAATGCCGGCACAGCACCCAATGTGCCCATCACCACCGGGGCCACCTGTACTGGTTTTTGCCAGAGTTTTTGAAGTTCAATCTTGAGGTCCTGGTAGCGGCTGAGTTTTTCCTGTTGTTTTTCATCAATCTGACTGTCACCTGGTATGGTGACATCAATGATCCAAACCTTTTTCTTTTCCACAACTGTGATGTCTGGTGTGTTGTGTTCCAGAACTTTGTCAGTCTGGATTCGGAAGTCCCACAGTATCTTTGCATGCTCATTTTCCAATACTTTTACAGGTTTGTGATCCCACCAGTTCTTTACTGCTGGGAGGTGGTACTTGAGGCATAAGTTCCAATGAAACATTTGGGCCACATAGTTGTGCCTCTGTTTGTAGTCTGTCTGTGTGATTTTCTTGCAGCAGCTGAGGATGTGATCAATGGTTTCGTCGGTTTCCTTGCACAGTCTGCATTTTGGGTCATCAGCTGATTTTTCAATCTTGGCCTTAATTGCTTTTGTTCTGATGGCTTGCTCCTAGGCTGCAACGATCAGGCCTTCTGTCTCCTTCTTCAGTGTCCCATTCGTGAGCCATAGCCAGGTTTTCTCCTTATCAGCTTTTCCTTCAGTTTTGTCAAGGAACTTTCCATGCAATGTTTTGTTGTGCCAGCTGTCAGCTCTAGTTTGTAGTGCGGTTTTCTTGTATTTAATTATTATTATTATTATTATTATTATTATTATTATTATTATTATTATTATTAACATTGAGTCTGTATTTATTCCCATTTTGGTTTTTTACTTCAAAATAAGATATGTGCCGTGTGCACTGCATAGGAATTTGTTCATATATATATATATATATATATATTAAACTATCATCCAGCCCTCCAACAGTCTGAGGGAACATGAATTGGCCCCCTGTTTAAAAAGTTTGGGGACCCCTAGTCTACACCAACCATTATCATTCAGTTCAAACTGCATAATATGGCAGTGTAGATGGGGCCTGAGTAGACATCTTAAAATTTAAAAAACAAAGCTTATAAGGAACAGCACAGTCTTCACTGCCTACCAGAAATTTAAAAGAGACAGAAGATTTTGCTGATATGTTTGATATGTAAGGAAACTTAAATATTGGGTTTTGTGTCTGTGAAACATTTGCCTCTGATTTTTACTGAAGTTCTAAATTACACTTCACTGTAAGCCTGTGTCTACAAGGCCAAAAAAAAAGTGTCTCAGCTGCTGTTGGGAGTCCACACAATGCATGGCTGCATTTGCAGCAGAAACATTGCATCCAGCTGTTAATGTGGATTAAAGGAATAGTGCACTTTGGAGCTTCTAGAAGGTTCAGGAGTGATCCTGGAGATTGGGATACTGTTCACCTCCATTGGACTCAACACTGTGAGGTCATACCAGGGTGCCCAGCCCAGAAATACTATGTCACTTGCAAATCTCTGGCAGGGAATTGAGTCCTGATGTACCCTTGGAGCCCTTTGGCCGGTATTGTTGGCCAAAGGACTCCAGGGATGCTCCCAGGCTTTATCAGAATAGCCCCGAAGCTCTTTAATCTGGTAAATGTACATACAGCTCAAGACATTGTTGTTTCCACACCAAAAGCATCTGTAACTGTGACCATTCTGTAACAACCCTAAGATTAAAGGAATTATTTTCAAAATGGAATACACTGAAATAATTGAAACAAGATTGTTTAAATATGCTTGATCATCATTCCTAATAAATAAGATGATCTCCACTGGCTAAATAAGCAGTAGTGTTCCCCTTAGTCCAGATTTCCCTAAAGTCTTAAGTTCTTGCATTCAGAAGTAGCACTATACAATAGTCTCGTGCATTTGTATGGGATCGCCATCCCTTTCTCTTTGCCCCATTAATATGGCCCTATTTCCATCTGCCACCTCCAGAAATGGGCGCCTATCTGAATGAGTTTTTCCATCCAAGATCTGAAAAAAATGAAGATTTTTGGCTAATTGGTGGCAAAGCACCTGGGCCTACAGCTGAGTGCCCAGCGCCTGGCGCCCAGCTGTATGTAGGCCCTGCCAGATTCGGCAGTTGGAGCTTGTACAACAGAAAAATCCACAAGTCTCAATGTCCTCAATTCCTAGACTGATTCCAAAATATATGAGGAGTACAAGTGAACAAGTTCATACACTCATTGTATCCCCCTTTGTTGCCTTTTCTCCCTGATTTTTGGTGTACCTCTCTTGCATGGATCCAACATATATACTTTCACCAGACAAGATATTTGGAAGCAGCAGGTGTTGCCTAGCATTACATTTGATTTTAAATGTAAACTTAAATTAATCTCAAACTTTCACCACCTCCAGTGTGACTCACCTTGAGATTTGACTTCCTGTCCGGAAACCCAGGAATGCATAGCAATCTCCTGAGACTTCATGAGGTGCCCTGAGAACTGCCAAATCTTCCGCACACTGGCTCTCTTCACTATGATTAAAGAGATTCAACCTGTACTGTTCCATAATAAATAAGCTACAAAAATCTTTTGAAGTAATGTAAGCTACTATCAATAACCACATACAAAACTTTACAGTTGGCACCTCTAGGCTGGCTCTGAACCTTCTCAGAGTATTTTCGAGAGAAATAGAAGTCTGGTGGGAAATGGAAATTTTATTTGGGTCAGTGCTGCTTGCAAGTGTCATAATAATATGAAAAGTACAAGTTGGATGTCATGTGTTTGAGTGCCCTTAGAGCACAGCTTTTAAATTCCATTTTAAAAAGAGAAGTCATTTGTTTCAATTCAAGTACTAGGGAAAGTTGAAATTCATGTGTCCGTTTTCTGCATGTATGTGCGTGCACATGCTACACTACTACTTCAAATAAAAATAATAATTTTGTTGCTCCGGTATTTTGTATTGCAGTTACATATTTGAATTGGTTTGTATGTAGTTAAACTACATAAATATTCCTCCCCACCCACCATAAAAGCTAGGGGTTGCATTGGACAAAGGTCTGTGCAGCAGGCAACTAGGGTGTTTCTAGCCCTCTCCAACCAGTGAGTGAATCTGCGACTATCCAAAGGAAAGCTCCTCTCACAATTTCTTGTTGAATCCTTGTTTACTAGTGGAAGAAAGAAAGAAATGTCACTCTCTTTGAGCACCAATTGTAGCAAAAGAGACTTCCTTCATCCAATGTGGTTCCTGCATGTTAAGGTGGGCTTTGAGTCCCCCTCGAGGTAGAGAAAGGTGGGATATAAATATTGCAAATACATAAATACATAAATAATATTTAGGGAGGTCTGACCAGGAGGTGTTGCTTAGTTAGGCATACATAACTAAAGACCCAATATAGAATATCAGTGAATAATAAAAATTTCAATCCAGCTGAAAATTCATTAAATTCTCATGTAAAAGTATTGCATAATTCTTTGCAGTTCATCGTTTCAGAACTAGTGCTGTTAGTAAAAACACCAGTTAAAATCAACTTTGTGATGCTGTTAATGGTGATATACTGGATGGTATTGCAACGTTTATTATGTCATTGTAGTAAACATTTTGTGATAGTGTGCAGTTTGGGCAGAAAGTACACCAGAGAAATGTGTCTCCATCTCCCTGCTGCTCCCTCTTTCCTCCCAGATGCCAGATGAAATGGGTTGCTTCACCTGGCCATTATGATGAGATATAATTCCCAGCAGAATGGGAATGATGGAGAAAAAGATAAGTGAAATCAACAGTTTGAAGGGAAAAGAATCAAATTGCTTAATACTGTAGAAAAACATTAATACAAGGTTTTTTTTGGATGCTAACAGTGCTAGAACCCACATGTACCTCATATCAAGAAAGCAAACTGTTTTGCTGCTTCAATAATTTTGGCTAGAGTGAGAAACATTTTGGGTAGAGTGGTAACAGATCTAGGAAATTTAACAATAAAATATGAAATGACACAACCCAGAAATGGTGCAATACCAAATTCTGTGACTCTTTAGACAGCAACTCCAGAATATTTTTTCACCCTAGCTTTAATGCTGGCTCCTACTGTATGATTGTGCATAGAATTTTAGATCCACAAATCCACTAGCATATCCCACCAACCCTTCTCCAACAGCAGCACAAGGTCCTGCAGGGGTCAGTACTGTCCTCCATGTTGTTCAACATATACATGAAGCCGCTGGGAGAGATCATCCGGAGTTTCGGGGTGTGGTGTCATCTGTACACAGATGATGTCCAGCTCTGTCACTCCTTACCACCAGTCACTAAGGAGGCTGTTCAGGTCCTGAACTGGTGTCTGGCTGCTGTGTCGGACTGGATGAGGGCGAACAAATTGAAACTTAATCCAGACAAGACAGAGGTCCTCCTGGTCAGTCGCAGGGCCGAACAGGGTATAGGGTTACAGCCTGTGTTGGATGGGGTTGCACTCCCCCTGAAGACACAGGTTCGCAGTCTGGGTGTTCTCCTGGACTCATTGCTGAGCCTGGAGCCCCAGGTCTCAGCGGTGGCCAGGGGAGCTTTCGCGCAACTAAGACTTGTGTGCCAGCTGCACCCATTCCTTGGGAGGTCTAACTTGGCCACGGTGGTCCAAGCTCTGGTTACATCCTGTTTGGACTACTGCAACGCGTTCTACGTGGGGCTGCCTTTGAAGATGGCTTGGAAGCTCCAACTAGTACAACGGGCGGCAGCCAGATTAATAACAGGAGCAGCTTACAGGGAGCGTACTACTCCCATGTTGAGTCAGCTCCACTAGCTGCCGATATGCTACCAAGCCCAATTCAGAGTGCTGGTTTTGACCTACAAAGCCCTAAATGGTTCTGGCCCATCTTACCTGTCCGAACGTATCTCCCCCATGAGCCTTCTAGAACTCTTAGATCATCGGGGGAGGCCCTGCTCTAGGTCCCACCAGCCTTGCAGGTAAGGCTGGTGGGAATGAGGGACAGGGCCTTCTCGGTGGTGGCTCCT
Organism: Anolis carolinensis; assembly: GCF_035594765.1. NCBI lineage: Eukaryota > Metazoa > Chordata > Lepidosauria > Squamata > Anolidae > Anolis > Anolis carolinensis. The sequence goes on along the minus strand of NC_085842.1, from coordinate 255,998,896 downwards.
CGGCTATGGAACACCCTCCCCAGCAACATAAGGCAGATACCAACTCTCCTAGGCTTCAGGAAAGCCTTAAAGACATGTTTGTGCACGCAAGCTTTTAATGAATGAGAACATGGACTTTACATGACCTGTACGAAGACTTATTGAGGATTCTGGATGAATGGATTTTAATCTTGGACATGCTTAAAATTTTATATAATGTGATTTTATTTTGTAATGGTATCTGTTTTATATGAATTGTTATTTTGTAGATTGTTTTATATGAATTGTTGTTTTTACATTGTTTTTAGGCATTGAATTTTTGCCTATTTACTGTAAGTTGCTTTGAGTCCCTTCGGAGAGAAAGGCGGGGTAAAAGTGATGTAAATAAATAAATAAATAAAGTTGTGGAACTTCTTAGAAAATGAAGTCAAGTTGTCTCTATCTGTCTTGAACTTCCAGAAACCAGCATAATTTTGTATGACCCTGGTTCTCTGAAACCAGGACTGGTTTTTACTACTTCTATATTGTGTGTGTGTGTGTGTGTGTGCGTGTGTGTGTGTGTGTTTTGAAAACTGTATTTTAATTTAAAAAATAGTTGGATAAAATGTTTTGTCACTCCAAGGGACTTTGGCAGAATGAGATGTGAGAAACAATATTTTAATTAAATTAATAAATTAATAAATCTTAACTCATTTGAGTTTGTATTTTTGTATTGGAATTTCTAATTTGTTAATAATCAAGTAATGAGAGAGAAAACATTTTTATATATGGAGTGAACACAACTTGGCAATAGCTGGTTAAATATTATGACAGGTGACAGACTGGAGTCTGGAGTATTATGTCTTGCCTTATAGCAATGGTCTGTCAAAAAGCATATGATGAAGTTAAATCAAAAGTTTTACTATGAAGAAACAATTATATAGTGGATCTGGGACACCTGAGAGATCATGCTAATTTTGGAATAATTTCAACCTAGAAGATTTGGGTATCATCAAGGTTTAATTAATAATCATTTAAATTTTCATTAAAAATTTTCCTGTAATAAAGCAGTTATTGTTTGTTCCCAAGTAGCTGCATGTTCCTCTCACATTTCACCCCCATTTAAAATGTAGCAGCTTGAATAACAATGATGGGACTAGGTACTATGTTTTAATCTGTTTTATGCATTTATATGTTTTCATTGTCTTATTCTTTGATATGTTTATTTATTGCTTGTTGTATGATGTGGCATTGAATTTTGCTTTGTTTTGTAAGCCACTCTGAGTCCTCTTCGGGGCTGAGAAGAGTGGGGTATAAATAAAGTAAATAAATAAATAATAAACAAAATGTATAAAATGATACCTTCTATGCAAATCATACCTTCCAAGCAAACCTACTCCATCTCTAGTGTCATGTCCCTTTCAATACATCTTTTTCTTCATCCTTCTACAGAAATTGGCATTTAATAACTACCTGTGGGGTCTGGTCTATAGTACAGACCAATAGCTGGCCCTTTTGTAATAAAACAAAAAAATAGAGTGGTATGGCTGATAGTTTACCTTGCCAGACACATTTGAGTTTAAGAGATTGATTCACAATTGTAGTTCTGTATTGCCAGTCATTGACAATCTGACCACTTTCTCTGCCATCTTGGATCATTTCAAGATAATTGGCTGTCATACCTCCTAGCATTTTATGGATGAAAAGAGCAACCATCTCATATACTTGTAAACAACTCTATTAGCATAGCAAGAATCACTACCTCGGTGTTGCTTAAACCTTGCTGAAGGCTCTTTCCTGTTTGTTCCACAGGAGAGCAGCTTAGTATTCTGAAAGGTTCAGTATATTTAATCTCATGATAAACTTGGATGCCATATTATAGATAAGCTGCAACTGAAACATATTCAGCAGCATTTACTGCTGTATAGGCAGTTGTGCAGTGGGGAGGCAATGATAAGGAAGCAGTGTGATGACATTTTGGATCTCTGTAACTCCAGGTACATTCAAGCAGCTTAATCTTACTTTCCCCTGGCTTCCTCTCTGAAAGATTTTAAATTGGGATATGTATGGAGGTGAACTGAAAAGGCATGAATTTTGTTATATGCTAGCGTAAACCAAGAGAAAGTCAAATGTGACAATATCCTCATAACAAGCAAAATTCAGGACAGGATTTCGCAAAGAACAAATACCAGAAATTAGGGATTGTGCTTGCAAAAGAGTGAAACATATAGGCGCAGGATGCTGAACAAATTTCAAAACGGGTTTTACTATGTGTCTGTTGGTCAAAAATGGGTTAAAAGTATGCTGCTAGAGCAGAAGTAATTGCATGAACTTTCCTTAGATTGTTACCTTATGAGAAATAGTCTTGTAAACTAGAGAGAGAAAGAAATTTAGGGTGTTTCTTTCTCCTACATCTCAGAGCAAATCTACCCTGCTATTATAAAGCAGGGCTTCTTAAACTTTTCCACTCGGGACCCCATTTTGTCTAAGAATTTTTTATGTGACCCTGGGTATATATAAAATATAAAAACCAAACATTTGCTGGTAACAAATCAGCATTTACAAGGTTCACTAAATAGGCTGATTTTCCTTTCTGTGAAGTACATTTTGAAGCATCTTTTGCAGAACCCACCATTAAACATTGCACAACAGATTTGTATAAATATCTAAAACAGCCTGAAAAATGTTACTGTTGCCAAATTTTTGGACCTCTCCCACATTGAGCTAAGGGGACCCTGCTTGGGGTTGGGACCCACAGTTTAAGAAGTGGTTTTATAGAGGATTCTCCAATTTCCCAGGTGGGAAAGAAGAGAGGAATTACTGGAAATGACCTTTCCTTTCTTCTTAGGATAGCATCCCATAAGCAGAACTTCATTCTCAAGGAATGCGGATTCAACTCTATTTATGAAAACACTTTCATATTGCTCATGTTATAATTAATCTGGGGGCATTTCTGTCAGAGAATAAGACAAGGGGAAAAGGAATGGTGAATTAGATCCGAAAAAATGAGTGGGTAGGAAGAATGCCCTGAAAAAAGTGATAAGGAGAAAGGCAAGTTATATCTTGTATTTTCAATTAAAACAGTTCTTTCTTCTTATCGCTGTAACTTCTTCATAATGCTATTCAATTTTTTGACATACATTTAATAATATAGTCCTATTTCTTGTTGGTTGCATTACTTGTCAAGCTCCTGTTTTTCTATACAGAGCAGGTTTATTAATTTTCTCAGTCTGATACTGCACCTATTCATGATTCTCTTCCTGTTGTTTCTTTGAATATACAACCATTCTTTTTGCCACAATATGTACAGGGAATGCATAACATGTCTTATTTTTCCAGCATAATTATCATGAATCATTTGGAAAGGTACGCCTTTCTGTTTTAGTTTCACAGGGCAATTTTTAGCAAACAAAAGGGAAGAGAAAACAATTAACCACCTTATTACATTATCAAAGCCTTCTCAGTTTTCATCACTCAAAATTAGTTTATATGAATAAAATGTGATATTTATTAACATAATTTGGTGATGGTGTTTTTTTCATGAAGTGATGGAATTACCAGTTAGACATGAGGAATGTTTCAATTGTAACTCAATCTGTTGGTGACTCAAAATCTATTTGCATTTTATCATCAAAGACTTCTTCTTTTTCATTTATTTTACTTACAGTTTCCCTCACTTTGGGCCAGGACAATGGGAAATGCAATTCTTTTCTGTGAAAGAAACATGAAGGTTTGTGTGTTTGCCGAGATGCAACTTAAAGTAATGAAACAGTTCTTTTTGTTACCTTTTAACCCTGGTACTCTTCAGATATAATGTGAAATTAAACAATAGTTTACCTTTTTATGCACAAGTGGCATGGAGACATAAATTTATGCTGCCACATTCCTTGGGTATAACTGAAAGAAGACTGGAATCCTTCACTTGTTTGATAACTAAATTTTATTATTACATCCAAATCGTGTCCATACAAGTTGGCATCAAAATGTGGCATAACATTCTGATTTTTTGACAAACTACAGTTTAAATGAACTAGCATCCCCAGAACTCAGCAGTAGCAAGGAACTCTTTTTATCTATTCTAACTAGTATCAGAGTGGTGCTTCTGGCTGTTTCATATGGTGGCAGTGGACACAGGGATGGCTAGCTCTCTGAAGTGGTGTTGGTGCCTGCTTTCCTCTCTCTGTGGAATGATCCTCGACTTAACCATGGGTCATATCAAAATCCATAATTGTGGCTACCAAACCTGCCATACATGTGGCAGACTTATGCACAAGTATATACTGTACATAAAAGTCACTTGCTACTCGAGGAAAAGTCCGAAGACATAGAGATTGTAAATCACATTCTATTCACAGTTTATTCGCCAGTCCTCTTGTGGCACTTAGCAGTACAAAAGAAAAAAATTAACTGTGCATTATCAGACCTCCATCATATTTTGTTTCCATTTATTGCAAAATCCATTTGTGGGTCTGTATGCAGAATGAGTTTAGACATCAGAAGAATTTTCTCTAACTATTAAGTCCAGATTGCTTCTACAGGACAGTAATTACCTGTAATATAATAGGCTCTCAAGCTGATGATAGAGATCAATTTTCAAATTGTTAATCAAATACTTCCTTCTTTCCTCACTTCATTTTACATTAAAATATCAATAGGTTTTTACTTGCGGATATTTTAGAAAACCTCCCTAAAAGCCATCCATTAATAAACATTTGGTGTAGCACATTTCTGTTTAATTTTCTCGGGGATGGATTATTACATTTCAGGTGAAGCCAGCATCGAGTATGGCGAAATAACTCTTACAATTATTTTTAGGTACATCTGACAGTATATATGAATGCAGCTTAACATTTGTTCTGAGGGTATTAGCAGCTCTGTGCAAAATGTGGTCTTAATATTTTAAGAATATCGTCAAAGTTATAGCATTTGGCATTCCTTTTTATTGTTTTCAAAAATATCTGTTTCAGTTCTCATAACAGTTTGTCTAAGTAGAACAATTACATTGAGTTGCTAAATTTACCCAAATGTATGCACTTCATAAAAATAGTGTCAATTGTGATGGAAATTAATTGTTACCAATTAATTTCAGGAAGTCCTATTCACTGTATTGTCTGGCCATGTTGCAGTGGTCATTTCACCTTTATAATATGAATGGGTTCCTGAGTAAGGCCTGGAGTAAGGCCGAAACCGGTTGTGGTGCGGCTGATTCATATTCAACTCGGCACAAGAATGCATGAGTATTTCCAAGTGTATTGTACAAAATCCATTCAACATTGTAATTACTGTGAATTCGAACAGTATAACTATCATAAAGTTTTTCAAGACGGGAGGAGGCCACTATATTCCAGCAGCTCTTAAGCTCTTTGAGGCAAAACTAATAGCACAAATGATGTATGGAGCCCAGCTCGGCCCCTACCCAAACTTTGCCCCTCTGGAGCAGGTACAATCAAAATTTTTAAGATCAACGATGCAAGTCCCCAGATGCGTCTCAAACGCCATCCTGCGTTTAGAGACAGGCCTTGTGAGAGTGGAGGCGAGAGCATGGATAGCCACTCTCAATTACTGGCTGCATCTGTCTCACTTGCCATGTGGCCTTGTCCTGCTAACTCTGGGAGATGAGTTTCAATCTACATGGAACAAGGTAGTAGCAACAAAAATCGCAACTCTAGGCTTCTCTCAAAAACATCTACTAAGCATGGGGTGGGACCAAGCTAAGGTCCACATCAGACAACGGATCCTGGACACAGAGCGACAATCTGATTTAGCTTGGTCTCCAGTCTTTAACATTAGTGCAGACAACAGATATAACATCACTCCCATGGCTTATTTAACAAACCTGGAGGTGCCTAATCATCATAGAGCATTCACACTTGCAAGATGCCACGCCCTCCCATCGGCAGTACTGGAGGGGAGGTACCGGAATACCCCTGCTCCGGAGAGACTATCCCCTTGTGAGGCTGGCCATATCGAAACAATTGAGCACGTGCTCCTCCAATGTATGTTTTATAGAGATATTAGAATCAATTTCATCACTCCCTGGCTTTTAAAACATCCAGGACGCACTGAAAGATACTACACCTCTCTGCTGCTCTCAGACTCCTGTTCTGTAATAACCTATAGTGTCGCCAGGTTCTGTGCGGCAGCAATTTCCATCAGACAGACGATGACTGACTCCACAGGGCCTGTAGCCAGAGCAATGTTATAACTGAAATACTGCAAATGCTCCCTCTATCCCCCTCCTGAGCCTCTTAGTGGACCGATATTTACTATTAGCTGACCCTGCTAATAGTCTGCTTTTAATTTGTTTTTATTATAGCATGCTTTTAACTTGTTCTTTTATCTGACTTTTATGGGAACTGCGATTCCCCTTTTCGGGCACCTGTGCCCATTTCTATATATTCTGGTCATAGACCGTAATAAATTGCTGAACTGAACAGTATAACTTGTTTTATATTCAAATTGTTTACTGAACTTGTTTATTTTCTATTTTGTATATAAGTGGGCTATTTGTGTTGAGTCATTCCACCCTTATCCCATGCATTGTTCTGGGTGCTCAGTCCACCATGCACTAGAATAGGGATGAATAACCCATTTCATATGCTCTCTACAAACATTTTATGCAAGCTGTTGACCAGAGAACCCGACAACAATCCCTATAAATGGGCAGAGGAGGCAGAATCTGAACTTCTTCTTGTTATGTAAAGAGAAAGAATGTGGTTCTTTTATTTCCTCACATTGTTCAAAGAGATTAGTCTGAGCGATATGCTTCTGTGGTAAGTCAAATGTGTGAAAGTATACTGATCCAGCCCCCAGTGTCCCTATTCAGCATCATCTACACATGCAAGGAAAGTTTCTGACTGGGAGAAGTTCCTGTATCCATGGAAGCTCTCTGTACCATTTTGAATACTAGAATATCAGTATTTGAGAGCCTCCATGGGAACAAGAGGCTTTTTCATTCAGAAGCTCACAATTACTTCTACACTGTCATTTAGAATCCATATTATCTGCTTTGAACTGAGTTATACGGCAGTGCATTCATATAATCCAGTTCAATGCAGATAACGTGGATAAAAGAAGAGGTATAATGAAAATAAGAGATTGGGATCTAAAGATGATAAACATAGAAATAATTAAAGATCAATTGGTAGGAAAGGACACAGCTTGGTATGAGTGTTTACAACTGAGAAAATGGTCAACAGATATAAGAAAGAAGTATAATGAGGGCAGAGAATATATAAAATTAGAGAGGATGATAACCCAAATAGAGAAAAAAGAAGAAATTGAAACAATAAAAAGAACAATAAGTGATATTTATAAAGTATTACTAAAAGACGAACAGACACAAGACCCTCTTAGAGAATTATGGGAACTAGATTTGGGAAAAATCTTGAAGATTCAAGAATGGAAAAGAATATGGAATATGCCCATTTTAAAATATGTCTATAAGAATGAAAGAAAATTATTATAAAATAATATGGAGGTGGTAATTAACTCCAGTTGGATTATTTCTGGTAGACAAGAAATGGGAGCCCCCGGTGGCACAGCACGTTAAAGTCCTGACCTGATGAACTTGCTGAACAAAAGGTCACAGGTTTGAATCTGGGGAGCAGAGTGAGCGCCCGCTGTTAGCCCCAGCTTCTGCCAACCTAGCAGTTCGAAAACGTGCAAATGTGAGTAAATCAATAGGTCCAACTCAGGCGGGAAGGAAACAGCGCTCTATGCAATCATGCCGACCACATGACCATGGAGGTGTCTACAGACAACGCCAGCTCTTTGGCTTAGAAATGGAGAGGAGCACCAACTCCCAGAGTCGGACATGACTGGACTTAATGTCAGGGGAAAACCTTTACCTTTACCTTACTAGATGAGAAATATTCAAACCTATGTTGGAGAGGTTGGCAGGAAGTAGGCTCATACATTCATATGTGGTGGCCCTGTACATTTATACAAAAATTTTGGGAAACAGTATTTAAAGAAATAAGAGCAATAATAAAAATAGAGTACGCCAGAAAACTGTTATCAATATATGATAAGATGATACCCTTCTAAGAAGAGAAAGAATTGACTTCTAGTTTACTAACAGCTGTGAGACTGATAGTTACAAAGAATTGAAAATGGGAAAAATGGTATAGAGAAATTTGGAATACAGTGTTCCCTTGCTACTTCGTGGTTTGCTTTTTGCATCCTCGCTGTTTTGTGGGATTTCAATAAATATTAATGCACACCATTTATCGTGGTATTTTCACTGTTTTGCAGGTTTTTGTGGTGTGCAAAGGGTTTTGGAAGGGGGGAAAGGGATAAATAAAGGGAGGGGGGAGGGAAGGGAAGGGTTGGAAATAAAAAAAGGGTTATTTAGCTTCCATTCTTCTTCTCTGTATATTGTAACTGCTAAAATAAAGTACAGTCTGCATTGTAATGAGTGGTCTGTGGTTTGCTCTTCTCCACACATAGAATAAATATAGTGTGCCTACTTTGCGGATTTTCACTTATTGTGAGTGGTCCTGAAACGTAACCCCCGCGATAAGTGAGGGAACACTGTATAGTGATTGATAGACTGACTTGTGATATTAAAGTTAAAAAGGGAAAATACACGCAAACAGATTTTTTGAAAATATGGTGTACATTTATTGCATTTATATTCATTGAAGAAAAGGGGAGCAAACCTGCAACAGAAACAATGATATTTTGGAATTAAAGGATAAGATGAGTAGGTCCAGGTGGAGGTGGCACAAGAAAATGTTAAGGAATAAGGGGGGGGGAGGTAAAACAAAATATACTTAAATAGATAGAAGATTGTAACAGAATTATAAGCATAATATGTTTTAAGTGGGTAAAGTTCTAAACTTTATTGTTTATTGTTATTTTAGATTAGCAACTATGTAAAATGTTTACATTCTTAATGATTTTACGTATAAGCTGTATTAGGACACCTTTTCTTTTTTAAAAAATGCCATGTACTTACCCGTCTTAGATACTGTTCTTAAAATGGTTAATTTTATATGCTGCTGGAAAAAAGTATATTGGAAAAGAATTTTTTATTTAAGACTGAAATACCCTACCCCTCCCCCCTCAATCTCACCCACAACCTCTTCAGAAGTGTGCCCTTCATTCTTCCCCAAATGGCTGATGGCAAAGATATTTCTTCACTTGCCTGCAAAATGCAAGCAGAGATGGGGCCATCCTAGTCTCCCTTTGGGAGGGAGAGTTCCAAAGTCTGGGAGCAGCCACCAAAAAGGCCTTGTTCTCATCAAATGTGATTGAGTGGGTGGTGGGACAGAGAAAAAGCCCTCTCCAGAGGGTCATAGATTTCTAACATCTTTGTGTTAGAAAATATCTACAGCATGGTAGCAAAGGATATGCCACCAAAAAGACTATCATTAGTAAAGAAGGCAAATGAGGACCCTATGATTCTGTAATCCAACTACTGAACCCTTTTCTAAATTAGCTCATTTAAAATTCAAAATAAATCGTAGAACATGGGAGTTATCATTTGCCACTAGTTGCAGTCACCCTTCTTTTGAACAAATCTTATTTACTTCCATTCTTGTATCACAGAGCACTGTAGTTCATTTAAAATCATAACTCCTCATTAGACCCATCTTATGAGTCTGAAAAAGGATAGAACAATAGGGAACAGTTGGCCCCAAGAGTGGTTATGATTACTTCTCAAAGTGGCAAACCATATTTTCTTCTTATGTATAAACCAGCTGCATTATCAGAAATGTATGCATGAAACTGAAGCAATTATTTTTAAGCTTTGAAAGATAAATTAGATCTTTAATGGAGAATTATAGATCTCTAGTTTGGTAAATGTCAAGCAAAATCGGCACCTGTATTTGACCACTACCTGTCTCTTTCAATACAATATAGGGGGGGTGATAAATTAACTACTCTAGTCGATTAGTGCCTTTGATTTTAAACAAAAGTGAGAAAAGAAATACCTTTCAACCTTAATTTATCTGACTTATAAAAAATCTTTATAGTATGATGGAATGAGGCTGCAGGGATGTAAAATAATCTCCCACAACTGCTCTGTTTTTTTTTTGGGGGGGGGGATCCTTGCAATTGCTACAATACTTCATTTTGACCTGAGTGAGAACTGAGCAGCAGTCCAATAAGTATGGTTGATTTTAATCCTCTAAAACACAGATTGTCATAGGAACATAGGTTTATTTATAGATATAAAAATGTACTGTTCATTTGTAGGACCGAGTTAACAACAAAACCACTGGGCCAAATCACACCAAATTTGGCCACAAAACTAAACACTATCCAAGGAGTGACCATCAAAAAAAGAAAAAAAAGAAAAGAAAGAAGAAATCTCCCGCTTACCCTATCCCCCTCCAGCATGCAGAGAAAAGGAAAAAACAACAAAGACATACTACTGGGGGAAAATGGTGGCCATATCGCACCTGCGCAGAAACAGCAGTGGTGCAGGGAGGGGTTTGATTTTCTCAAACTTACAGGCTCCTCTTTCTTCTCCATGCCCATGGGCATCTGCAGCAGCACCTGGTTGATGGAGGCATACTCGAGCAGGACAGGCAAGTCCTCCAGCGCTCAGGCCCAGAATGAGAGTGTGGAGGAGGAGAAGGTGGAGGAGGGAGGAGAACAATGATGGGGAGGCAGCATTGCTGCTCGCCCCAGTTGATGGAGGCATACTCCACCAGGCCAGGCAAGTCCTCCAGCACCCAACTTGGAATGAGAGTGTGGAGAAGGAGGAGCAGAGGAGGGAGGAGGAGGACAACAGGGGGAGGTGCTGCTGTTCCACGCTGAGAGCTGGGCCCGGCCACCAAGCACTCACATGGGGAGCTTTTCTGCAACGAGGCCAGGCCAGGGGGCTGAGTGCTCTCCTCCTCCCTCGCCCTGTCCACTCTGGCTCCACTCAGCACACTCCCACAAAACTCCCACTGGCTCCCACAAAACCTGCTAAACCTGGCTCCAAGCATTTAAAAAAACTCTAATACCAGGACATTAAATAAAGGACAACACTCTGAAAACAAGTGAATTGCAGACAGGAAACAATCAGGGCCAGCTAGCACCTCCCAACAAAGTAGTCCCGCAGGCAAGAATCGGCCAGGGTTTGAAGCTACAAGACAGGAAGATTCTATGATGCTATATTGCATTGCATTGCATTGCATTATATTTATAAAACCCTCCCCGGATCCTCCATTCAAGTTTTGGACTTCAGCTCCCACAATCACAAACACCTAGAGGGCCGAACAAGATGGTGCAAACCCCTATGTCTCACATAACATTATAATATATACCAGAATTGTGGGAGTTGAAGTCCAAAACACCTAGAGGGCCCAAGTTTGCCGATGCCTGGTAATTACAGATAAAATATACACAAAGATATGCACAAAACCTGGCACCATTAAAAAACTATAAAACCAATACAGTAAATAAGGAATAACACTCTGAAAACAGGGGAATTCAAGAAAGGAAACAATCAGGGCCAGCTAACACCTCCCAACAAAAGATTTCCCAGGGAGAAGCAGCCAAGCTTTGAAGCTGCAAGGCCATTAAATGCTAATCAAGGTGACTAATTGCAGCATTCATACTTGCAGCACTGAGAATATTCATTGTTATTCAACCTGGCCAACCAAGGATTCCACAAGGTAGAAAGTGGTCAGGCTTGCAAGCAGCAAGGCTATTCAGTGCTATTCAACCTGGCCAACCAAGATTTCCCCTAGGTAGAAAACCCCCAGGCTTTGAAGCGACGAGGTTATTCTGTCCCATTCAACCTGGCCTAGCAAGGATGCCCTATGTAGAAAGCAGCCAGGCTTTTAAGCTGCAAGACTATTCAGTGCAATTCAAGCGGGCCAAACAAGAATTCCCCTACAACAGAAGTAGCCAGGCTTCAAAGTGGCTCTTTGATTGAGGATGCTACTCCTGCTCACCAAACAATGATTCCCCTAGGAATAACACAGCCAAGCATTGAAGCTGCAAGACTATTCAGTGCAATTCAACCAGACCAACAAAGGATTAACCTTGGTAGAAGGCAGCCAGGCTTTGAAGCAGCGATACTACTCTGTACTATTGAAGCTGACCAACCAAAAATTCCCCTAGGTAGCAATCTGCCAGGGTTTGAAGCAGCCAGGCTATTCATTGCAATTCTAGCAGCCCCCCAAAAATTCCCCTAGAACACAAGTACCCAGCCTACCAAGCAGCAAGCCTATTCCATTGTATTCCAGCTCACCAAACAAGGATTCCCATAAGTAGAAAATGGCCAGGCTTTGAGGCTGTAAGGCTATTCACTCCTATTCCACAGCAACGCGTGGCCGGGTACAGCTAGTTTTTTTAAAAAAACTCTTAAAAGCTGACTGGTTACCTTTCTGAATGCTAGAATACCTTATGTAATATCATTAGTCAATAGTCAAATGTATATAAACAAAAACAATATATAGTATATAGCATTTAAACAGGTTGAATGGCCTGAACACAGTAAGATTTTAATAAGCTAAAATCATATTAAAATATGAGTTAGAACAGATGTTTTAAATTTAAAAGTTTTAAACTTGAGATGGGGTTGGGACCGAGAGTAGGGCTGGTTTGTAAGAGAAGATGCGATTGGCCAAATAGCCTGGGCCGGAGTCATTTACAGTGTGTACAATTTAACCTTAAATATTGGGCATTGCTAAGATATATGCTTTGTATGTCTTTTACCTGACAAAAGCACTTTATGTTATTCACTTGTTTATGGGATATACAGCAAATACTACTTGTTCTAAAACAAATGCTCTCTTGACATTTTAAAAGTTTTTCTATGAAATATTTGTAATATGAGCATGGGAAGCAAAGAAAGGAAAGACCAGATCTGCCAGTGGAACATCAGATGCAATTATTGCACATTTAGAGTCATGTGCCATGAGAAAATTGTTTCCAAATAACTAGCAATTTAAGCTATGCAAATTGTTTCAGCAGTATTGCTGGGACTACATAATTGACAGCAATGGATATCAAAACAATGTTAGATGAACGAAACTAAATGAAAGTGAAATTGGACAATAGCCCATTCTTATGGAATGTAATTGTATAGTTTTTGGCTCCAAATTAAAGTTCCTATCAAAACTATCACTACCCTACTGAGACATTTTGCTAGTCTTTGATCACATACTCCCATCTATTAAATACTTAAGCTTAATTTGTCTTTTTGCAATTTGTGTCCACTTAAATTTGGAATGGTAAGATCATTGACAGCTCTTGCAGAATCATTTGATTTACTGCAGTTTATGATAGATTAGTTAATTTTATCCTTAAAAATAAGATTGCATTCATTTCATTTAGTTAATATATTTTTGCCTTGATTTCAGCCTGTCCACCCCTTCTATGCGCAGAAAATAGTATGTATAGAAAATGCTGGGTTTTGTACATAAAATGCTCTTGTTAGGAATTTATTCTCCACAAAATTCATACCTTTTTGTGCAAAATATGTTAGAAATTGAGAAAAAAAATCAATAAAGGAATCTCCTTGTGAGGTTTTCAATACCACATTTCATCAAATCTAAAGCACCATTGAATGTAAAGTACATTCCCCTTTTGAAACCTCAATTTTTGGGGAAAAAACTTTCTTTGAACATTATTTTTAGACTTTCCTCTGCATGCAAAATACCTTGTTTTTGTTTCAACTTGTTAGTCATCTTGTTTGCATGCATCTTTTTTAGTAGCTCCGTTAGGGAGGCAGGGGGATCAAAAGTTTGTGCTTAGCTCAGCTAGACCATTAAACAGCCATCTGGCTGAGGACAAAATGGTGGGGGCTGGCAGAGCCATTGGGGCTAGGGCCCTTCTTTCTCTATGGAACATCCGTAGAGATACCAAGGTGCTTCTTTATAAAGCCATTGTCCTCCCAACCCTGCTCTACGCCTGTGAAACGTGAACGGTCCACAGACATCACACTCAATTCCTGGAGCGTTTTCATCAGTGTTGCCTCAGAAAAATCCTGCAAATCTCTTGGGAAGACAGGCGGACAAATGTCAGCGTGCTGGAAGAAGCAAAGACCATCAGCATTGAAGTGATGCTCCTACACCATCAACTCCACTGGACTGGCCACGTTGTCCGAATGCCCGATCACCATCTCCCAAAGCAGTTGCACTACTCCGAACTCAAGAACGAGAAACATAATGTTGGTGGGCAGGAAAAGAGATTTAAAGATGGGCTTAAAGCCAACATTAAAAACTGTGGCATAGACACTGAGAAGTGGGAAGTCCAGGCCCTTGAGCGCTCTAACTGGAGGTCAGCTGTCAACAGCAGTGCTGCGGAGTTCGAAGAGCCACAAATGGAGGGCTTAAGGGAGAAACATGCCATGAGGAAGGAGCGTCAAACCAATCCTGACCGGGACCACCTTTTAGAATATATTCATTTTAAAAAGAAACTTAGTTTTGGTATGGAGAATGAGCTTCTTGACTTTACTGTCTGGGGTTTAACCTGGTTGGTAAGTTATTATTTTCCCTTTATGACACCTAGTAAATTCTCTTCTGCTTTCATGGCCAATATTAGTTGAATGGATTTCAACCAGTTGCTTTACAAATGTAAAGTGAAGATCAGGGATAATCCCCAGTTTCCTGGGTATTAACTCAGGAAAGAAAGGCATTGGCAAAATGAGCAATGCAGTTATGTGAATATGGAAATGAAGCATCCTTTCTATAGCATATAGAACAACAGTTGGAAGGATTGCTAGTGTTGGATGGGCCATCCCCAAAACACAACTGCAATGCCAGAGGAGTAGAAAACTCTTCTCCACTCAATCTCAGCCAAAACAGAATTTGAAAATAGTGAAGACTGTTTTTCCACTAGCTACCAGCTTTTGCATTGCAATTGAAAATGGCACTTTAAATGATTTTGCTCATTGACTGGCAGCATCACCAACAGATCCATAACAAATTAAGGGTGGACTCTAAAAGCCTAAAGCAAAACAATCACTATTGACAAAGCTCAAATGACTTAAGGGCTTAATTTCATCAATACCTTCCAAACTCTTAAAACAGAAATTGTAATAGAGAGATAGAATTTTAAAAACCTAATTAGAATTGCTTCATGTTCAAGAGACTGGTCTATTCAAAATAGGGATCTAACTATCTTCACCCATTTAAAATATCATTTTTAAAAAGTGTGGGATAACTTTTATGTCTGAATAAAGTATCCTTTAGACAACATGTTCAAGCTGCATGGGAGTGACTAAAGAATAGTTGCTACATAGCTGGGAGAAAGTATTGTGTGGAAAGCTGCCAGCAATGCCAATTTCAAGGAAAATATTCACGAGATTTAGTCTTTAAATATCATCATAACTGTTAGGGAGGTACACACACTCCACAGTGAGATAATATCTAAAGTTTCTTATTCATTATGTCCTTTTTTAACCATGATGGGTTCTTCCTTGCTATTTGGCAACCAGGCCATCCTTACAGACTCTATAGCTTACCCCTAGCCCCATTTTCTGCTACTTGGACAGTGAGCAGAAACACAATAGTGTCTCCCTATAGATAGATGAGAAATGATGGCATCAACATTGAGATCTTCTAGGGCCTGAAAATGACACAGTATGTGATTTGTAAGTACTTAAGTTTGTGTTTGGCCTCTGTAATTGGAGCATACATTTGAATAATGGTTACTCTGACTGCATTTCTTTGAAGTTTTATTGAAATAATTATGTCCGACATTGCAGTGCTCTTTATTTGAAATCCTCAAATCCAAAATACAGTCGGAGGCCCCTTCTACACTGCCATATAATCCAGATTATGAAAGCAGATAATCCACATTATCTGATTTGAATTGGATTATGTGAGTCTACACTGCCATATAATCCAGTTCAAATCAGATAATCTGGATTTTATATGGCAGTGTAGAAGGGGCTTGTGTATCTATTATCTGGAATTTCAAATTCTGAAATACTCCAAAACCAAAGTTGTCCACACAGGTAGCTGGGGAAGTATCACCTTTGTCTTCTGATGGTATAAAAATATAATTCATGAACAAAATTATTTTAAAAATATATTAAATTACTTTGAGGTTTTGTATATTAGTTGTATATTATAGATAAATGAATGTTGTTTTTATCTTTGGGTCCTGCTTACACAATATTTCATGATATAGATATATGCAAATAAAGGTATTCCTAATGCAAAAATAAATACACAACTAAATCTGAAATTGAAAACATTTCTGGTCCCAAGTATTTTGAATAAAGGATATCCAACTTGCACCTGTATCTTTTGCTGCATCTCTCATCACTATTAATGCCACCTCACTCCTTTTAGATCTTCATTTACTGAGTAAAGCACTGTCTAATTCTTACTCAAAATATCCCATTTCTATCCACTTTAGCTTGCTCACTTCAAACACTTCAATGTTTCTTCTTTTAATTTGTAAACTTTTTCTTATTTTACACTTCTTGCATTCCATAGTCCTATAATATGTGATGGATAGTTTCGGTCTTTTTTTTTCACCTCCGAACAGATCCAGAGCTGAATGTTCTTTTAGTTTGAGTCTAACTGCATCATGCTACTTGTAGCTATTAGGTATGTGTGATCCAGAAAAAAAAAAGGTTCTAAACTCTGTTTGAAAGCAGGGGGGTGCTTCATTTCTAAAGTCATTTCTGAATTTTGAAGGCAAAAAAGTTCAAAACTTTATTTGTATGTACTTTGTTAATAGCGGACTCGATAGCGCATTAGTCCCTTTGGGTGAGAAGGGTGGGATAGAAATGAGGGATAGAAATTAGGGGAAAACAGCACTGACTGGGAAATTTTAGGGGATTCTCCCACCCTCATTTTTTAGTTATCCGGATGAAACTTGGTACAGTGGTAGAACACATTTATCACTGTTAGATCATCAAATTTCAGAACGTTTGATTTATCTTCAGATTTTTGGTGAATTTTCATAGCTTTTATAAAAAACATTTTTAATAATAACAAAAATCTGTTCCTGGTTTGAAAGTGTTATTTCCTGTTTTATTGGGTTGTCTTTACTTTGAAAGTCATTGTTCTACTTCAGAAACTTTGTTTTTATGGCTGAAACTCTTTTAAATTGGTCGACACTCAGCAAACCATAATGTGCTATTTATAGGACATATCCCTTGCACAAAGACAAGGTTTTGGCAGTGCAGTAAAGGTTTGCCATGTTTTGTGACAGAACAAATTAGGAAATGATATTTATCAACCAGGAACAGAAATCATAGCACACCAGAGAGGGGTTTTGGGAATGATGGGTGGTGCAGTGCTTTGAGGAGGCTCGGGCCAAACAAACCAAACAAACAGAGGGCTTGAACCCAGAGAAGGATTCAACTATTTAACGGTCCTACCGCTTCCAAAAACAACGCCTTTCCCCACCCACTTCCAGCTCAGCACTTTTATCTCCAAAAAAACCTTCTCCTTCCTTCACTCCTTTATTTTCAAAGAAACTGCGTCACAGTTTTTAAATAAAAAAACCCTTTCCCATCCCGCCCCACCCCAAAATAAATGCCTTCTCTTCTTTGTAAAGAGTAAACTCCTTCTTTTTCTCAATGGCTGCCAGTGCCTGCCTTCCTCTTGAAGCAACCTTTAGGTCCCCCTGCAACAACACGCCAGGCAGCAAGACCAACCAGCCACTCTCCTCCCACTTCCATGCCAGAATGAGGCTCAAGGCATGCGAGAGGGGCTTTTAAGGACATCCTAGACCCCTCCTCTTACATGAACGTCCACACTGATTGGTCAAGGAGGCAAGCCCAGGCTAGGCTGCTCCTCCCTGCAAACAAAGTTTGGTTGCTTTAAAAGCGCTTTGTCATATATCCGACGAACTTACGAGCCCATTAAATCAATGGGTTCAAACACTTCAAAATTGAAAGTGTATTCCAAAGCGCCAAACCACGTTGGAACCCTGTTCGGAACCCTTAATAGATCCCATTTTAATCTGATTTACAATAATTCTGAGGAATTTGCACATGCTTAGTATAGATGTCTGTTTACGGCATTAACTTGAAAATCTAATTGCAAAGTAGATATTCTACCTTCATCATGTATTTAGTCAAGGAGGGCAATGTATTTTGAGTTATGAATGATATACATGCAGATCAATAGAAGAAAGTGAAAGAATAAGTGTAATAATTCCTTAAAAAACACAACAATGCCCTTAGAGATGGATACAAAACACAGCAATGCCCTTAGAAACGGATACAAACTGTGCAATTTTGAACTTAAGGTTGCACTGGGAGTAATAGTTTTTCCACTTTGGTGCAAAGTAAGGAATGATTGATTGTTTTATTTGAGAAAATCAATTGTGTTATTGGTGAAGAGAGAAAAACAAAATAGTTGTTTGGCTTAGTAGTTCAATAATGACATAGAAAGCTTTAAAAGTTTCTGCAAAGGAAATAATTACACTGAGCAGGTTTCATTAGCTACGATGTGACTTGGGAAGAAATTCTGATGTCAGGGGTCAATATTTTCTTCAACTTTGACTGCTATTTGTCAATTTTGTTTTTACAACAGGGAGCAGGAGAAACTTTAGTGCAGCAAATCAACATTGGTTAAGCATTGTAATAAAATATTTCTCTATCATTAGGATGGCAAGCTACATCAGGTTAGGTGCTTATGGCAGATAATATATCAGCAGAAATATAGGGAGGGGAAAAGATTATCACTGCAATAAACAGCACTATGCACAATAAATTTACTCATGGTTAAAGTAACCCTTTGGAATCAATCAGACTTACCTTGTTTGTAATTATCTTATGTTTGATTAAATTAAAAGGGACTAGTCTAAGCCTTCTCGCTGTGGCAGTGGTGGGATTGTGTGTTTCTTTGAGACAAGAGGCAATGCTGACAGTAGCAGTGATTGTGGGGGTCTTCCATGACAAACAGTATTTTGTTGAAGAGACAGATTAAATGTGCCAAACAGCTATTGGGCAGCAGCAGTAGTTGGGAGTACCACTGGCAGTGTTTCTCTCAGAAACAATGGCAGGAACACAATAGCTAACACTTGTTAGTGCTCTGCAGAAGGAGAAACAGAAAGCCCACTTTGAATGTCTTTTACCATGAGACCCTATGATAAGACAACACAACATTGAACAATAGATAGTGTCTGAACATGATACTCCAAGGTTAGAAGCCATCAACAATCTACTGGGGTAGAGCAGTGGGCTGGACAGCTACTAGGCATGTGCGATTTCCTTGGAATTATCAGAAATTGTAATAAATTTTTTGGGGGTTCCGAACAGGGTTCCGACATGAATTAGCATGTTGGAATTAACTTTCAAATTCGAAGCGTTTGAGCCCATTGATTTAATGGACTTGGAAGTAGCTGCGGATATATGAGAAAGAGTTTTTAATGCAAGCAAACTTTGTTTGCAGGGAGGAGCAGGCTAGCCTGGGGTTGCCTCCCTGCCCAATCAGTGCTCATGTTTGTGTAAGGGAAGGGGTTTTGGACATCCTGCTTAAAAACTCTCCCACATGTCTTTGAGCCTCATTCCGACAGGGAAAGGGATGAAGCTGATTGCTTGGTTTTTGCTGCTCCAGTGCTCCTGCTGCTGCATGGGTGGGAGGAGGGAACCATTGGATAAAGAAAGCATTTACTTTAGAGGAGATTAACTTTGGAGAGAGGAGAAGGGGACAAGCTAAAGATTTTGGGGGAGAGTGAGAGAAATAAAGGGAGAAAGAAGAAAGAAACAGAAAAAGGGTTTTCATGAAAAAGAAGGCATTTTGGGAGAGAAAAAGTGCTGATTGGGATTTTGGGAAACTGTTTGGTTTTAAAATGTCACAACTGATGCAGTTTCTTTGCTCTGCCTGTGTACTGGTCACTGGCCACAAGCCGTGCCAGCCTGGTGCCTGCCTTAGTGCAGTTACTGTTTTCTGGGTTCAATCCGTCTGCCTGTAGTGTGTGTCTGGCCACAGGCTGTGCCAAAGTACTGCATCTCCCATCATTCCTGAAACGCTCTCTGCAGAAGGAGAAGGTTGTTTTCCCTCCATTTTCCACTGTTGTGCATGTGCATCCACCATTAACAAATTAATTATGATTTTTTGGACGTTTTGGAAATTTTTGACTTTTTTGCCTTCAAAATTCGGAAATGACTTTCAAAGAGAGTTTAGAACCATTTTTTTCTGGATCGCACATGCCTAATATATACAAGCAAAGCCGAAAAGAGCACAGATAGCCCTCCATATTTATGGGGTTAACTTTTGTGGTTTTGAATAAATTTGTATTTCTATGAATCTCAAAGTCCTCCAGTGTCAACTTATGGCCAGCATTCTCTGGAGGATATTTCTAGACAGATGTTCAGGGTTTTTTTTTCATGATTTTTCAAGTTTCATAGTGGTCATATGCCCTAAAATTTTGAAAGTGAAAGGCCTACTCCATTCAAATACAATTTGCATAGAAACTTACAGACCACTAATGAAGTAGAGAGTGCATTGGCTTTTCTATGGTGTCAGTTTTGTCATACCCTGTTACTAAAATCCACTAAAAATAAAGAGCAATGGTCAGGTTGAGTTCCTTGACCAGGAATTGCTGTGGTCAGCAATTTCTCAGCCTCAAGTGAACTATTCTCTAGACAGGTAATCCTGGGCTTATCTGGGTTGGCACAGGAAACTATCTCTGCACACAAGAACAATGGATTCTTGATGATTGCTTGGCTGGGAAACAGCTGGAGGAATTTGCCCAACCTTCTTGTTCTCATGGAAAGTCCTCCGTAGGGTTGAGGAAAAGTGGCTGTCTCTGGGCTACATTTTGTTAAATTTCATAGAGGTTAATATATTTTATATACAAGAAATAGACACAGTAAATGGAATGATACATGTTACACAGAAAGTCAAAGAAAACAGATACAATTTATTAAAGGGTTAGAACGATAACGTATTGGGGGGAATTGAAGTTGCCGCTGGTTTGTTCCCAATCTCCAGTTCTCCAGAATAGCTAAAGTTTGAGAAAGTATTTTAAATAATTTTAAATAATTTTAAATGGTTCAGGACCTGCCTATCTCCGTGATCGCCTCCTCTCCTACGAACCAACGCGAACCCTAAGATCATCCGGGGAGGCGCTCCTCTCGCTCCCGCCTTTGTCTCAAATGCGGCTGGTGGGGACGAGGGAGAGGGCCTTCTTGGCAGTGGTCCCCCGGCTCTGGAACTCTCTCCCTAAGGAGATCAGGTTAGCTCCTTCCCTGCCCATTTTTGGCCGGAAATTGAAAACATGGTTGTTCCAGAGCACGTTTGAATGAATAGGCCCATTAGAATACTTCTCTCTGTTTTAAAAGCGTATGGCACTTTATCACTGTTACTCATTTCCATGATACAGCACTTTATGAAACTTGTCTCCGCTGGTTTGCTTTTAATTACTCTGATTTTATCTGCTTGGATTTTAATGTATTGCCCATTATTTTATTTTGTGTATCGTTGGAATGTTTTAAGTTTTTGTCAAATATGTTGTGTTGTTGTTTTGGGCTTGTCCCTGTTGTGAGCTGCCCCAAGTCCCTTCGGGGAGATGGGGTGGGATATAAAAATAAAGTTTATTAAAGTTTATTTATTATAATAAAAATAATATATTTATTCTTTGGCAAACTACAGATCTTGGAGTGGAGGAGCGTTATCGTGGCTTGACAACAACTGCCTTTTTAATTTTAGAAAACATTGCCAACAAAACAGTGTGCACATTTCTTGACGTTGATTTTCTTGCCCAACTTTTCAACATATTCATTTCTTCAGCCACATTTGGCCTTTTATTAATATGTCTATCCATAGCTGGATAATTTATTTTATTTTTCAAATGTACATCCCGCCCTACTAAGCACACTCGGCAGCTAACAACATCATTACAAAAAATCAATACAATGGAATTCAGAAATCCAGTCAAAATCAATAACAGCAGTATAGGTACAAAAGCAATATTTTAAACAACAAAGATTAATATAATCACATCGACATAGCCACATTATCTTGCCTTTGTGGATAAGTCTTGGGCGAAATAATTTCAGCTTGTGGGAACAGAAGCCAAAGGTAACAATCCAACTACAATGCCAGTTAGCCAGCCGTGTGCAATAAAATCCATGGTCCAATGCTTTAACCATTACATCATGCTGTTTCTCATAATGGCCAATTTCCCTAAAATGTATCCCTTCCACTTTTGTACTGACATGCTGGCAATAAAGTGATACCAGGAGGTGAGATTCTCCTCTTCTCACCCTCGCCTCCCTCCTTATCACTGTTTCCAAGCTGGCCGTTTTTCTTTTCTTTTATATTTTATTATTATAGTTCCATTTTTGTTTTTAAAATCTGGAATTATGAAATAAAAATAAAAAGGAATAGTAGTGGTATGAGAAGGCAGGGATATGGGGGTATGTAGAAGTATGATAACAGGACCATGAATTGGTAAATTGGTCCAATTTATGCTAATAAAGGGCAGTGCAATATTGAAGATGGCTATCTTGATATGTATTCACTATCAATTTATTTATGTATTTATTTACAGTATTTATATTTCGCCCTTCTCACCCCGAAGGAGACTCAGGGCAGATCACATTACACATATAAGGCAAACATTCAATGCCTTAACATAGAACAGAGACAGAGACAAACGAAGGCTCTGAGCTGGCCTCGAACTCATGACCTCTTTGTCAGAGTGATTTGTTGCAGCTGGCTGCAGCTGGCTGCTCACCAGCCTGCACCACAGCCTGGCCCAATACTAATAACATTGCTGTAGTGGAATAGCGGGTTTATGCAATACCATCTTCAATCTCATAGAATTCCTCAACGAGAATGTCTAATCACCATTTGACTTCCCATAACTCCTCCTCTGACAGAATATTTCACACACACACCTGCAAATTCTTCACATGTTAATATTTTCTTCAGCAATTCTGTTTTATACTGTGTAAACTCAGACTAGTCATCACATGAGCTTCCTATAATTACACATTAACTACTGAGAAGAGCGGGAGAAAAAGAGAAATGTGCCATAACCTTTGATACACAAATCCCATTCTGTTCAGATAAGCATATATAGCATTTCAGAAGTTAGCAGTACAACAAATGACAATTTGTAACTAAACCTCCCAGGAAAATGTCTAGAATGAAAATTCAGGTTTGTTTGAAGAAAATCTTAAAAGCTATATTTTTGTCCTGTAGATCTGCTTTCCAAGTGCATTTAAGAGGGTATAATTGCATTCACCTCCAAGTATTTTTTCTAAAGAGTTTAAAAGAGAATTGACATCTTCTTTGCTGATGTCATTTATTTGGGGCAATAGTTAGTCTGCAAAAAGCTTAGAATGAAAATAAGAGACCTCTTCACAAGTAATTTTCTTTACTCCAGGAACTGATTTCTCAACTGACACATAAAAACCTCCTCCCCAAACTAAAAATTGGATTGCAGTTCTGCTTAAAATTATTTTGGATCAAACCTTTTTCCAAACATTATGAGCAACTACCAAATATCCAATTCTTTTTAAACAAGTAAACCATTAAATCTTGAACAATTAGGCAGATGGATTACCCTAGCTAGAATCGAAAAATAAAAAGTCTGTTTATGAATCAATGAATTATATTTTGTATTCTGCTTTTTCTGCAAGGAGCCTAAGATAATATACATGGCCCTCTCCTGCCCCATAGTGATGTACATGACTTCTCCCTGCCCCCTATTGCTTTTGTATGTATTGTGGAGGCACTAGAATCAGTGGCAAAATTAACATCAAGGTTTTTGTTTCTGTTTTTTTTTAAAGACACTCTACCACTTCGGTAAACTTAGAAAAATTCTTAAGCAACATTTTATGAGCAGCAGATAAAATAAAGTTGGTCTCCTGATAATGTCTTGAGTATATAAACAATATTAAAGCATATTTCCATGCTTTGGTCTTTTATTAAATATTTTAAGCACAGAGCTTGTTTTCCAATAAATATTGCCATTTTACTTTATTACTAGATTCTTCCTCCATGTTTTGAGAAGCCTCCTATTTTCTCATATCCTTTCTCCTAGAGCAGAGGAGCAGGTAATATCTGCATATCTCACCTGTCCTACTGATAAATATTAAATAACTTCTCAAACAGGAAATCAGACTCTCTTTAAGTATGTTTATTTTTCAGTGATTTACATTTTGTAAAACCATAACATTGGTCTATTACTTTTTGTTTCAGTAAAATTTTCAGTATTAGATCCTCACCCCAGCCACTTTTGGGCAAGATGAAAGCCTTCCTTGCCACAATGAGACACTTCCCTACTTTATTTAAACAAATGACCAGTCTTCCTCTGCCTGCTTCTAAAATCAAATAAAAGCATGAATCTACAGTATGGATGTGGTGACTCTCACATGTCCAAATATTGTGTCCATATTTTCAAACAAACATATACAAGTTTAAATCCACTGGACCTGTATCCATGACAGAGTCAAATTCAAAGTGAATTCAAATTATCTTAACCACAATGTACCATGCCAATGTTTTACAGTGAACTACTGAATGGCCTACATTTTACTCTTATGTGGAAGAATGTAAAGGATTCTAAGTAATACAGATATATCTGCTGGATGACACTGTGTAGAGGCAATGGTAACAAAGAAGAAATATTCTTCTCCACCACCACAGCTGCCATTACAGTAATAGATACGTTTTCCAATGAACTCTAGCTTATGTTTATATGGGCCCAAATGAAATCTTTAGCTATTGCTGCTATAGTTTTTTTTCCTACTCTTTTTATCACCACCATCTGCTTAGTAAACCAGGAAACTCATTTGACCCCACTCTGTGAAATGGACTGATCAGGAACATTTTTGCCCACTGTCATTTCTCCATTCCAAAAGTCAGCCAGGGCTTGACAGTTTAACCTCTTAGTATGGACTATGGTTATTATCCTCATTCAAAAAACAGTTACATAGAGGCTCCAAATTCCAGTGATCCAAAGTAACACTAGATAATCCATTAAAGGAACTTTGGAAAGTTTCTACACACTCAGTTCACCATCATCCCATTCAGCACAGAAGTCTAGAATGTAGCCCACAACAGATATTATTCAGTCAGGTAATGAGGCAATGAAGTTTTGAACTGCTCCTGACAGAGCTTTTCTTCATGTGGATATTGAAGTTCCCCAGTACAGTGGGAATTGGAGGATGGGATCTTAGAGTGAGAGCACTGATATATGGTACAGTATTCCTCATTTGCTGAACCTTTTGTTTTTTTAAAAAATTAAATGGTATACTTGATTAATGATTAATATGTTATGCTTATTGAGATTGGCAGTGATGCCATCTTGTAGTATCATCTTTGTAATATCATCACTCTAAACAAATTTTGCAAGAAACCTTCATAATAGGCTCATCTTAAGGTCACCATACATAGGAAATGACTTGAAATCACACATCAACATCAGCATCACTACCAAAGGCTGGCTTCTGTGATATCTTTAGGGATCATTTCTTGCTATCTGGTTTTGGCACTGAAATCTCAGAGCCTGAAATTGTCCCAGCCTGGCAATCCTATTTGTGATATTATGCTGAATGAAAAGAAGGAAGACCTGATCTGAGTCATTTTCTCATTGAACAAGATTTTTTTTTAGTTATCTTTACTCTCTGGAGTAATAAAATTTATACAAAGGACAAAAAAATTACAGCATTAATTGTGGATGTGGAGTCAGGCACTGTTTGTATCAGCTTTGTGCATTTCTTTCAGCAGAACAACAGGTAAAGAAAAATACATGTTTGGTATCAACAAATCCTCAGTGAATTGCCCACAGTAACCCTAACATTGACATGATACTAAAAACAAGAGAAAGACATATCTCATGAGAGTTGTATTGAGTCTAATAATGTCTAAGATACCTCAGAAAGTATGTTTTAATGGGCTATAAAAGATTTTTTCTGTGGTGTGCTTGCTTATAAGCTTGTATATATGTAAAAGACTTCAGATGAATATTGATTTATGTGTACTCCTGTATCCAATTCCCTTGTGGTGAAGTTCACATAACCCCATTAACTAGCAAGAAAGTAGGTAATGGTTGTACAGCAGAAAAAAGCTTTTGGATAATGTAGCCTATTATGTGAAAGGATTTGTCATGCTCAGACTCCAGATTTTTTCCTCTCTTTTTATTATTTATACTATCCTCGAACAAGAAGTTATTTGGGTGCTTCCCAGAATCAAAAGAACAGATTAAAATATGGCAATGAGATGATAACTAGGCTAAGATCTTGTCTACTTTTTGAGTTCTTAAATTGTACCACTGTGCAACAAGCAACACAGCCTTGTGCACAACAGTTGATTAAGTTTCCCATCCACCTCTAAGGACTGTCTTTATTATATTTTCCTGACTGTGAAAAAGCTTGTGAAATAGTTTACGCCTGTGTAACAGGGCTTATACAATTCAGACAAAGGATACTACTCTTGAACAACTTATAACAGCTCATCTATAGTTACACAAAAATTCCAGGGCATTCCAGAGCCAAAATGAAGCCATGGCATTAGTGGCAGCAAAGTCCAGATGGTTTAGTTGGGCCAGAACTGATTTGGCCCAGTGGGACTGTCACTGTTACTATTATTATTATTATTATTATTATTATTATTATTATTATTACTACTACTACTACTGGTCCGCAAGTTCAGCAGCTCAGCACTTTAACACACTGTGCCACCAGGGGGCCCACAGAAAAAATACAGATTAAAATTCACCCTGCAGGTTAAAATTCAGAGGTTAAAATTGACTGGATAGGAGTGCCAGAAGAGATAAGTCTTCAGTTGTCTTTAAATTCTGATAGCTCATTTAGCTGCCAGAGTTCTTCCAGAGGGTCATTTAACAGTCTTGGGGCAGCTGATGAAAGATCCTCTGAGTGTCAGTCGCCAGTTGGGTTCTGGCTGGCTAGAGTACCCCCCCCCCCCCGACGACCTAAGTGTCTCGGGTAGATTATATGGGAGAAGGCAATCCTGTAGATAACCTGTACCAAAACTATGTAGGAATGTAAAGGTCAAAACTAATACAGTAGAGTCTCACTTATCCAAGCCTCGCTTATCCAAGCCTCTGGATAATCCAAGCCATTTTTTTAGTCAATGTTTTCAATATGTTGTGATATTTTGGTGCTAAATTCGTAAATACAGTAATTACAACATAGCATTACTGTGTATTGAACTGATTTTTCTGTCAAATTTGTTGTATAACATGATGTTTTGGTGCTTAATTTGTAAAATCATAACCTAATTTGATGATTAATAGGCTTTTTCTTAATCCCTCCTTATTATCCAAGATATTCGCTTATCCAAGCTTCTGCCGGCCCGTTTAGCTTGGATAAGTGAGACTCTACTGTACTTTGTAATTTGCCCAGAAACTAACTGGCAACCATTGGAATGACTGCAGTATAGGTTCTTGTAACTAGTCTGACTGCCATATTTTGAACAAATTGAAGTTTCCAAAATTGGCAGAGAGGTAGCCCAATGTAAAGCAAATTGCAGAAGTCCAAACTTGAGGTTACCAATGCATGGACTACCATCTTTAGGTCCACCAAATCTAGGAAGGGGTGCAGCTGGCATCTCAGCTGAAGCTTGTAGTAAGCACTCCTGACTGTCACATCTACCTTGGCTGACATTTGGAAAGATGGAGCCAGAGCTCTCCCAAGCTGTGGACACAGTCTTTTAGGGGGAGTGTAATCCCATTCAGAAGTGGTTGACTGTTGTAGCCCAGCCTGAGGTTGGGCCTGTTCAACTTGTGATTGTTCCTGCTCTTGACTCTGTGATTGCTCCTGCACCGGACTTGCCAAAGGACTCTGGGTTTAAGCCTGAGATTTCTATGCAGCTAGAGTTGGAGGAAACTGCTGTCCCAGGCCAGTCAAAGTTTGGTTTGGAGAATTCTGGGAACAGGCACACAATGGTTTCAAGCTGGCAGCTTGAACCACATGCCTTGAAGGAGTCAAGGTCGGGCTTTCCTTTGCCAGATGGGTATTCTAGTGAGGATTCTAGTTGTGATAAGGCTAATGAGCTTGACAGAAAGAAAGTGAGTTATCAGCAGAGAAGAGAAAGTGAGGGTTTTTTTGGCGCAGCCAGAGACTGTTATTGAGAAAGAATAATGAACAGACTTCCCACGGAAAGAGGCTTTGAGTTTACCCTTAAGAGGGATTGTGTTCTGTAAGAAATTCAGAGGTGGTAACTTTGCTCATGAAGAGAGAGATCCCTGCTTCATGCTCCATGTTCCTGTGAACTTCTGTGGCAATTCATGCAGCTTTGTGCCTTGAGTCTTGTTTCAGTCTTGTCCTTGCCTTTGGGGATTTTTGGTTATCTAGTTACTGTTCCAGCAGTTTGCAGTTCAGATTGCTGCTCCAGTCAAGATCCTGCCTTGTGTTCCAACATTGCTCCTGTTCCTTGGACTGATCTTGATACCTTGTTTGGACTAATTTTGCTATCCTGTTTGGACTCTGATCTTCTGTGTGACTTTATAGATTCTTGCTTCAAGATTTTCAAGAATTTTGTTCCTTGTGGACCTTATTTCACTGACTTTGGACTTTGATTTGCTATTGCTTACATATAATGTTCAATAAACAGCTTGCTTTGTTTATATTCTGGGGCTCCAGTGTGGTTTGAGGTGCCTCTGCAGTCTAGTGGTGCAACACTGACACACCTTCATCCCCAGGTTAGGATCCTTAATGGCAAATGCCTCTGTCTTATCTGGATTCAGTTGTTTTTCCTCATCCAGACCATTGGCTCCTCAGGGCATTCATTCAGAGGAGACATGCTATTCTTAGCTAAAGCTGTTTTGAAAGGTATGGAGAAATATATTTGAGTGTCATCAACATGCTGATAGGACCCCACCCATGGCTTGGGATGATCTCTCCCAGTGGTTTCATGTAAATGCTACCTGTTTTTGCATTGGGGATAGAATGGCACCCTGTGGGATGCCATATAACAGCCCCTTTTTTGAGGAGCAGCTATCCCCAAGCACCACTATCTGGGATATGCCTGAGAGGTATGATCAGAACCACTGTAACACAGTGCCTCCAACCCCCCCCCCCCCAGGCAATCCAGAAGGATACCATGATCAACGGTATTGAAAGCTGTTGAGAGATCTAGAAGCACCAATAGGAACACACACTCCTTGTCAATGTTAAGAAAGTGACTAGAGCCAGTTTGAAATGGATCAAGGAAGCATGTGTCACCCAAGACTGCATGGAGTTGGAAGGCAACTAACTGCCTTTCCAATCACCTTGCCCATAAAGGTGCTGCTAGTTGGCAAATATTTAACTGCCTTTCCAATCACCTTGCCCATAAAGGTGCTGCTAGTTGGTCCAAATATATGTGGATCATTGAAAGCCAAAGGCAGAGCTTTCAGATGAACTCAGAAACCGATTTAAGGTACCAGAGTGCAGGCATGTTTGCAATTATCAGACACAATTAATAATCTTACAACCTTGTTCTGCATCAACTGAAATTTCCTGACTCTTTATTGGCACTCAGTGGTCCAAAACAGAAATTTCTAGGGTCACTGAAGGCAAGCTATTTCTTCCCAAGCTGGGATAGCTATCTTTACCAAACCACTCTTCAAGACAGAAATGACTGTTCAGAATCATAACATTTACATTTGCTGAAATGACTATTGGCTGTAAGTTGGAAAAAAGTATATGACATATGTAGTGTTGGATGCTTCCTTTCATTTTCTAACACTTGCTTTCTTGCCACTGAATGAGAAAGCAATTCATTGAAATGGATTGCTTTCTCATCCATTTCACATTATGAACCAATTTGCATTATAATGCAATTATGTAGATGTCTAATTAATATCAACAGCAGAGTTGTAAGAGCAAGGCAAATAAAATATTCTAACTATTTGGAGGCCTTTGATTGGGATACTTTGGAGGAAAATGGATCCTTTCAAATGTGAGACTACAGGAACTAACTCTTTTCGAAGATACTTGTGCTTATCTCTGAAGGGCCATTGCACAGTGTGGTCTGAGTGTATTCTGTGAACTATCATTTTTGAATATGTCTTTGTGCAAAAATGATGATCATGAGGCTTCATGGAAATTATTTTTGCATTAACATTAGATAACTGTCATAAGAGTATCTCTGCACTACATTAGTAGTGCAGCAGATACCTCTACATGTGACACAAATTCTGTTTGGCACTGAGAATTTAAATCACCAGAGGACTGGGCCATGATCTGTCTCTCTTAGAAGTCTGCTCATAACAGAAAAATGGAGGCCCAGCTTGGCTAAAAGACATGTCATGACTTTCTTCTGTTCTGATTGGCTCAACAGGTGGGGCTCACAAGGAAACTCCTCTGTAGGTGTGGGGCTGCCTCTCTGCACTCCACATGTAGCTTAATGAAGCTGAAGGTAGCTGTGGTCAGCACCTGTGTGGTCTGTTGTGGTCAAGAAAAAAAATAGTGTGCCACCCATGCCATTACAGCTGACCAAAAGAGCCAAACCAGCTGGAGCCCTTTTTGAAAAAAGAATGTGCACAGCCCTATTAACCAGTGGCCATTTCCATGGCCAATTGAGGAACTGAACTCTGGTCTCCAGAACTGTAGTCCAGCATTCATACCACTACACCATATTGGTTCTTCTTTTCACCTAGTGAAACACACACACATTTAGCAAACACCTAACTAACTTCAATGAAACCTACAGTCTCTGTCTTGAAACCCATTTAATGTGCAGAGACAACATCTGGTTCATTTTCTGAACCTTTACTCCATCCCCAGTGTGGGCAGTTAGTACTATCTACACCTGGTGGACCTAAATGCTCACTTTGTCACTTTTAACTAAATGCCTGGCCCTAACTGTTAATGATAAGCTACTTGGGAGCCCTTGCTCCCTTTTCTTATGATTCTTTACTGTTTTACCAGACTTGGACTGAAAAATCCTTCAAATGATACTTCAGATAAATGGTGATTGTTTATTAATCACTCACATTGCAGATTATCTTCAATGAAATTACTTATATATGTAGCTTGGAAAAGTTATTTTTGTCAGGCTACACTTTCCAGAACATTGCCCCCTTCATCAGCTCTAATCAGCACGGCCTTTTGCTATCCTAACTGACAGGTTTGGAGGGTTGTAATCTGATCTCTCTCTCTCCTCCCCCCCAAAGTATGAATATATCCAGTGCGAAATACATGTTAGACTTTTCAGTTTGGACACTGGATCTGATGTGCAGTATCACAAATTGCTTTTGGAATTAATGAACTTTCCAAAGATGCTTCCCATGTGCGTCGGTGTGTGTGCATGGGAGTACTGTTTGAGAAACAGAAGCCCAATGTTCTCTTGGGGTTCTGGAATGACTTGTTTTCTTGTTTGCATCCAGACTTTGATATTTTCCCCACCCACACCTTTAATTAGGTACCAGCTGCCACTGCATTTAAACAATCCTCTTTTCTCTGTTCAGTTTTCAAGATGAGTATCCCATGTGACCAATGAGGTGCTGAAGTCTAGGGTGCAGTTGGATGTTATTCAATAATTGCCATCAGATATGGAGGTAATTGGTCCCTTGGCCAGCCATCTCTACAGGCAGTTCATGGATTTCTTGCTGACAGAAACTCAATTGTGCTTTGAATTCTCTTAGGGAAGGTGACTCAAAACCAAACTGCAACCTCTGGGTGGGGTTAGAGCGGATACTTCCTTGTAATGTCATATAGCTTTTGTGGACTGATTTAACACTGACGACTGCAGAGGAGTCAACCTTATCTTTTCCATTAGCTTTATGTTTGCTTTAAAACTACACTGAAATGTCAGAGCTACACAAAGGGGCCATTTCATTCATCCTCCTGAAACTCAAGGGAAATTCATAAGGCAAATCTAACCTGTTCTTTCCTGCTTTATGTATGTTTTATACAAAGGAGCCAATAGACTTGATATTTGAAAGGACTAGGATGACTGGCACCATGCTGAATGAGAAGAAGAATCCTGGTAGCCCATGTGAGACAAAGCAATAAAAGAGGAGAAATGGGATACACTCAAAGAAATCACAGGAGGGGCAGATATAGACCTCAAGGACTAGGATTGACTGTGGCCACTTTTTCTTGCATTCAACATCAGTTAAGAGACTTGAACAAAGAGGTAGAAATCAGAATGGTCATACACATTCAAATGGCATTTTGTTCCCGTAAAGGGAAGTGTAAGTTATAAGAGCTACAAGAGGGAAAGAGGAACAGAAACCAGCATGGAAGAAAATTTCTCTAATGGTGTTTCTTTTTAAAATATCAACAAAGGAGGAACATGCAAAATGAAATTGAAGACTGATCTTGGTTTGTCCACTACTGTAGATGTAATGCACTGATTTTCCACAAGGAAAAAGAATACTTTATATTTCTTCTTTACTGGAGAATCATTAATGGGAGAAATTCCTGAGACCTGGCAAGATTCCGTCTCATTCTCTTGTTGCAGTGTGTTAGGTACACACTGTCATGGTGTGTTATGGCATGTCATAGTTTACATGACATGATGTGAAAGGACAGTAAAATGGAATGCAGGGAATATTAAAATAGTGCTGAGGCAAAGCAATTCCTTGTCAGAACTCTTTCTGATCTTTTTCAAGAAGCAAAGGACTCCAGTAGTGGTGGAAAGGATGCCTTGATAATGCAAAGTGAAATAGCCTCCCTGCGGTATCTGACAAGACGAGTTGCCATTTTAGAAATTCATGGTGACATCCTGTTTTCTTTGTCAAAATGGGGCCCCCTGTGTACTTTGATTTGTAATACTCAACAGATTTTCATATGGAGTTTTGTAAGCTGGAAATGATGCTGGTAGCAAGTGTTGTGATTCTATCTGTCTCATGACATGCACAACATTTCAAGTGAGACATCAAAAATGTCTGCCACTTGAGAAGAGGTATAGAGACAGGTTAACTAGTGGAGAACAGAGGGAATCAGAGAGATGCCTGTCTATGTCCCCATAAAAAGAACTTCTACTTGTTTATCTCATTAACATGATGCAGTAGTTGACTGAACAGAGATTGATGTCTATGTAACTCTCTTGAGAATGTAAGATTTAAAGTTTGTGCAGGAAATTTTTAAGCATTGCATGCAGAATTCTAAAAACAGTAATATGGTTTGTATGTTTTTGATTTGTGTGAGTTATAATAATCACACGTTTTTGGTATAGCTTGATTTAACAAGAGATGAGGATTGAGTATTTTGGAGCATTTTTTTAACTCTTGGGGGAACTGAGGTCACACATATAGTGCTGGGGCTGCATGTGACAAACTTTACCATGAGGTTCTGGAAACACCATTAACCTTCCAACAAACTGCCTGGAAAACATGCAGAAAAACCTCATCCTGGTGCAAGGAAAGGCATCAACATGGCAAGATAGACATGCATTCTTTGCCACAGCTGCCCTTAATTTTCTTACTAATTATACATCTCCCATACAACCTTTTGAGCAGTTCATTATAAAATAACACCTTGTGAAAAGTGTTAGTAATTAGCAAAAATTGACACAGAAATGTGACAAAATGTACACGTTTCCCCTCTTAATTAAATTTGTCACTTTTCCTCTTACTAGTACTGAAGGAGAGAAAATAAGCTTTCCAAACCTAAATCCTCACCATAATTATTACAATGTTCACCATGTCACCTCTCTTGCATTCAGAGAATACAATGTCCTCTTTGTATGGGTGCAGTCCATAAAATAATGAATAATTAATAAAACTAGGCATAGGTTAAAATAATGGTTAGGAATTTGTCTAATTACTTGCTTCCTTGGAGTATTATGTCAGTTCTGCATAGAGATAATTCAACCAGTATACTGTACTATGTAGTCACCTGCATTTGAGATTGGCATTCAAATCTGGCTTCTGCTGGTGCCACATTTGAGTGCCCTAATTTGGAGGTAAAACACCAGGCTTTGTACATGTCACGCCATTTGTGCTCTGAGGATTTCACTGCCGTCCATTTGATACTCAGCCAGATTGAGGCTCTTGCTACTATTGAGAGCTGAAGAACTCAGAAATGTGTTATGTGACAATGATATCATATTAGACTGAGTTTCAAAGTGCAGGTCCAAGTTTCACTGTTCCTGCAGAATTCTGGCAAATGTATTTTAGGGTGGAGGCTTTGAATTCTCAGCCAGACCTGTTCTTGGCTTCCCTAAACTACATTTCCCAGAATTCTGCAGGAGTAAACTAGGTGATAGGGAAACACAGACCTGCACTTTAGATCTCTGATGTGATATCATCCTGAGAGGGGGGTTTCCCCACACAAACCCAGAGGTCAGAAATTTGATGGCTATCCCACAAATGCCCAGTGCCATTTGGTAGCAGGGTGTACAAGTATATCTTTTCAATGATAGTACATAGATTCTAGAATGCCTTTAGTCTTGAGACTCAAGAAGCCCAATTCTTTTTCAATACTCTGTGAATTTTTTTACCAGTTCAGATAACCTTATTCCAGTGTGTCTTTGGAGAAATCTTTACCTCAGCGTCTTACTAATATGCCCAAAGTATTGTCAAAATAGTCTTCAGTAATAATTTGGTGGAATTGTATGTTTCTTTACTGAAAGGGAGTTTTATCCTTGGATATGTGACTGTAAAATTGGGGGTAAACAACTGTGGTGTATTTAATTGTCACTTTTTCTCCATAGGATTTAGGAGAGAAATGGGTCATGTAGGTCCTGGCGGGTTTGTTGTTGTTAATTGCTGTCAAATAGACTGTGCTATATAGTGAACCCAGGCCTGAGAGACCTCCAAGTCAGTCTATCATCAACATTCTTGCTCAGGTCTTACAGACTCAGAATGGTGGCTTTCTTGATTGAATATAAATTTTAATGTGACCTTCCTCTTTTTCTCCTGCCTCCTACCCTACATTGATTTCTTGTTTAATGTGTGATGTCTTCTCATGACCAATTCCTGGTGTTCCTTTTCTTGAGAATTGTATATTGACATTCTTTTGTATTCCATATTTTTTTACATTTTAGTTAGAACTAGAATAGATTCTGTCTTGGTAGATTGAAACAGCTCTATTGGTGTGCTATCTGTTTTTTGTGCTTTATTTCTCCCAGGTGCTCTCAATATAGCTTTCATTTCCTTTTCTAAAATCTGAGGTTTATCTTCACATGGTTTCTTGATTGAAATTGTCATCCTTTCATATTTTTTCCATATATTGTTTTATTGTCTTTTTATTTCTCTTTCATCATGCAATATGTTCCCTGGCTCATTATGGGGCAGGCTTTAGTTCAGCAGGCTAATCGCCAAGCTGTCAAGTGCAGTAAATCTTGTCAACTTGAAGGTTGTCCATTCGAAGCTCGGGTCGGGATGAGTGCCTCACCATTCAGCCCAGCTTCTGCCCACCTAGCAGATCAAATGTAAGTGATGTAAGTAGATAAAGTAGATAAATAGGAATCGCGTTAAAGCAGGGGAGGTATTCAAATAAGGCATGATGATCAAAAAAGGAGGAAAATTTGCTTTTTGACATGGAAGATGGAGCAACAGCTGTCCTGTTTTGTCTTTCGAGAACAGCCTTAAGACACTGTGGTAACCTTTATAGCCCTGAGTCCCCTCACAGCTGCTAGGGTAGTTCCTAATTACTCAGCTGCATTTCTGGCAGCTATCCTAGCTGAACGACGTCTCTGCTCTGTTTCCTTTCGCCTTTCCTGAAAAGTTGGTACTTGCAAAGTCTCCTCCTCAGATTCCAACTCACCCTCAGATCCATGAACACTTTCCTGCACCTCTTCCTCTTCTAAAGAAGAGGAATGTCAGGACCCTGGCTGCAGAGCACCAATAACCTTACACAGAGGCCAGTCTCTATCTAATATCTTTATTAAAGAAATATATAAAATCAATAAAAACAAGTGAAGAATATAGTTCAGAAGCAGACCTTTCAGATGGGGTCAAATATAGTCCAGAAATGTATTGTCCAATATATGATATTAGAGTTCAAAGTTTTAATCCACTTGACCGAAACACACACTTTGCCAAGCAATAGTGTGGGGAAATAGTAGAGTCTTTAAAGTCCAATGAAGCTTGACAACAAGGCTGAAAATAAACTTGATTCTTGGCTAGATCCGTGGCTAGAGGCAAGACGAACATGAAGCATGAAACAGAGTCCGTGGTAAAACCGTGAGACAAGGCAAGGCTTGAAGCTTGATCCGGGAAGCAAGGAACTGGGAATACGAAGTCCACACACGATCTCTCTCCTCAAGCTGATCAATTGACTCCGCAAGGAAATCCTCGCGCCAACCACCTATATTGTCAAGACCCAGGCTGCAAGGCACCAATAACCATACACAGAGGCCAAAATCTATCTACTATCTTTATTGAAGGAGTATATAAAGTTAATAAAAACAAGTGTAGAAAATAGTCCAGAGTTAGACCTTTCAGGAAAGGTCAAAATTAGTCCAAAGAAGCAACGTCCAATATGAAATATTAAGGTCCAAAGTTGTAATCCAATAACCGAAACACTCACTTGCCAAGCAAGTGAGGGGAGATGACAAGGTCCTTTAGTCCATGAACTTGAGCAAGGCTAGGAATTAAGTTGATACTTGAAAACAAGGCTTGAATCGTGACACAAGGTAACGAGGAACAAGAACAAGGTCCGTGGAATTACTTGGTAAAATCCGTGAAACAAGGCAAGGTTTAGTCCTGGAAGGCGAGGCAAGGTCCGAAGGTAAACAAGGCTGGGAAGCAGGAGCGAAGGCTTGAGAACAAGGACAAGGCTTGAACAGGAACGAGGCTTGGAACGGAGCGCGCTGTCCAGACACAACTCGCTCCGGAGGCTGACGAATTGACTCCGCGAAGTTACTTCGCGGTTAAAACACCTATATAGAGTCTAACTTTCCCGCCGAGAGCAGTTCTCTGGGAACCAGGAACAAAGCTAATCTCTGAGACCAGATGTTTGACTCCTTAAAGATTCTCACGGAAAGCAGGCTTAATTGGCTAAATTCTTAGCAGCTATTCTAGCACTCCTGCGCGAGGCCGCTTCCAAACCTCTCTGTTGTTTACAAAACTCATGGCGAGAAAACACAGGAGATGTAGGCTCAGGGTTTGTTTGACATACTTCTGGAACACAACTCTCTTGCAGGTGCAAGGTTCCCAGATCTGGCTGGGAAGATTCCAGTTCTGACTGGGAAGGTAAAAAACCCAAGTTTTCTTCTTCATCAGGGATCACAATGTCATGAGCAGGACTACAAGGCCCATGAGTCATCACACTATCCCCCTCCTCAAGCCCCCTCCCAAACCGGGACTCTCTCCCCGAGTCGCGAGGTCGTGGCTTGGCGGGATAGGTCTGATGAAAGCGACGGGTTAGATCAGGAGCATGGACTGTGGAGGCGTCTTCCCAAGAGCGTTCCTCAGGGCCAAAACCCACCCAGTCAATGAGATATTGCAGGCGGCGGCGGTGAAAGCGAGAATCCAAAATGTCCTGCACCTCGAACTCGTCCTCCCCATCCACCAAAACAGGGACGGGGGCCGGCCGGTTTACATCTGGCCGCACACCATCCGCCGGAAGGAGCAGGGAGCGGTGAAACACTGGGTGAATGCGCATTGAACGCGGAAGTTGGAGTTTGAAAGTCACGGGGTTTAATTGCGCCACCACTGGATAGGGGCCAATGAAACGGGCATCTAACTTCCGGCAAGGGCGATGGGAGGGCAGAAAGCGAGTGGACAGAAAAACCCGATCTCCTACCTTGATTTCGGGGCCCGGCTGGCGATGTTTGTCAGCGTGGCGTTTATAGTCCTCCTTGGCTTGGTCCAGTTGCTGGAGCAAAAGTTGTTGCACCGCTGTGAGTTCCTGCAGCCAATCCTCTGCTGCGGGAACTTCTGAAGTTTCAATGACAGGGGGAAAGAAACGTGGATGGAAACCGTAGTTTGCAAAGAACGGCGTTTCTTTTGTAGAAGCCTGGACTCCATTGTTGTAGGCAAACTCCGACAGTGGTAACAGAGAAGCCCAATTGTCCTGTTGGTAGTTTACATAACAGCGAAGGTATTGTTCCAAAGTGGCATTAGTGCGCTCCGTTTGCCCATCTGTTTGGGGATGATGAGCCGAAGATAAACGAGAGTCTATGCCCAATAGTTTTTGTAGTGCTTTCCAGAACCGAGAGGTGAATTGGGACCCACGGTCTGTGACCAAACTCTTGGGCAATCCATGCAATCTGAAAACATGTTGGAGGAATAGATCTGCAGTCTCTTTGGCCGTGGGAAGGCCATCACAGGGAATGAAATGGGCTAACTTGGTGAAAAGGTCCACCACCACTAGGATCGTGGTGAATCCACAGGAAGGTGGTAGATCAGTGATAAAATCCGCAGAGATTATTTCCCATGGGTGGGATGGGGTAGGGAGGGGATGCAGAAGCCCTGAGGGCTTTTCCCTTCTTGTTTTGGAGCGCTGGCATACTGGGC
Source organism: Anolis carolinensis (assembly GCF_035594765.1). Taxonomy (NCBI): domain Eukaryota; kingdom Metazoa; phylum Chordata; class Lepidosauria; order Squamata; family Anolidae; genus Anolis; species Anolis carolinensis. Next base: position 255,960,697 of record NC_085842.1, on the reverse strand, counting down.
AGGTGTTGACATATTTTTCCACATCCTTGCGGATCTTGGGCCACCAGAAATCTCTTAGGATCAAATGCATGGTTTTAAATAGTCCGAAATGCCCTGCTGGCTTGCAGTCATGACACAGACGAAGTGCTTTTTCCCTGCCCGGTCCTGGTGGGATATAAACATGATTTCTATAGCAAAGCAGTCCATCCTTAAGCGAAAAGGGAAAATGCAGTCCTTGACGAAGTTGGTCCTGCGCCCAGGCATCTGCTTGCTGACTAGCCCTGATTTCTTGAGCACAGAGGGGCCCTGGAGTAGAGGGAGTTGAATCAATGAGAGTGGATTTGGTGTTTCCCACTGTGAGCGTGGCAAAGTTCTCGGGTTGTAGTAGTTGGGATTCAAAGGTCTCCTTGCGTCCTGCAGCGTATTCCGGTTTACGTGACAGGGCGTCTGCTTGCTTGGTTTGGGCTGGGGTTACATAATGAATCTGGAAGTTAAAACGTTCAAAGAATAAAGCCCAACGTTGTTGCCTCTGATTTAGCTTGCGGGCAGTTCTTAGATGTTCTAGATTCCGATGATCAGTATGGACTTCAATGGGAAATTTGGCCCCTTCTAGCCAATGTCTCCAAGTTTCAAAAGCTGCCTTTATGGCTAATAGTTCTTTTTCCCAAATGGTATAGTTTCTCTCTGGTGCGGTTAGTTGACGAGAATAAAAGGCACAAGGATGAAGGTGATCTCCCACCGGTTGTAGGAGTACAGCTCCAATTGCCACATCAGAGGCGTCCGCTTGCACAACAAAAAGGGTTTCAGGATCTGGATGCTGAAGGATTGGCTGGGACGTGAATAATTTCTTTAGTTGCTGGAACCCTTTCTCTGCTTGATCAGTCCAGCGGAAGGGCTGTTTCCCACGGATGCAGCTGGTGATTGGGTCAGACCAGCGGGCAAAATCTGGAATGAACTTGCGGTAATAGTTCACGAACCCCAAGAATCGCTGCACCTCTTTCTTGTTGGTTGGCGCCCGCCATTCCAATACTGCTGAAACCTTTGCCGGGTCCATGGAGAGCCCTAGAGGCGAGATGCGGTACCCCAGGAAATCTACCTCTTGTAGATCAAAAGCGCATTTTTCCAGCTTGGCATAAAGCCCATGATCCCGCAATCGTTGTAACACCATTTTAACGTGGTTCTCATGTTCTGATTGTGATCTAGAAAACACCAAAAAATCGTCCAGGTAGATGATCAAGAACCGATCTAGATAATCCTGAAAGATGTCATTGACAAAATGCTGGAACGTTGCGGGAGCTCCACATAATCCATAATTCATAACTCGGGACTCGAATAATCCGAATTTAGTCTGGAAGGCGGTCTTCCACTCGTCCCCTTCTCTGATGCGAACTAGGTTATAAGCCCCCCGTAGGTCCAGCTTGGTGTAGACCTTGGCTCCTCGAAGTCGGTCTAGTAGATCCGAGATTAAGGGCAGGGGATAGCTGTTCCGCTTAGTGATATTGTTCAATGCTCTGTAGTCCACCACCAAGCGTAATTCCCCTGACTTCTTCTTCACAAACATCACTGGGGAGGCGGCTGGGGATTGAGAGGGTCTGATGAATCCCTTGCGAAGGTTTGTCTCTATGAATTCCCTGAGAGCTTCTTGCTCCGGTTCAGTCAGGGAGTAGAGATGCCCTCGCGGGATCGGGGCCCCCTCCACCAAGTCAATGGCACAGTCATAAGGTCTATGTGGGGGTAATTTTTCGGCTTCTTTTTCATTGAATACATCCCAATACTCGGAGTACTTCTTTGGCAAGGTGATAATGGGCTCGGTGTCTGTGGCATGGCAGACCTTGGCTACGAGGCAATGGTTTTGGCAGTACCTTGAAGCAAACTGCAGTTCTCTGTTGGACCAGGAGATGCTTGGGTCGTGAAGTGTCAGCCATGGAATCCCCAAAATCACAGGGAAATGGGGAACCTCAGTAACAAAGAAGGAAATCTCTTCCATATGTTCCCTTATCCACATCCTGGTGGGTTCCGACCACTGGCTTACGGGGCCCGTCTTGAGAGGGCGGCCATCGATGGCTTGCACCACACGGGCATTCTTGAAGTCATGATATTGTAATCCCAGAGAGTCGGCATACTCTCTATCAATGAAATTGTTGGTGGCTCCTGAGTCTATCATGGCGTGGATCATGACGGGTCCCCTTTTTGCTGACCATAAGGTGACCACTAGAAGGAACAGGACCCCGGTTGGCGGCTCTTGAATGGGTTTTTTGACCGGGTTGGCGAGCCTCTCTACGCCCGGTCGTTGGCTTCCCCCGCCGGCTGTGTGCCAGCCGTCTCAGACGCCTTCGTCTCCGTGGAGGACGCCGCCGCAAGATGGGCGGCGGGCTTCCCTTTGGCTGGGCACTCTCTGGCGAAGTGGCCCCCATTCCCGCAATACCAACAGAGGTTTAGGCGTTGGCGGCGGGCCTTCTCGGCGGCATCTAATCTGGGACGCACGTTGCCCAACTGCATCGGCACCTCCTCGCTCCCTCTGGGGTATGGGGATGGTGGTGGGGGTCTCCACACTGGACGCGGCTGGACGCTGGCGGGAGCGAGGGGTTTTGCCCCAGCTCTACCGCTCTGGCCTCGTACCCACTGTTTCCTGTTGGCAATCATGACTTCAGCCCATAAACATTGATCAATGAGTGCTTCAAGAGTGTGGGGAGGATCCACCTTGGAGATTTCCTCCAGCATTTCAATGTTGAGACCCTCCCGAAATTGACCTCTGAGGGCTACATCGTTCCAGCCGGTGTTGTGGGCCAGCACTCGGAACTCGGCTATGTACTGAGACATGGGTCTGTCTCCTTGAAAGAGGCGGCGGAGTTTGTGACCGGCTGCCTCCAAATTGTCCTCAATTCCCCAGGTCTCCTTAAGGTGGTCCAAGAAGTGTTGCGCTGATCTTAGGTGTGGAGAGGCTTGGTCGAACAGTGCCGTCGCCCAGTTGGCCGCTGGCCCGTCTAGAAGACTGTAAACCCACGCCACCTTGATGTCTTCTTGGGGAAACTCGGCGGCACGGGCCTCTAGGTAAGCCTGGCACTGGCGGCGGAAAACTTGGACCTTGGAGGCTTCTCCAGAAAACTTGGTTGGCAACGCCATGGCCGGGAGGCGGATTCCGCGCTCTCTCAACCCTTTTATTTCTCCATCCTGCGCGTTGAGTCTGTCACGGATGCGGTCCACTTCGTCCTTGCTGATGGTGTAGCTAAGTGGCTGTCCACCCGGCGCGGCTCCGGTAGACATTCTGGCCTTGGTTAATTGGTGCTTATGGGTGCGGAGTCAAACTGTCAAGACCCAGGCTGCAAGGCACCAATAACCATACACAGAGGCCAAAATCTATCTACTATCTTTATTGAAGGAGTATATAAAGTTAATAAAAACAAGTGTAGAAAATAGTCCAGAGTTAGACCTTTCAGGAAAGGTCAAAATTAGTCCAAAGAAGCAACGTCCAATATGAAATATTAAGGTCCAAAGTTGTAATCCAATAACCGAAACACTCACTTGCCAAGCAAGTGAGGGGAGATGACAAGGTCCTTTAGTCCATGAACTTGAGCAAGGCTAGGAATTAAGTTGATACTTGAAAACAAGGCTTGAATCGTGACACAAGGTAACGAGGAACAAGAACAAGGTCCGTGGAATTACTTGGTAAAATCCGTGAAACAAGGCAAGGTTTAGTCCTGGAAGGCGAGGCAAGGTCCGAAGGTAAACAAGGCTGGGAAGCAGGAGCGAAGGCTTGAGAACAAGGACAAGGCTTGAACAGGAACGAGGCTTGGAACGGAGCGCGCTGTCCAGACACAACTCGCTCCGGAGGCTGACGAATTGACTCCGCGAAGTTACTTCGCGGTTAAAACACCTATATAGAGTCTAACTTTCCCGCCGAGAGCAGTTCTCTGGGAACCAGGAACAAAGCTAATCTCTGAGACCAGATGTTTGACTCCTTAAAGATTCTCACGGAAAGCAGGCTTAATTGGCTAAATTCTTAGCAGCTATTCTAGCACTCCTGCGCGAGGCCGCTTCCAAACCTCTCTGTTGTTTACAAAACTCATGGCGAGAAAACACAGGAGATGTAGGCTCAGGGTTTGTTTGACATACTTCTGGAACACAACTCTCTTGCAGGTGCAAGGTTCCCAGATCTGGCTGGGAAGATTCCAGTTCTGACTGGGAAGGTAAAAAACCCAAGTTTTCTTCTTCATCAGGGATCACAATGTCATGAGCAGGACTACAAGGCCCATGAGTCATCACACTATCCCCCTCCTCAAGCCCCCTCCCAAACCGGGACTCTCTCCCCGAGTCGCGAGGTCGTGGCTTGGCGGGATAGGTCTGATGAAAGCGACGGGTTAGATCAGGAGCATGGACTGTGGAGGCGTCTTCCCAAGAGCGTTCCTCAGGGCCAAAACCCACCCAGTCAATGAGATATTGCAGGCGGCGGCGGTGAAAGCGAGAATCCAAAATGTCCTGCACCTCGAACTCGTCCTCCCCATCCACCAAAACAGGGACGGGGGCCGGCCGGTTTACATCTGGCCGCACACCATCCGCCGGAAGGAGCAGGGAGCGGTGAAACACTGGGTGAATGCGCATTGAACGCGGAAGTTGGAGTTTGAAAGTCACGGGGTTTAATTGCGCCACCACTGGATAGGGGCCAATGAAACGGGCATCTAACTTCCGGCAAGGGCGATGGGAGGGCAGAAAGCGAGTGGACAGAAAAACCCGATCTCCTACCTTGATTTCGGGGCCCGGCTGGCGATGTTTGTCAGCGTGGCGTTTATAGTCCTCCTTGGCTTGGTCCAGTTGCTGGAGCAAAAGTTGTTGCACCGCTGTGAGTTCCTGCAGCCAATCCTCTGCTGCGGGAACTTCTGAAGTTTCAATGACAGGGGGAAAGAAACGTGGATGGAAACCGTAGTTTGCAAAGAACGGCGTTTCTTTTGTAGAAGCCTGGACTCCATTGTTGTAGGCAAACTCCGACAGTGGTAACAGAGAAGCCCAATTGTCCTGTTGGTAGTTTACATAACAGCGAAGGTATTGTTCCAAAGTGGCATTAGTGCGCTCCGTTTGCCCATCTGTTTGGGGATGATGAGCCGAAGATAAACGAGAGTCTATGCCCAATAGTTTTTGTAGTGCTTTCCAGAACCGAGAGGTGAATTGGGACCCACGGTCTGTGACCAAACTCTTGGGCAATCCATGCAATCTGAAAACATGTTGGAGGAATAGATCTGCAGTCTCTTTGGCCGTGGGAAGGCCATCACAGGGAATGAAATGGGCTAACTTGGTGAAAAGGTCCACCACCACTAGGATCGTGGTGAATCCACAGGAAGGTGGTAGATCAGTGATAAAATCCGCAGAGATTATTTCCCATGGGTGGGATGGGGTAGGGAGGGGATGCAGAAGCCCTGAGGGCTTTTCCCTTCTTGTTTTGGAGCGCTGGCATACTGGGCAGGTGTTGACATATTTTTCCACATCCTTGCGGATCTTGGGCCACCAGAAATCTCTTAGGATCAAATGCATGGTTTTAAATAGTCCGAAATGCCCTGCTGGCTTGCAGTCATGACACAGACGAAGTGCTTTTTCCCTGCCCGGTCCTGGTGGGATATAAACATGATTTCTATAGCAAAGCAGTCCATCCTTAAGCGAAAAGGGAAAATGCAGTCCTTGACGAAGTTGGTCCTGCGCCCAGGCATCTGCTTGCTGACTAGCCCTGATTTCTTGAGCACAGAGGGGCCCTGGAGTAGAGGGAGTTGAATCAATGAGAGTGGATTTGGTGTTTCCCACTGTGAGCGTGGCAAAGTTCTCGGGTTGTAGTAGTTGGGATTCAAAGGTCTCCTTGCGTCCTGCAGCGTATTCCGGTTTACGTGACAGGGCGTCTGCTTGCTTGGTTTGGGCTGGGGTTACATAATGAATCTGGAAGTTAAAACGTTCAAAGAATAAAGCCCAACGTTGTTGCCTCTGATTTAGCTTGCGGGCAGTTCTTAGATGTTCTAGATTCCGATGATCAGTATGGACTTCAATGGGAAATTTGGCCCCTTCTAGCCAATGTCTCCAAGTTTCAAAAGCTGCCTTTATGGCTAATAGTTCTTTTTCCCAAATGGTATAGTTTCTCTCTGGTGCGGTTAGTTGACGAGAATAAAAGGCACAAGGATGAAGGTGATCTCCCACCGGTTGTAGGAGTACAGCTCCAATTGCCACATCAGAGGCGTCCGCTTGCACAACAAAAAGGGTTTCAGGATCTGGATGCTGAAGGATTGGCTGGGACGTGAATAATTTCTTTAGTTGCTGGAACCCTTTCTCTGCTTGATCAGTCCAGCGGAAGGGCTGTTTCCCACGGATGCAGCTGGTGATTGGGTCAGACCAGCGGGCAAAATCTGGAATGAACTTGCGGTAATAGTTCACGAACCCCAAGAATCGCTGCACCTCTTTCTTGTTGGTTGGCGCCCGCCATTCCAATACTGCTGAAACCTTTGCCGGGTCCATGGAGAGCCCTAGAGGCGAGATGCGGTACCCCAGGAAATCTACCTCTTGTAGATCAAAAGCGCATTTTTCCAGCTTGGCATAAAGCCCATGATCCCGCAATCGTTGTAACACCATTTTAACGTGGTTCTCATGTTCTGATTGTGATCTAGAAAACACCAAAAAATCGTCCAGGTAGATGATCAAGAACCGATCTAGATAATCCTGAAAGATGTCATTGACAAAATGCTGGAACGTTGCGGGAGCTCCACATAATCCATAATTCATAACTCGGGACTCGAATAATCCGAATTTAGTCTGGAAGGCGGTCTTCCACTCGTCCCCTTCTCTGATGCGAACTAGGTTATAAGCCCCCCGTAGGTCCAGCTTGGTGTAGACCTTGGCTCCTCGAAGTCGGTCTAGTAGATCCGAGATTAAGGGCAGGGGATAGCTGTTCCGCTTAGTGATATTGTTCAATGCTCTGTAGTCCACCACCAAGCGTAATTCCCCTGACTTCTTCTTCACAAACATCACTGGGGAGGCGGCTGGGGATTGAGAGGGTCTGATGAATCCCTTGCGAAGGTTTGTCTCTATGAATTCCCTGAGAGCTTCTTGCTCCGGTTCAGTCAGGGAGTAGAGATGCCCTCGCGGGATCGGGGCCCCCTCCACCAAGTCAATGGCACAGTCATAAGGTCTATGTGGGGGTAATTTTTCGGCTTCTTTTTCATTGAATACATCCCAATACTCGGAGTACTTCTTTGGCAAGGTGATAATGGGCTCGGTGTCTGTGGCATGGCAGACCTTGGCTACGAGGCAATGGTTTTGGCAGTACCTTGAAGCAAACTGCAGTTCTCTGTTGGACCAGGAGATGCTTGGGTCGTGAAGTGTCAGCCATGGAATCCCCAAAATCACAGGGAAATGGGGAACCTCAGTAACAAAGAAGGAAATCTCTTCCATATGTTCCCTTATCCACATCCTGGTGGGTTCCGACCACTGGCTTACGGGGCCCGTCTTGAGAGGGCGGCCATCGATGGCTTGCACCACACGGGCATTCTTGAAGTCATGATATTGTAATCCCAGAGAGTCGGCATACTCTCTATCAATGAAATTGTTGGTGGCTCCTGAGTCTATCATGGCGTGGATCATGACGGGTCCCCTTTTTGCTGACCATAAGGTGACCACTAGAAGGAACAGGACCCCGGTTGGCGGCTCTTGAATGGGTTTTTTGACCGGGTTGGCGAGCCTCTCTACGCCCGGTCGTTGGCTTCCCCCGCCGGCTGTGTGCCAGCCGTCTCAGACGCCTTCGTCTCCGTGGAGGACGCCGCCGCAAGATGGGCGGCGGGCTTCCCTTTGGCTGGGCACTCTCTGGCGAAGTGGCCCCCATTCCCGCAATACCAACAGAGGTTTAGGCGTTGGCGGCGGGCCTTCTCGGCGGCATCTAATCTGGGACGCACGTTGCCCAACTGCATCGGCACCTCCTCGCTCCCTCTGGGGTATGGGGATGGTGGTGGGGGTCTCCACACTGGACGCGGCTGGACGCTGGCGGGAGCGAGGGGTTTTGCCCCAGCTCTACCGCTCTGGCCTCGTACCCACTGTTTCCTGTTGGCAATCATGACTTCAGCCCATAAACATTGATCAATGAGTGCTTCAAGAGTGTGGGGAGGATCCACCTTGGAGATTTCCTCCAGCATTTCAATGTTGAGACCCTCCCGAAATTGACCTCTGAGGGCTACATCGTTCCAGCCGGTGTTGTGGGCCAGCACTCGGAACTCGGCTATGTACTGAGACATGGGTCTGTCTCCTTGAAAGAGGCGGCGGAGTTTGTGACCGGCTGCCTCCAAATTGTCCTCAATTCCCCAGGTCTCCTTAAGGTGGTCCAAGAAGTGTTGCGCTGATCTTAGGTGTGGAGAGGCTTGGTCGAACAGTGCCGTCGCCCAGTTGGCCGCTGGCCCGTCTAGAAGACTGTAAACCCACGCCACCTTGATGTCTTCTTGGGGAAACTCGGCGGCACGGGCCTCTAGGTAAGCCTGGCACTGGCGGCGGAAAACTTGGACCTTGGAGGCTTCTCCAGAAAACTTGGTTGGCAACGCCATGGCCGGGAGGCGGATTCCACGCTCTCTCAACCCTTTTATTTCTCCATCCTGCGCGTTGAGTCTGTCACGGATGCGGTCCACTTCGTCCTTGCTGATGGTGTAGCTAAGTGGCTGTCCACCCGGCGCGGCTCCGGTAGACATTCTGGCCTTGGTTAATTGGTGCTTATGGGTGCGGAGTCAAACTGTCAAGACCCAGGCTGCAAGGCACCAATAACCATACACAGAGGCCAAAATCTATCTACTATCTTTATTGAAGGAGTATATAAAGTTAATAAAAACAAGTGTAGAAAATAGTCCAGAGTTAGACCTTTCAGGAAAGGTCAAAATTAGTCCAAAGAAGCAACGTCCAATATGAAATATTAAGGTCCAAAGTTGTAATCCAATAACCGAAACACTCACTTGCCAAGCAAGTGAGGGGAGATGACAAGGTCCTTTAGTCCATGAACTTGAGCAAGGCTAGGAATTAAGTTGATACTTGAAAACAAGGCTTGAATCGTGACACAAGGTAACGAGGAACAAGAACAAGGTCCGTGGAATTACTTGGTAAAATCCGTGAAACAAGGCAAGGTTTAGTCCTGGAAGGCGAGGCAAGGTCCGAAGGTAAACAAGGCTGGGAAGCAGGAGCGAAGGCTTGAGAACAAGGACAAGGCTTGAACAGGAACGAGGCTTGGAACGGAGCGCGCTGTCCAGACACAACTCGCTCCGGAGGCTGACGAATTGACTCCGCGAAGTTACTTCGCGGTTAAAACACCTATATAGAGTCTAACTTTCCCGCCGAGAGCAGTTCTCTGGGAACCAGGAACAAAGCTAATCTCTGAGACCAGATGTTTGACTCCTTAAAGATTCTCACGGAAAGCAGGCTTAATTGGCTAAATTCTTAGCAGCTATTCTAGCACTCCTGCGCGAGGCCGCTTCCAAACCTCTCTGTTGTTTACAAAACTCATGGCGAGAAAACACAGGAGATGTAGGCTCAGGGTTTGTTTGACATACTTCTGGAACACAACTCTCTTGCAGGTGCAAGGTTCCCAGATCTGGCTGGGAAGATTCCAGTTCTGACTGGGAAGGTAAAAAACCCAAGTTTTCTTCTTCATCAGGGATCACAATGTCATGAGCAGGACTACAAGGCCCATGAGTCATCACATATATTGGGTCTCGTTTTCCCGCCAACAGAACTCTTTCCCTAGAGAACGAGAAGCGAAACCCAACTCTGTCCAGATGCATGACTCCTTAGAATTTCCCAAGGGAAGCAGACCTAATCAGCCATTTGTTTGGCAGCGATTCTCAGGCTTCTGCGATTAGCCTTCCTGACTCCCCTATCTTTAGAATAATTTTCCCTCCTGGAAAACGGGGGGGAGTTCTGCCCAAGGCCTGTTTGGCTGAATTCTTGAGGGCAAACATCAACATCCTGCAGGTGAAGAGACTCCGGCTCTTGCTGAACCGGTGAAAATCCCATGTTTTCCTCTTCGTCTGCCACAATAGTACTAGGAACAGGACTACAAGGCCCATGAGTCATCACAAGGAATCCCTAACAACATCACCCCCTGTGGCCGGAACCGAGCACAGCCTCCAAAAAAATGATGAAAGATGAAACGCTTATATATATGACTCTATCTGTCTGTTTGTCCTGTTTTCGTCTAATCAGCATTGAATGTTTGCTGGATATGTGTTCTGTGATCCACTCCAAGTCCCCTTTGGGGTGAGAAGGGCATAATATAAATGCTGTAAATAAATAAATAGAGTATCCCCTTTCTTGGTTTAAATTTCCCCTTGATTTCTCAGATATCATGCGAAAAGTCTCTTATTTTTCCTTTTTTGTTGTCAGCTTCTATTCCTCTCGAATTTTAAATATGTTTTGTTAATTGCTGTTATATTGGTTTCTTGTATTTTGTATGAAGTATATGTATTGAATGTTTTTATTATGTGTAAACCACTCTGAGTCCCCACGGGAGATAGAGCGGTATATAAATAAAGTTTGTTATTGTTATTTGTTCTCTTAATCCCTTCACATAAGACATTAAACAATTGCATTTAGGGTTCTGCTATAATTTTAGATTCAAGTTATATTGAATGGTTTTCCCTGAAGTCTTATTGACATAGCAAAAATAATCCAAAGTATAATTGACTAGTAATTCATTTCTGTTTTTGTTACATAAGGACTTTTGAATATTGATTTGTAATTTATTTAGAAGATGAATGGCTACTCTGGAAGACCTCCCAAGAAAGGCAAATTATCATTTATTGGCCAGCAAAGTCTTATTCAGGGAGTCTGGAGAAGTTAAGGACCACAGAAACAGCTTTGCAGGGGACACATGTAGTCTCAGGATTACAGATTATCCAACTCTCATGTGGGAGTTTAATTTTCAATCGTGAGAGGAAACCACTAGATTGTCAACATTACATTTTGAAACATAATGATTGAAGGATGGCAGATAGACCTACCATCAATTGTGTACAATAACACGATTGATGTTTCAAAAATAACAATAACATAAAGTAACATAATACTTTGTGTATCTTAGTTATAGATATTTGTATTCCAAATAAATAGACCTACTAGTCAAGAGTTGACAAGTAGAACATTGCTAAGTTATATCTTAGACCGGAGTAATAAACATGATAGAATTCTAATTTTTATACGTTGCACATACTTCCACTGCTGGTGGAAAAAAAATGCTTTAAAGCTTGTGTTTAGTTCGAGACTTCTTTTACTACCATCAGTGGTTTCTGGATATTGTAGATTACTTTGCTTATATTTGTGAGAACAACTCTGTGTAAAATGTGTGAATAATATAAAGGCTGGTTGTCTTACATCATTAGGTTGGTTTTCATCCATTATGAATTGAATTTAAAATTAAATTATGTGTTTGATCATTTTATTCACTGAAATGTTTTTAAATACTATAACATTCTTTAGTATGGAAACATTTACTTATTTGCATTTTAAAGATTTGCATACTAAAAGATGAACCATTTTTAAATACTATGCAATTTGTATGAGTGGCTGTGTAAAAATACAACTACAAATGTTTTAGAAAACGTTTCCAACCTTAATCTCATACTAAACTTGTTATGTAGGGTATGATATTTATGACAGAATGGTACACAAGGCGATAACTGCTTTTGCAGGTAAATAAATCAAGAAGCAAAGTGGAGGCATACTATAATTGTGCAAGCAATTTCTTGTGCATATACTACAAAGCCATGAAAATTACCCTTATTATGTGCCAAGTAGATGACTTGTCAAACACAAATGTAAAATGCTTTTTAGGTATGTAAAAAGAATAATTTTGCTGTAGTTTCTTTAAAACTTTCTTGTAATTGAAAGGAAAAGGGATGTGATGAGTCCTGTGTGTATTTGTGGGCTTTTATGAACTCCACATTACAGATGAGCCAAATTTGGGATGTGGGAGGGGGTACTTTGTAAAATGATTTACTCCCTTGAAAATAAGTCCCATTTTGTCAATCTTTCATGGAGCAATTAAATGAAATGTTCATCTTCTTTAAAGGGAAAACATAAAAAAATATATTCACATTCCTGAAGGACTAAAAAAATGTTACAAGCTGTCTATAACCCACTTCATCAGACATATGGGCTGTTGCCTTCATTAGTAGAATACTATATGTTTTTAGGTGAGTGGGTTCAGGATTGTAACCCGTGTCAAAGGGGAAATATAAAAAATACATAAGTAGAATTTTATCTTAAAGATGCTCATTTACAAGCAGTAACTGAGTGAAATTACAGCTCAGTTATGAGCTATAATAAAGTTGTATCTATTAACAGAGGCTACCTTTCGCAGTGTGTACATATGACCTTTTCCAACCTCAAGCAAGTGGAAATCTGGGGCATGCATAGCATGCCAGGTTACCTCCTGGAAGAAAGAGGTAGAGTATTGTAGGTGACTGCATTTTCTTGCTGTAAAGTACCTTGATAGTGGATTTAAAATTTGCAGTCTAAAACACAATGTCTAGAATGACCCTATTCTCTGCAAATGCATTAAGAACTTTGATATTGCAACCAAAAATCTCCTTCTGCAGGACATTGCTATTTGAAAAACAAACACAGAAGTTCACATTTCTTTGACCTTCCTCCAAATTTTTTTAACTATAAAAACAAATCTTATCAAAATGGAGGTTATTACTACTTAATGTCATATTTTTGGCTGGGTCCTCAAGTTCCCGTGAAATTATTTTGGTGTTGAGAAGATATGCAATGTGGTAATGAAAATCTCTTTTGCTTTTGCTACTGAAAACATAACAGAATCAAATAACATAAATGCTGGCATGCTCTTTCTCTCTATACTAATAGATTGCTTCAGAGAAAGCGTGAGAAAGTTGAAGAGTTAATTGATCAGTCTTCTGTCAGAGTCAGCCTATACTTACTAGGCAAGGCATATATTTATGGTGATTTCATGTTTGTTTGGTTTCCCACACCTTTTCTATGCCCACATAATTATAATCTGCAGTCATTTTTTTTCTTTCCTAGTTTCCCCACTACATCATTTATTTGATTATGAACAGATAATTGCAAGTGGAGTTACTTTTATATGCTTTATAGATATTGCTAACTTGTTTTTTCTTCCAGTTTAAGACACTCGGTAGGATCTGCAGTTTACTTCTTTTCAATAGAAATGTACTTGAATGAAGTTCCATATATAATTTTTCCATTGCATGAAAGGTACGTGTGTGTACATGCATGAATGAATATTTATGTTTGTGAAATTTATACTTATTCCTCCCTACACAGATCCCTCTATCTTTGGGCATTTATATTGGAGCCAAACCATTGTATCTATAGACATAGAATTGTAATGTGTTTTCATTCTGCAAGCTTTAATCCAGTGTAGAAAGTGGTTTTGACCACAAGAAACTCTCTGTGAGTAAGACCTTTGGTATCAACTCTGGAAGCAGAATTACTGATTTATTTATTTACTGTATTTATATATTGTCTTTCTCGCCTCTGGAGGGATTCAAAGCAGTTTCCAACAAAAGCATGGCAAAATTCAATGCCAAACATGCATGCGAAAAACCAAACAAAAATTAACAATAATGTATAACTATCAATTAAAACTATTTAAACCATATTAAATCATAAAACATAGACAGCATTTAGACATTAAAACATAGAATTAAAACATATTAGTATAAACATTAAAATCACATAATCTAAAATCATTATCCAAAGCAATTCCAATTGTCAATTGCACATGTTCCCTATTTGTTTCTTGTACTGCTCACTAATCAAATGCTTGGTCCCACAGCCATGTCTTTGCTTTTTTTCTAAACAAAGAAAGAGGGAAGGAGTTCCAAAGCCAGGGGGCCACCACTGAGATGGCTCTGTCTCTCGTCCCCACCAACCACACCTACGAGGGAGGTGGGTTTGAGAGCAGGTCCTCCCCAGAAGATCTTAGTCTCCTGGATGGTTCATAGAGAGAGATGTGCTTGAACAGCTAAACCAGACCAGAACTGTTAGGCTTTATAGGCTAAAGCCTGTAAATCAGACTAGCAGATAATAGAGCTGATGTAACGAGGGATTGTGTGTTCCCTCCAGTGAGAAATCTGGCTGCTGCATGTTGGACCACTTGCACTGAATGTTTTCGCCAAACAGACCTATGTATGTATTGCCTGTTCCCAGACTACGGTCTGGATTAGTAATCAACATTGTCTGTCTGTCTGTTTATTTATTTATTTATTTATTTATTTATTTCACCCTCTCCCCCCGGCAAAGGATATAGAATCACTTACAAGGCTAAAACTAGCTAAAACTAAAAACCAGTTTAAAATGTTAAAACAGAAGCTGTTATATGAAAATACAATTACACTTTAAAAAAGAGAAAACTTACTTAAAATATTAATTATAAAGTTAAGTAAAATAAAGTACTCCACAGAAAATACCCTCTGTGGCTATTTAATTCTTAAATATTTGTTTAAGGTTTTTGCCTACTAGCAAAAGGACAGCAAAGAGGTTGTCAGCTTAGCCTCTCATGGAAGTGCTGAAGCTGTTCTCTCCTATGTCCTCACTAGATAGCTTGTGGTGATGTTGGGACTGTGGACCCCACCAGACAGTGCCTCATAGGATGCAGGGCTACTTCTGGTGGGGCTCCATCCTGGGTCCATCTCAGCAGCATGCTCAGAAGAAGCTCTGAGGATACGGATGGTCATTTAACAAGGTGGAGACAGCATGGGAGGAAGCCCGGGCCAGCTGGGAAATGTGGGATGGTAAAGGGATGAATTGGTTACTGCCCCACAGTTTTTCCCACTGCTTCATGCTTTCTGGACCTCCATCTGATGAGGTCCTGAAAGAAAACCCCCTTTTTGCAAGAGACTTATTTTGGCAAGATTCCACACAGGAATATGATCTTTCAGATAATCTGGACCTAAGGACTACATGGGTTATAACCATCAATTTGTCTTTTACCCAAAAATGGACTGGCAGTTGTTGAAATTACATCAACAAATGAGTGATATGTTGCCAGTACTTTGGCCTCAACCAATATTCTGGCTACAGCAGTTTGATGAAGTTTCTAAACAATTTCCAAAGGCAGTCAATACAGAGTGTATTACAATAGTCCAAATGGGATGTAGTCAGGCATGTGTCACTGTAGTCTGATCAAATTCTCCGGGATTGGGCACATTCTCGGAGAACTAATAGAGAACTAATAGAGAATTAATAGAACACTATTAATATTGCAAAACATACTCCTGGCTACCTTTGAAACCTGGACTTCCATGGACAGAGTTGAGTCCAGGAAATTCAGGGGAGTGTACTTTCATCCAATACAAGCTTAATGTCTATTCTTTCGGTTAGCAGTGAGTCCCTCTGTTTTATCTGGATTAAACTTCAAGTTATTCATCCTGTTCCAGTGCATAAGTGACAACTGACACCAGTGCAGCTTGCTTGGAATTAGATGATAAAGAGAGAAAGACTTAGGTTTCAACAACATATCAGTTACTAATCTGTGGAGATTCTAGGCCCTCCTTATCCTTGTGGATGAAAAGCAACAGGAAAAAAGAAGATGTGTGCCTTATTTTATCCCTCTCCTTTCTTTCCCTGTGGCATTATATGAATTGACTCTAAAAGAGGATAAATGACAGTTCCTACAACAATGAAGATCAACCTGCTCTGCTAGGGCCCTATTAAATCCATTCTGGAAAGTGATGCTTCCTGTTCTCCAAAGCCTGAATTCTAAGACAACATGTAGGTTGTGAGGGACTAATTTGACTTTTTCAGTGGCCATTGCACACAAACACAGAAGTGGATATGCACCATCAAAATAAGAGGATAAAAGAAAACACCAACTTACGTACATATGCACAGACTAAAGCAACATGAGAAATACTATAGATAATACAGTACAGTATAGTATTAGAAAATATCAGCTAAGTAGTGAAGGCCACAAACAAGTGGCTAAGCCTTCTGTCCAGATAGAAACAGACTGACCTCTGTAAAAGGCACTATTATTTGAGTACTAAATCTCTGAAAGGTTATAAAAAGACAATAAGCAAGGGGGTGAAAAAAAAGCTTAAGTGACTCCATTTGGCAGTGAAAGTTTAGCAGCAAAATTGCTTGCAAGTTGAGCAATAATATGTGAAAGCAAAAGGCGTTTCCTAACCAAATGGAACTGTCAGAACTGTCTGCATATATTTTTTGTTTAAAACCTTTCTATAGGGCTTATCCTGGAAAGGTGCCATTAATGTAGCTTGTGTTGACTGCATAGGCAGTCTGTGGTTCCATATTTTCGCTTGTAAAAGTCATAAGCCTCAGTTCATTTGTCACAGTGTTTTGCATTTTTCTCCTCTGTGGCGTTCTGAGCTCTCACCCCCCCCCCCCCTTGGGGAAGTTCTATTTTTAGATTTTTAAAACTACATTTCCTCAAATCTCCCAGCTAGCAAAGCCACTGCCGGGGCTCACTGCGAGACAGTAGTAGTAGTTGTTGTGTGCCTTCAAGGGATTTCCAACTTTTGACACACCGAAAGCAAATCTGTTATGGGGTTTTCTTGGCAAAGTATTTTCAGAAATATTTTCATCTATTTTCAGTTGGATGATAATAAGCATTAAATGTTTTTTTTTAATCAAAGCTGATTTCAGGATTGGGTCAATAAAATACTGTCTGGTGGAAGGATTCATTAATGAAAAATGAGTAGAGATCCCTCTTAACATAGGTTTTTGATAATATTATTGGGGTGGCAGGTGCTACAAAAGTGAGTACCTGATAACATGAAATATCAGAATTGAAAATATTTTTTACATGTACAGGTTGAGCATCCCTTGTTCTGAAGGTGCAATTCTATATTTGAAGGCAGTCTGTTTTGGAGAGATTCCAGACATAATGATAGAGTTGATAGTCTATGTGAGTGTGCCAGAAGGCAGGCAGTGTAGGCCTACTGGGCCTACCTCCTTCAGGGCCCAAAGAAGGTGCCTCATAACTTAACTAACTCAGGGCCTCTTGTCCTAAATTTGGCAATGTTCAGGTGGAATCTCCTTTCCTGTAGTCTGAAGCCATTGTTCTGTGTCCTAGTCTCAAAGGCAGCAGAAAACAAGCTTGTTCTCTCCTCCCTATGACTTCCCCTCACATATTTATACATGGCCAACATGTCCCCTCTTAGCCTTCTCTTCTGCAGGCCAAACATGCCTAGCTCGTTAACCTGCTCCTCATAGGGCTTGTTCTTCAGACCCTTGATCATTTTAGTTGCTCTTATCTGGACACATTCTAGCTTGTCAACATCTCCCTTTAACATCTCCCAGAATTGGACACAGTATTCCAGGTGTGGTGTAACCTAGGCAGAACAGAGGAGTAGCATGACTTACCTGGATCTGATACTATACTCCTATTTATGCATGCCAAAATCCCATTGGCCTTTTTAGCTGCCACATGACATTGTTGGCTCATGTTTAACTTGTTGTCCACAAGGACTCCAAGATCTTTTTCACACATACTGCTGTCGAGCCAGGCATCCACCATTCTGTATCTTTGCATTCAATTTTTTCTGCTGAAGTGAAGTATCTTGCATTTGTCCCTGTTGAACTTTATTTTGTTAGTTTTGGCCCATCTCTCTAATCTGATAAGATCATTTTGAATTCTGCTCCTGTCTTCTGGAGTATTGGTTATCCATCCCAATTTGGTGTCATCTGCAGACTTGATGATCATGCCTTCTAACCCTTTGTCTAAGTCATTAAGATGTTGAACAGAACCAGGTCCAGGACTGAACCCTGCAGCACTCCACTCATCACTTCTTTCCAGGATGAAGAGGAAGCATTAGTGAGCACCCTCTTCACTTAACCAATTTCAGATCCACCTAACCATAGTTTTCTCTAGCCCACATTTGACTATTTTTTTGCCAGAAGGTCATGGGGGACCTTGTCAAAGGCCTTACTGAAATCTAAATACCCTATATCCACAGCATTCTCTGCATCTACCCAGCTTGTAACTCTACCAAAATAAGAGATCAGATTTGTCTTGCATGATTTGTTTTTGATAAATCCATGTTGACTATTAGTGATGACCACATTTGTTTCTAAGTGTTTTCAGACCACTTCCT
Source organism: Anolis carolinensis (assembly GCF_035594765.1). Taxonomy (NCBI): domain Eukaryota; kingdom Metazoa; phylum Chordata; class Lepidosauria; order Squamata; family Anolidae; genus Anolis; species Anolis carolinensis. The sequence continues at coordinate 255,942,626 of NC_085842.1, read as the reverse complement.
TAATGATCTTTTCTAGAATCTTGCCTGGTATTGATGTGAGGTGGACCGAACAGTAATTATTTGGGTCATCCTTTTTTCCATTCTTGAAGATAGGGACCACATTTGCCCTCCTCCAATTTGCTGGGACTTCTCCTATTCTCCAAGAACTCTCAAACATTATTGCCAGTAGTTCCAAAATAACTTCTGCTAGTTCCCTCAATACTCTTGGATATAGTTGATATGGTCCTGGGGACTTGAATTTGTTTAGAGCAGCAAGGTATTTCTGGTTGACTTGTTTCCATATTTGGGGTTGGATTTCCCCTAATCCTTCATCCATTCCATGTTGCTGAGGTTGAGGATGGCTTTCTTTTTGTGAGAAGACTGAGGCAAAGAAGGCATTAAATAGTTCTGCCTTTTCCTTATCACCTGTCAGTATTACCCCATCTTCTCCTGTCAGAAGCCCTATTGCCACTTATTCTTTCTTTATCTACCAAGGTAAGCAAGGAAACCCTTTTTATTGTTTTTAATGTCCCTTGGAAGCCTGAGCTCATTTAGTGCTTTAGCCTTGCAAACCTTTTCCCTATAGGAGTTGGTTATTCATTTGAATTCTTCTTTGGTGGTTTATCGCTTCCCCTTTTGTTGAATTGCAGTTGAGATAAATGATAGGCAATTTTTTCCCTCCTTTTTCCTTAGAGAGGTCTTTTTCTGATATGTCTTGAAATTAAAAAGAAGCCTATTTGATGAAGGAAATAATATGTCTCAGTTATTTCCAAAAATTGATCACTAGATCACTAGAAAATACTAAAAAAATAAAGGGATATGTTATTTGGATATATTTTTAAAAATTGAGAACTGCACAGCAAATACTACAACTTCCTAATATATTTGGAAACATGGGACCTATACCTGTTCTCATACTTTTTTTTTGTCCTCAGAGTAATTACACTTATAGATACCTGAACAATAATTTATTGGATATAGAAAGTCAGGGGATTTTAATTTTGTTCTTCTAACACACAATTGAGAAATTTCATGCTTGGCCCATCAGCAAACAGCTCTCTTATTTTCCAAGTTGGCATGGCTCCTCAGGCTGGAACTGGTCGTGGCAGAAGCAGAAGCAAGACTCCTGCTCCCAGAAGGGATAAGAGGCAGGTCACCCTAGAGCAGTGGGGCATGACATCCAGGAACTGGGGCAGTTCAATTGGCAAGCCACACACTGTCAGAGAGAACACCCAGCACCTGGGAGAGATGCTGGCTCTCAATGTGTGCTGTTTGGCACACATGCTCCACCTCATTGTACATGAAGGGTTAGGGTTAGGGTTAGGGTTAGGGCTGGCTAGTAGGCCCTCTACAGAGACCATCTCAAGTAGCATCCGAAACATCACTAAACTGATCGAATGGTGCTGATCGATCACAAGCTACTTCCACCACAGCATCTAGGCTAGAAGCTCCCATCTTATGGGTTTGTAACCCCATGGTTTTATCAACCCACCAAAATATATAGCCCACTCACTAATTCATCATCTCCAGATAGCCTCTTTATTTAGGATAACTTCATTGGATTGTCAGACTTTTTAAAATTTATGGAATCAATGTAAGCCTCGATTTGTATTTTCTTTGTCCTAGAAATCTGCAACTTTTATAGTCTGTATTTGTGAGTCCATCTGTGAATTATCATGAGCATATTTGCTCAATTTCTGTTACACATTTGGTGTGGTTGTTGATTTTTCCCTCCCAGAAAAAAAAAGTGTATTCCACTTTTTTCCAAAGAAAGGATTGGAATTAAAATTTAAGAATAAATTTGAATAGTAACTTTTTAGCTGTGAAAAGCAGGGATATCGTTCAACATAAATGAATAGATGTAAAAATGGAAGTGAAATTGTGAATGTCTAATGCACTATACAAGAATGACAGGAGATGATTGACTAACAAAGTGAAAAGCAGTTTTGCTATTGAACATGTGTTCATGGGTGCATCACTCTGATTATATGCAAGCCTGGTTTATGTAATGGGTGGCAGAACTTTGGAAATGGTTCATACTGAAGTGCTAGTACAGAAATATTTCTACTTTGGTGCTTCCATTACTTTATAAAATGAGCTTGCTCTATGCACGTTGTCATGTGAAATTGGGGGAAGTGGGGGCCATGGGAACATTTTATATATTTTTTACAAATGTCAGGATGAAGAGTGATAAGAACTGACACACTTTTTTTTGCAACCTGAGAGTGAAAGTGAAAGTGTCAGGTGCCCTGTCAAGGAAGAGATTTTAATACATTATCTTAGCCTCAATGGACTTCTGTCCCTAGGCCTTTAATAAATTGTGCTGAAGTTTGACATAATATAACAGTTGAAGTAAAAAAGTTTCATAAGAAAGTTCTAAAGACCATTCCCATATTATATTTGGCATAGCAAGAAAAATCAACATGTGAAAACAGTGATTTTGTATGCTACATGTGGTGACATCTGAAATAAAGTCTACTGTCTGCAGAATGCTAGCTTCTTAATGTTCTCCACAAGGCAGTTTTTAAAAATATCATTACAACATGGAACATTAAGAGGAAGTCCTCATGCTTATCTGAGATGGAATTAAACTATTAATTTGCCTTGTAATCCTACAGAGCATGGTCATGACCTCCAAGTACAAATCAAAAACCTCAACTGCTAGGCTCATGTTAACAGGTTGTGGGTTCTACGCATATTTTTTTCTTTTGTTGTTGTCTAAGTCATAAATGAAAAGAAAATGTATTTCCTACCCTGTTGAGGGCAGTTGGCAGGTTTCTCAATCCACTCATGCCATAAATTCAGTTCACTGGTCGTGCTGGTTTGAGTTTCTGGGGAAAATGTAATTTTTTCAAGCTTTAGGTTTTATTACTCATCATCCTCTGCATTTAAAATATTCATATATTTTTGACCTTTCTCTCTTAAGGAAATTGGTCTTAACATTGGGCTTCTTTTCATTTCTGAAGTATAGCAAATGAATACAGGCATCGTTGCAAAGCATCCTTTGGTAAATGACTTACTGTTTTAGAGGGCTGAATTAAGATTTTAAGCTACAGCATGAGGTTACTGAGTTTCCACTGTTGAAAGTTTATTCTTTTTAATGGAGTCTATAAAAACAAGTGCAGCACTGGTCAAGTGTTGTACACACATTTCATTTCTTTTAAAGGCAAGAATTGCTTTTGGATTTAATCAAGAAATAAGTGGTCTCTGAAAAACTAGCCCTGTTAAATTTAATTACCAAAGTGTTTCTTCAGCTGTAGAAAATGGTGCTATGGATATTTACTCTTCAGCATGGTGTTAACATGGTTTGAAATTCTAAGTTCTCCAAAGAAAATTGCAATGGGTAATAGGTAGCATTAGTCAAGTGATGGTATAGGGGAAAGTGACAGACACAGACTTCATAAAAATGCCGACAGATTCAAGTTGAGGGCATCTGCAATTTATTTGCTGAGGCTCTTAGCAATCATCTGCTATCTTACTTTCAAAGCTGTTATCTTCATCCTAAAATAAGTATCTGCCCATAACTATCAAGTAGGAGGCTGACCTTTTTCAGAAAGTCTGTAAGCATGGTGTGGATGAGTACAGTTTCCATCTTCAGATACCAATTTGACATTTCCTGACACATCACTGAGGTTGGGTCATCCTATCCTTGCCTTTATGGCAGCTTTGCAGAGCTCCATTGGAAAGATGTTCAAGGGATATTATTTATTAGTTTCTACCTATGGTTAGTCAAAAAGCAGTATTAGATTAAGGAGAATGTATTTCAATCTTGGGACATTTTCCATGTTTTGACTCTGTGTTCTTTTAAATGTTTTCCAGCTTTTCTGTTAGAGAGGGGATGGTAAAATGTAGCCTTCTAGATGTTGATAGACCAGACAGCATTTACCCCCCCCCCCCCAGCTATTCTGTCAAGGGCTGATGGCAAATCAAGCATAAAAATATCTGGAGAATCACTTATCCAAACTGCCCAGCATTCTGAAGTATTCCGCTTCACAACTAAAGCATCCCAACAGAAACAAGCTTCCTCCTTGTAGTTATTAGTTCAAACATCTGTTGAGGAGATGCAGATTTTTTGTAACTGGAATTAAAACGACCCCTGATGCAAATCCCTCTCATGCTGGAAATTTGCTTGCAGAAGGAGGTGGGCAAAAATATAAGTCAGCAGCTCCTCAAGTTATAGAGGAATGGATCTCTTCCCCCGTTGAGTCAGTGGCTACTTATTGATAAATGCAGTTTGAGGGATAAATGACTTGCTATATTTGGATGTGTTATCTTGTGCCATTCACACCAAAAGATGGCCCACTATAAGTGACACTGCTGCATCCTATGGAAACCTATTACTTTATGTTTGTTTTTCGCTTGATGAAGCACTAGATTTTTCTTACTTTTCTAAGTGCTCTTCCCCAAACTACAAATCTCAAAATTCCAATGGATGGAGCCATGGTAGTCAAAATCACATCAAAGTGAGGCAATTGTGTAATGTGAAAAGGTTTCTAGTGGGCTTCCCTTCAGATAGGAATCAAACCCAATTCTGCTTAGTTTTCAGGTCCAGATGAGTGTTGGGTTGTTCAGGGTAGTGTCATGTTGAAGTGGGGGTAGTCATCTGGGAAACCCAAGATGGATTCATTGGGATACAAAGACGGCCAGATTTAGTCTGAGGTCCTGAGACCTCCTCCTGCACTAAAATGATCAATATTTGTTGTGGTTTATTCATTCAGTCACTTCCAACTCTTTATGACCTCGTGGAACAGCCCATGCCAGCGCTCCCTGTCAGCTGTCACCACCCCCAGCTCCCTCAAGGTCAAGTTAGTCACTTCAAGGATACCATCCATCCATCTTGCCCTTGGTTGGCCTCTCTTCTTCTTTTCTTTCCATTTTCCCCAGCATCAATATCTTCTCCAAGCTTTCCTGTCTTCTCATTATGTGGCCAAAGTACTTCATCTTTGCTTCTAATATCCTTCCCTCCAGTGAGCAGTCGGGCATTATTTCTTAGAGTATAGACTGGTTGGATCGTCTTGAGGTCTAAGGCACTCTCAGAATTTTCCTCCAACACCACATTTCAAAAATGTTTATCTTCCTTCGCTTAGCCTTCCTTATGGTCCAGCTCTCATATTTATAGGTTACTGTGAGGAATACCATTGCTTTAACTATGTGGACCTTTGTTGCCAGTGTGATGTCTCTACTCTTTACTATTTAATTGGGATTGGTCATTGCTCTCCTCGCAAGAAGTAAACGTCTTCTAATTTCCTGGCTGCAGTGTGCGTCTGCAGTAATCAAGTCTGTCACTGCCTCCACATTTTCTCCCTCTATTTGCCAGTTATCAATCAGTTTGGTTGCCTTAATCTTGGTTTTTTTAAATGTTGAACTGCAACCCTGTTAATGTGGGATTTGTGTATTGGTAGTGTTTAAATGCAATTTGTGTCTTCCCTGTATTGCATACTGATTGCATCATACAGAGTGTACTATAGTCTGGAAAGAGTTAATTACGAAGAAGCTGTGATGACCTTGATGTGTGGCTGGAACCAGGGAGTGTCCAGACACAAGTGTTTGTGCATTGCTGATTGCGTCAGTTGTTCTGAGTCGAGTCGAGTTCTGTCTGCTTGGAGTGAGAGTCAAGTCCTGTGTTCGTCTATTGACTGCAAGCCTGTTTGTCTTGATTATTACTGCATCCAGTAAAACTTTGTATATAGTTTTACTAACGTCTCTTGGTGTCACTTCATTCTGCGTTCCACTGATTCCATCCAACTACTGCTGCGCTGCAATTACTCTGACAAACCCAGCTTTTGCACTTTCTTCTTTCACCTTGATTATAATGCTGCTCAGCTCCTCCTTGCTTTCAGCCATCAAAGTAGTACCATCTGCATATCTAAGATTGTTAATATTTCTTCCAGCAATTTTAACTCCAGCCTTGGATTCATCAAGCCCTGCAGATTGCATGAGGTGTTCTGCATACAAGCTAATTAGGCAGGGTGAAAGTATACGGCTCTGCCATATATATATATATATATGTGTGTGTGTGTGTGTGTGTGTGGCTTCATGATTCATTATAGCTTAAAGTTATCACCATGTTTTAGCTATGAAATTGGTCCACAGCAGGCACAGGGAAATGTAGCCTATCAGATGTGGTTAGACTGCAATTCCAAGTCATTCTAGCCAGCATAGACACTGGTGAGGGATAATGCGAGGTGAAGTCCCACATTCCCCATTCTGCTTTTAAAAAAAGGAAGCACAGGGAGCATTTCGTGTGTCAGGCATTTATCAAGGAGCTTCACATTTGGTAAATAATATACAAACACAAAATGAATTTAAAATGTTATGGAATATTTGCTAGTCATTTCTTGACTATTTTCCAGTAATTTGAGGATCAGGTTACTAATTCCCCCAAATTCACTTATAATGGAACATCTGTCTTCCCTAAGCAACATGTGCTCAAGGATTTTCCTTTGAGACATTTCCATTGTGTGACAGATGAAAGCTGAGCTGAAGTGTCATCTTCTACTCTCCTCTGCCAAGCAGATAATCTGCTTTTTCTCTTGTTCATGCAGTCATCATAAACAATGTGAAAGAACTATAGTTGAAGTCAGTTTTACCTGCTGCACATTTCAATTATGGTCATCTTTTCTTTGTAGTATTTCTTAAATACAATAGTGTTTAGGAACAGGATGCACTTTGAAATTAATGTTATGAATCTAAAATTACAGGTTTTGTTATAATAGAGAAACTCTTTCTCTAAAACTGTAACCTTTTGTAGGTACTCTTTAACAAATGAGCACCAGAATGACCTATTATATGACCTATTATATTATCTACATTGATGTATCCTAGCTATGTAGCAGAGGAAGCAAGGAACCCCTTGATCACCTTATGAAGGTGATTTATGGTTACTACTAGGCTTGATCGATCCACGAAAAATTTGATTCTAAACTCGTTTCAAAACTAGAGGGGGGCAGCTTTTCGTTTCTGATGGTATTTCCAAATTTGGCCCCCCAAAAAATTCGAAATTAACGAAAATTCATTATTTTCTAAATTAATTCGTTAATGGCGGACGCGCATGCGCAATTCCCAAAAACAGCACAGAGGGAGAGGACTTTACAGGACTCTCCCACCCTCATTTTTTGAGTGATCTTCTTCCAACTTGGTACAGTGGTAGAACACATTTAACACTGATAGCTCACCAAAATTTGGAACGTTTCCCTTATCCTCTGATTTTTGGCAAATTTTCATAGCTTTTATAATAAACCATTTTTTAATAATTGCAGAAATCTGTTCCTGGTTTGAAAGTCTTATTTCCTGTTAAATTGGGTTGTCTTTACTGTGAACGTCATTGTTCTACTTAAGAAACTTTGTTTTTGTGGCTGAAACTTTGTTAAATTGGTGTGTGTGTGATATATACTGTGTATATATATATATATATATATATAGTCCCTGCATATGTGTGTGTGTGTGTGTGTGTGTGTGTATAGGTAAAGGTAAAGGTATCCCTTGACGTTAAGTTCAGTCATGTCTGACTCTGGGGGTTGGTGCTCATCTCCATTTCTAAGCCCAAGAGCCAGTGTTGTCCATAGACACCTCCAAGGTCATGTGGCCGGCATGACTACATGGAGTGCCATTACCTTCCCGCCAGAGCGGTACCTATTGATCTACTCACATTGGCATGTTTTCAAGCTGCTAGGTTGGCAGAAGCTGGAGCTAACAGCGGGCACTCACTCTGCTCCCGGGATTTGAACCTGGGACCTTTCGGTCTGCAAGTTCAGCAGCTCAGTGCTTTAACACACTTCGCCATCGGGGCTCATGTATATATAATATACATACACATACACACAATGTGGAGAATATGTGGAAAGGTAGATAGATAAGTTGGGAGCCACAGCGAAGGCACCTTCCTGGGAGCAAGGTCTAATAATAATAATAATAATAATAATAATAATAATAATAATAATAATAATAATAATAAATCCCTTACAATATCCAAGATGGCTCACTGCTACAGAATCTTGGGAGGTTTAGTTTGATATGGTACCATTATTGGCAGAGAAAGCTAAGCTGTAGGAGTTGAAATCCAATCATTTATCCTCCCTATAGAATCAATTTTATATGCATTTTTAGCTACAGAACAGCTAAAATCAGGACAGTAAAAGAACAACACCCAGAAAATGGGAATTCCAGACAGGAAACAATCAGGGCCAGCTAATACCTCCCAACAAAGGATTCCCCCAGGTAGGAAGCAGCCAGGCTTTGAAGCTGCAAGGCTATTCAATGCTAATCAAGGTGACCAATTGCAACATTCACACTTGCCTCCCACAGACAAGAGTTCTTTCTCCCACCCTGGACCTTCCACAGATATATAAACCCCACTTGCCTAGCTTCGCACAGACATCAAAACCTCTGAGTATCAGGCCTGAGCTGAGGCGAGGCGGCGGCGGCCATTTCCCCCCTCCGTCTTCCTCCTCCTCCTCGGCCTCCTTCCCCCTCGCCCCCTCCCATTGGCTGAGCCCGTGACGCCCCTTTTGCTGAGGGGCAAAAGGAAAGGGCCTGAATGGTGGGAGTTTGGGTGATTTGCAAAAGCTTTTTTTTCCTAACGAAAAAAACGACGACATAACGAAAAACGGCCTCTCGCGATTCGAAACCGCGATATCCAGACGTGTGGACAACCAATGCCGTATATTGCTTCAAAACAAACGAAAATAACGAATTAATAACGGTTAACGGGGAAAACGAATTATTTGAGCAAGCCTAGTTACTACGCATGAGCGATCAATGAAAAAAAATGATTCTAAACTCACTTCTAAAGTAGGGGGCGCTGGCGCTTCATTTTAGAAACTATTTCTGATTTTTCCCCTCAAAAATTTCAGATATTTCCGAAAATTCATAACGCTTTAAATTGGTTCATTAATGGCAACCCCCCCCCAAAAAAAACAGGCAGGAAGCAGCCAGGCTTTGAAGCTGCAAGGCCATTCAATGCTAATCAAGGTGTCCAATGGCAACATTCATACTTGCCTCAAACAGACAAGAGTTCTCTCTCCTACCCTAGACATTATTCCATTATTCCATATATAAACCCCACTTGCCTAGTTTCCAACAGACCTCTCAACCTCTGAGGATGCCTGCCATAGATGTAGGGGAAATGTCAGGAGAGAATGCTTCTGGCACATGGCTGGAAAACTCACAACAACCCAAAATCCACATTGCCTGCTTTAAAGTGGATTATCTGAGTCCAAACTGCCATATAATCCAGTTCAAAGCATATAATCTGGATTCTGTATGGCTGTATGGAAGGGACCAGAGAAAGTGAAAGATGTCGGAAAAGGGAAAAAAGGATAAAGAGAAGGGGGAGAGGGAGAGAAAAGCAAAGGCAAGGGGAAAGAAGGAAGGAGAGAAAGGAGAAAATGGAAAGGTAAGAGAGGGAGAGAAAGAGATAGTGAGAGGATGAGAAAGAGAGAAAAAAGAAATTGCAGAAAGGTAGTGAGGGGAAAGGTAGTGAGGGGAAAGAGAGAGAGAGAGCTGCAGAGAACGAAGGAAGAAAGGGGGCACAGAGAGGGAGAGAGAGTCCTGGTTGGCTGACCTTCCTCCTCCTCCCCACCCACGTGTGGGGAGGAGAGGAGAGGGGGAGGAAGCGCCAAAGCAGCAACGGTCAGCAGCTGCCTGCAGCAGGTGAGGATCAGGATGCAACTCTGGGGGGAGGAGGAGGCAGGGGGTCCGTGCGCACATGCATCCCTCCGAGGGAGCCCAAAAATTTTTTACAGAAGAAGAATGTGTGGGCATGCAGAGGATGTTAGCCCCCACCCTTGCGTCCACTGTGGAGTCCTGTGATTGGTTGGGGAACCGAGGCCATTTTTGGCTGTGCTGCGCTCCCAAACAAGTTCAGTTGCATTAATTTAAAAAAATTTTTTTAAAAAAATATTAAAAATTTCTTTTGGGTCAAAAAAATACAAAAAAAATATAAGAGACATAACAAGAGTAGGTCTACAATGCTTCGAATTAACAAGCTTGATGGGCCATGATATCACGAGTCGGATACTGCTTCAAAAAGCAGGAACAATCCAATTTTAATCCAATATAAGAATCATTTCAATATTTTGCCCATGCCTAATGGTTACACCTTCAGATTAAAATGCAGAGCAAATTCAGCAACTCCCTTAGATGGGGTGCATCTACACTGACAAATTAATGCAGTTTAACACCACTTTAACTGCCCTGGCCCAATGCTATGGAATCTTGAGAGCTGTAGTTTAGCAAGAACTTTAGCTTTCTCTGTCAAAGGCTACTGGTGCTCCACCAAACAACAACTTCCATAATCCCATACCATTAAGCACTAGCAGTTAAAGTAGATCAAACTACATTATTTCTACAGTGTAGGTAGACTCATGGAAGCCACCAACCACTATTGGTATGCTGTAGAATGAATGAAGTAGAGTGTGTGTCTTTTCCATGTCTTTTTGTGGAAAGGTAGGATATATATTTAATTTGAAAAATCACCTTTGAATTCATTTGTGTTTTTCTGAATACTTTGAATTACGTTGCTTACAATCCCCCAAAGTTTAGTCTCACAGCTGTTTGATTAATACATGTGAACACAATTCTTTTTATGTTTATTTGGAAAATTATAAATGCTGCTGGTGTGCCCAGTGTGAAGACCAAAGGGAGCATAGTATTACTGTCAAGCAGATTAAGAGTGTGCCAAGAAGCAAAAACAGATTAGATTCAAGTAACCAGACACCCATGAAAATCACAGAGTGACACTGGGACTGTTTTTATCCATCTTTTTTTTTTTTAAGATCCAGAATACTTATTTTTCATCAAGCCTGCAGGTCCGCACTGACTACTAAATTCTGGAGGGCATTTTGTTAACTCAAGCCTTAATTACATTTGCACAATCAGTCCATACAGAAGGAAGTATGATGAAAACCCAATGATCTACTTTGACTGGATTCCATGGTTTCTGCAAAAATCCGTAATACTCTTTTCTTCTGTTGCAATTCCCCCCCCCCACCCCAACACCCTAAAATCTGTTCCAGGATTTCTGGAGCAGAAAGTTGGTCTGGCATAAATTGTAAAATCCAGATTATGCCCTGAAATGGTTCCAGCTAATGTTGGTTTCAGTAAGCTGCAACAAAATAAAATTGGAACTACATCATTGCAGATTCATGCCTCTAAATAATAATCTAATTGCTTTTTAAGTGTGGGTACTAAGTATTTTGCTAATCCATCTGATGCTGGATCATAAACAGCATATGCTGTGTGTCTAACAGTATTTCTCTTGAGGAATGGTATCTGTAATGATTTCTCTTTAGATAGCCATTATATTTGCCAAAGCCAAGCTAAGTAGCAGAACGTTTGCTGTTGTTAAGAATATTGTTCAAATAAATATTAGCTATGAACATGTTTTCTTTTGTTGTCATCCCTATTGGAAGAGGAGCAATCAATATAATGCAATGCAAGATTTAGTGTTTTCCTTTATGGAAAAGAGCCCCACATGTGCATTGTAAAGTTGTAGTAGTCCTTTCTCTCTTCAGGTTGAAAACATTTTAGGCAAATATGCTTAATGGCTGTAGTTGCTTCGTGTCCTTGGAATGAGAAATCTATTCCAAAGTCTAAGCTCTGCTTTGAAGGAGCTATCTGTGATACTGAACCTATTTGGGGGATAGGATTCAGAACATAGGATGACTTCTTTAAAGTCTGGATTAAAACCAGAACAGATTTGCCACCTTAGAAAAATGGAATGATCCGAAATCAGTGTTAAAATCCTCAACAGATAGGAACTGTTTGGAATTAAAGGTAGATGCAGATGCAATTCTTTTAACACCATAAGAAGCCCTAGTGCTTCAATGACATCTCTCTAATAGAAGGTCACTGAATAAAAGTAGGGAAGGACAGAATCATAGAATAATAGAGTTGACAGATGACCATCTAGCCTCTGTTTAAAAGCTTCCAAGGAAGGAGCTTCCACTACACTTCGAGGTAAAGAGTTCCACTACTCAAGAGCTCTTCTTGCCAGGAAGTTCTCCCTACAGGTGGAATCTTCTTTCCTGTAATTGCTCCAAGTCTGAGGGCCCTTTCAGGCAGGGCCCAAAATGTGGGTCCTGCTGGATTTTTACCTAACGATGCCTCAGGTAAAAGCAAATTATTTAGATAACCCATTAGATCCAGGCAGAGCCAGCCCTAGGTATTTTTCAAGTGTAGGCAAACAGAATTTTGGCACCCCCCCCAAAAAAAACAATCACTGAAAAATAAAAGCGTTGGATAAGCGAAAATGTTGGATAATAAGGAGGGATTATGGAAAAGCCTATTAAACATCAAATTACATTATGTTTGGCGTATGTTTGGCGCCCAAAGCAACCACTTAATTCGCCTCATTGTTGGATCGGCTCTGGATCCAGGTCATCCTGAAAGGCCTGGTTCTAATAGGGTATGGGCCCCTATTCACTTCTACGGGTCCCATGAGCCCGGAGAAAGAGGGCACCCACCTCCTCTCCACATACCCCTAAAAGCCTTAATAATAAAAATCTTACTGTGCCACCATGAGGCTTCTCTGGAGGCCTCCTGGCATGTATCAATGAAGCACCAGAAGGTGAGGGAAATCTCTCTCCCCCTGGCATCATTGGTACAGGGGTTGGGTGGCCCTATGCCATCTCAGAGGTTTTTGGGATTGCATGGGGACACCTACCTGGGAAAGCCTGGGTTTTTGGGGGAGGTGTGGGGACTTAAACCCACTTTGGAGTGGGTTTAAGTTTAGTCTGGAAGTGCCCCTAGTCTCCAGGGCAGCAGAAAACAAGTCTGCTCCCTCTTCCTTACAGCAATCTTTTAAATATTTAAACATGGTGACCACGTCTTCTTTCAACGTTCTCTTCTGCAGTTCTTTAAGCCACTCGTCATGGTTTCCAGGCCTTTGATCATTTTAGTTGCTCTACTTTAGACATGTTCCAGCTTTTCAATGGACCATATTCCATTGGGGAAGGGGAAGGAACATATTATCATGGTGTTTAGTCCTGTAGTATTACAAAGCACATAGTTTCATTTGTCATTCCTTATTACATGCTGTCCTTTTTTCCTGAAATAATCCATTTTCAGATTTATCACACGAGCAAGTGCAATTTCTTCCCACTCCATTTTTTTAAAGAAACCCTTGGGAAAATACTCTGGGGATACTAGGGCTTTCCCCTCCCTCCCATCCTGCTGCTCTGGAGGAGAAGGGAGGCACTGATTTATTGTGCTGGCAGTAGAGAAGCCTCTTGGAATTCAGATCTCTGAATGAGAGAGAGAGATGAAAGCAGGGAGTGAAGGAAAGCAGGAGGCTCCTTTGAAGTGTTTCTTATGCTGTATTTGCAGCAACCCAATGGAATTCACCTATTACGATTGTGCTCTTGTACAGTTGGGAGGTGGGAGAGCAGGCTTTGCTGGGATGTCCCTTGCACTGCAAAATATTTCTTTAGGCAGAATTTACCAAAGCTCATTCTTTTCTTCAATTTTTCAATTGTGTTCCCCTCCCCATTCCTCATACAAAAGTACTGCAATGTGGGGAACACATTTGTGAAGCTTAAAGAACTCAGCAAAACAAGACCAGTTACTGCCTTCCTCGCCTGTATTTACATGAGGGAAAAAGACAGGAAAAAGAAGATGAAGGAACAATTAAAAAGACAGTACTCTGGGGAAACTGGCTTTTCTTCAATCTCAGTACTCTCTATTGCAAAAGTTCAAGATTTTAAAAGCTAACAGGACAAATAGAAAAAGACCCAAAGATATTTTGAATTTTTGGCATTTCAAATGATGACATTAATTAATGCCAGGCTCATGAAGCAGGATTTTGGGAGAGAAATGTCAATGTTTGGGAGCAGACCACCCACAGGAACCCCCTTACTACCAGTTACTGAAGTGATTCAACCTGGGCAAAGTTGGCAGCTCTATTCCATGTGTTTTTGGGTGTTTTCTCAAGTTCTATCCCAGTTCCTGAGTCCAGAAGACAATCTCTGACTGTTTTCTCCCCCTCCATTTTTTATGACTGTTTCTGACATTTACCTAAATCCTCATGGAGCTGAAAGGAAGTTCCCCTGCATCAAGTGAAGAGGTTCATCATCAGGGAAAAGGCCAAACATCTACATACAGAAGAGCAAAAGAAACGATGACTTTGATCAATACAACTAGATAGCCTGCTACTATGTCAACTGCTCTAAATGTAAGACCTCTCACATAGACCAAGAGAAGATTCTTGGAGGACCAAAAATTAGGATAGTCAATAGAAGACAGAGAGCCTACATATCAACCACCGAAGGAGGTAGTTTAAATTATTTTAAATGTAAGCAGACTAACTCCACAGGTGGATAAGATCAAAATTCTAGAAGGGGATGTAGATGGCCATATGACAGGGAAAGCAGCCGCAAAGGGACATCTCCACTCAACCGAAGACAAAACCCTTCTTACTCATTGAGCAACACTTAAAACAGCACCCTGACAAAAAGTGTACCACCAAATGAGACTCCAGTTGTCACTTCTATCCTGGAATATTGCAGGGTGGTCAAGGAAGAAGTTAGACCCTTAGGTGATCAATTGAAAAATATGAGATCATATTTCTCCAAGAGACCTAGGCCACAATGGACATAAGTGTTATTGGTGATTTCTCTTATTCCTTAGTAGGACCCCTAGTAATAAGACAGAGCAATCCAAAGGAGGGCTATGTATGCAAGTGTTGACAAGGCTGAAGGCATCATTGGTTAAACTGGAACTGCAAAATTACCTGGCTACAGCACTCTTAGCAAGGTGCAGACTCTATACCTTTTTACTCATTAATAAATGGGGCAAAAATAACCAATGCGAAGAGGTCCCGAGTCATTAATAAAGATGCTGAACAGCACTGGGCCTAGGATTGAACCTTGAGGCACTCCACTAGTCACGTTTTCAGGATGAAGAGGAACCATTGGTGAGCATTCTTTAGGTGTGGTTGGTTAACCAATTACAAATCTACCTAACAGTAATACTGTCTAGCACACATTTTACTAGTTTGTTATGGGGGACATTTTAAAAGGCCTTACTGAAACCAAGATATGCTACATTCACAGTATATCCAAGAAGACATAAGATTAGTATGACATGGATTTTTGAGAAATCCATGTTAACTTTTAGTGATCTCAGCATTCTTTTCAGACTGACTCTTTAATGATCTACTCCAGAATCTTTCCTGGTATTGATGTCAGCTTGACTGGTTGGTAATTGTTTGGATCCTCTTTTTTCCTTTTCTTGAAGATAGGGATAACATTTGCCCGCCTTTCAGTCTGCTGGGACTTCTCCTATTTTCCAAGAATTCTCAAAGATTATTGCCAGTGGTTCTAAATAAATATTCCTTTGTTTCATCTGGAAATTGACCCTCCAGGTGTTACTATTTACATTTTTGGACTCAAGTAACTTGAAAAGTTTTGGTGGCATGTGCCGGATCTTCTATAGCAGGGGTCCCCAAACTAAGGCCCAGGGGCCACATGTGGCCCATCGAAGCCTTTTATTCGGCCCCTGCGGTGGCATCTCCCTCTTCCTCCACTGAGGAAGGTGCGTGCAGCATGGGGTAGGAGGGAAAGGCACGCACCTTTCCTGTCTCCTCCCTCACCTGCGTGCCTTCCAAAGCTTTGCTTGTTTATAATGGTATTTTAATTATTATTTAATTAATAATTAGTTATTAAGGGGTGCTTTGCTAGTGCATTTGGTAAACAAAGGTAGAAGGGGGTTGGACTAAATGGCCCAAGGGGTCTCTTCCAACACTCTTTATTATTTTTATTATTATTGACACAACAACATAGTCTGACACAGCAAACAAGATAGTTATGCTAGATTTCGTATCACAAAATCACAAGACGAACACTTCCCAAGGGTCTAGGACTGTTTGATGTATTTTCGGATGATGCCTTTTGCAGTTGGCAGATCGTAATTTTGTCAATGTCTATTGTTTCCAAATGCCGGCTGAGAGCTTTTGGCATGGCACCCAATGTGCCCATCACCACCGGGGCCACCTGTACTGGTTTTTGCCAGAGTTTTTGAAGTTCAGTCTTGAGGTCCTGGTAGTGGCTGATTTTTTCCTGTTGTTTTTCATCAATCTGATTGTCACCTGGTATGGTGACATCAATGATCCAAACCTTTTTCTTTTCCACAACTGTGATGTCTGGTGTGTTGTGTTCCAGAACGTTGTCAGTCTGGATTCGGAAGTCCCACAGTATCTTTGCGTGCTCATTTTCCAATACTTTTGCAGGTTTGTGATCCCACCAGTTCTTTACTGCTGGGAGGTGGTACTTGAGGCATAAGTTCCAATGAATCATTTGGGCCATATAGTTGTGCCTCTGTTTGTAGTCTGTCTGTGCGATTTTCTTGCAGCAGCTGAGGATGTGATCAATGGTTTCGTCGGTTTCCTTGCACAGTCTGCATTTTGGGTCATCAGCTGATTTTTCGATCTTGGCCTTAATTGCATTTGTTCTGATGGCTTGCTCCTGGGCTGCAAGGATCAGGCCTTCTGTCTCCTTCTTCAGTGTCCCATTCATGAGCCATAGCCAGGTCTTCTCCTTATCAGCTTTTCCTTCAATTTTGTCAAGGAACTTTCCATGCAATGTTTTGTTGTGCCAGCTGTCAGCTCTAGTTTGTAGTGAGGTTTTCTTGTACTGAATTATTATTATTATTATTATTATTATTATTATTATTATTATTATTATTAACATTGAGGCTGTATTTATTCCCATTTTGTTTTTTTACTTCAAAATAAGGTATGTGCCGTGTGCACTGCATAGGAATTTGTTCATTTTTTTAAATCTATAGTCCAGCCCTCCAACGGTCTGAGGGAACATGAATTGGCCCCCTGTTTAAAAAGTTTGGGGACCCCTGGTCTGAGGGAATGTGAATTGGCCCCCTGTTTAAAAAGTTTGGGGACCCCTGTTCTATAGTTTATGCTGGAGCCTGCCAGCTCCCAACAGACAATGTTGAATTACTTCCACGCACCTCCTGCTGGGCACTGCTGGATTTGCCATGATGCGTAAAGAGATCCTTAATATCATGTTCTTCATTTAGTGATAACAAGCTGTTTAGCATTTGGAATGCAATCCTATGTACTTTTTATAGGGATTAGCCCCATTTAAGTCAATGAAACCTATTTTAAAACAAACATGGATAAGGTTACACTGTTGGTTATGCTAAACGTTAAGTAGATTGAAGCCTTTGTCATCCTGTCTGGTTCACAATGCAGCCATGGACTGCAGCTATTTGGGCAAATTTTGAATGATGACTTGTAATTATGTTCATGTGAATTTGTACTTTGCACATGAAAGGTTTTTAGAACAATGGCATGTATTTTTCTGATTATCAAGAATGAACAGCTTCTCAAAGACAAATCTAATATATTTCTTTCCATAGATTGAAAATCCATTATAATAAGTATTCAAAATTGCAGAAAGGAGGCTTTAAAAGAAAAGTGTTCAAAATAAATGCCACATTTTTGCAGATGTTTTAAAACACTTTAGAATAATATGGTTTATTTTGATAATAGGTCCAACAAATATAATATTCTGGAGTTTTGAATGGTCTCAACTTTTCTAACAAAAAATACATTTTACAGTGTAACTTTATACTACCATTGTCAATTATGGCACTCGCTTTTCATTTATTTTCCTTTTGCTCTGTATACTTCCTAAATATGTGAAATCTATTTTAAGTGTGCATATAAGAGCTTTAACCCAGTGGGAAAATGCATGTGTCTCAAGAAGAAATTTCAAGGTTCAGCCTTCAGTATTTCCATGCTTTGCATTGCCTGGCTTCCCCCTTAGCTGATGCCATGGGAAGAAAGCATCAGCCGCTCTGCTTCCCTTCCCCCATTGATCCCTATTCAACATGGTTCCTCTCCATTTGTGCCACGGAGCTCCACCAGAAGTAGTTCTACATTGTGGGATGGGAGTCAGTGGGCTCCATGGGTAAATAGAGTATATGCTGCTGATCTTAGCCCATCTGATGAGGTTGTGGGACTGTTGGGAGTTGTAGCCCAAAACATGTGGGGGAAATAATATTGATGTAGGCTAGGGGTCCTCAAACTTTTTAAGTGGAGGGCCGATTCATGGTCCCTCCGATTGTTGAGGGGCCAAATTATCATTTGAAAAAAATACAAACAAATTCCTATACACACTGCTCATGTCTTACTTGTAGTGCAAAAAAAAAAATTAGCATTATATATTACTATATTGCACTATACCATTATACCATAATATTATTAGTAATATTACATTTAATATTTAATATATAATTAATATTATTATATTATACAATATCATTACATTGTATTATTATTATTAGCCACCCTGAGTCCGCTATTGGGTGAGAAGGGCAAGATAGAAATACTGTAATAAATAAATAAATATTATATTGTATTACATTATAATATTATTATCAATATTATATGTGTACACAATATATAATATTATTACCATATTATTAATTTACAATATTTCATTTACAATATTAGTAAATGAAAGAACAATACAATATTTAAAAATAAAAACAATTTTAACCAACATACTGTAAACTTATCAGGATTTCAGTGGGAAGTGGGCCTGCTTTTGACCAATGAGATAGTCAAGTAGGATTGTCATGTGCCTTCAAGTCATTTCAGACTTTCAGCGAGCCTCAATCTAAAACTGAGGGCGGGGGCCAGGTAAATGGCCTTGGAGGGCCTTAGGCCTTAGTTAAAGGCCAGGTAAATGGCCCCAGGGCCTTAGTTTGGGGACCCCTGGTCTATAGTATGGTATACTATAAGGAATAATATTATGGTCTATAGTATGGTATACTATAAGGAATAATATTAGTTAGACCGATTTTTAATAATAACTCTCAAGCAACCAGAAATTATATTTGTCTGGCACCAATCCCCATTGATGCTGGTTAGGAGAGAGTCTACTGTAGAATCCTTTTAAGGCACTTTTGGGTCTCTTTATCTTTATTATCGTTCATACAAGGTGTTTTAACATTACAGCAGACCTTATTCAGCAAGGTAAAAACAACTTTGACAGAGCAGTTCTAGTTTCCAGGTATCATCTGTCAAATAATTTTTCCCTTTGAACTAAGTAGTTGACACTAGATGTCTTTTGCCCTTGTTTGGCTCTGAACATAAGTTTAAATCCCATTCTGATTGTTTTTATATGTACCTTTCTCACAAAAAAGCACGTAGAAAACAATAGCTGTAGCTGATCTTTATGTTTTTGTTTTTATAGTTTAACTGATAAGCATGTTACACATAATCTTAGAAGTAAGAAGTAATATGAAATTATTCCTTTTTGAAACATTGCCCCATGTATAGTGTATTGCTTGGCTGATATTTGTTGTGGCCACAACTTTGAGATAAAGATAAAGGTCAGAGAAGGGGAGGGGTGGGATAGTTTTTAATATCACTGTTACCAGAGTCTTCCATTATAAAATGTTGCATTGCCTGGCTAACATTCTTTTTACGGATTTATCTTTGAGATACATGTAAAGATCAAGATCAGAGTATGGCATATTGTATATGTGTGTCTGTATGCACAAATTGCTCATTATAATATGGTGTGCTGCCTGGTTGACATTTTGTCATCTTTCTATTGATTTCATCAGAGATCTATACCAGTTGGAAAACAATTGTCATGGTTCTGGCATATGTAGTCTGGGAGGTACTTTAAACTACCTGATGCACTTTGCTGAATTACATCATAACTACAATATAAGAATTCAAATTTCTAAGTGCTCCTCAAAACTAGAAATTTCATATTGCATAGGAGAAAGTCATAGCAGGTCAACATGATATCAAAACTTTATAACTGTGTGATGTGGATGCACCCTTGATTTATTCAAATATAGCTAAGTTTCAATACAACCAAAGTGACTTTATAATGGTCCTCTTTGAAAATATTCTGAAGGAATACTCTTGATGAACACATTGAGAAAAGCATGCTGTTTCAATTTTTTTCTCAAAATAATTCTATATGTGTGATAAGATTTTTTTCATATACAATATTAGGGAAGGCAACAAAGTGACAGTCTACTTTTATATGATATGTCTTTTTCTTTTTTGCTCCTTAATTGGCTAAAAAATTGGCGGATGGGGGAACCTTTACATTGGTATGGGGGAAATTTCTTCATGTTGCAGTCACCAATACACCACCACCACCACTACCACCTCCTCCTCCTCCTCCTCCTATTTATTTATACTCCACTTTATCTCTCATGAAGGAGACTCAAAGTGGCTTAACATAAAAGCATTAGCATACAATTTAAAATATGTAAACATTAAAACAGAATGAAATATAAACAAACAGTATTTAAAATTCACAATTAAAATCCATTAAAACATATTCAAAGTTTAAAAACACAGCATCCCCTGATTTGATCTTAAAAAATTTATCTTTAAAAGCCTGTCTGAATAAAAAGGTTTTAACCTGATGCCAGAAAGAGAACAGGGAGGGGGCCATTCTGGCTTCCCTGGGCAGGGAGTTACAGAGTCGAGTGGCAGCCACTGAGAAGGAAAGTTCACTGTCTCCTTCCCCCCAACTGAGCTTGAGATGGAGATGGGACCAAGAGAAGGGCTTCTCCTGAAGATCTCAGGGCCTGGGCAGGTTCATACAAGAAGATGTGGTCAACCAAATAGCCTGGACCTAAACCATCTAGGGCTTTAAAGGTCATATAACCAGCCTTTGAAATATGCCCAGAAACAGACTGGCAGCCAGTGGAGCTGGTGCAACAAAGGAGTTGTTTGCTCCCAGTAGTCAGCTCCATTTAGCATTCTGGCTGCAGTTCTTTGGACCAGCTGAAGTTTCCGAGCACTCTTCAAAGGCAGCCCCAGGTAGAGCGTGTTACAGTGATCCAGTTGGGATGTAACTAAGGCAGGTACCACCGTGGCCAGATCTGGCTTCTCAAGGAACGGGTATAGTTGGCACACAAGTTTGAATTGTGTAAAGGTTCCCCTGGTGGCCACCAACACCTGGGCCTCCAAGGTCACCCCCAAACTGCAAACCTGTGTCTTCAGGAGGAGTGCACCCCATCCAGCATTCAGGTATTTCCCGAACTACCTTCTGACTGACCAGGAGTACCTCTGTCTTGTCTGGATTAAGTTTGCCCTCATCCACTCCATTACTTTTAACAACTTACACAATTTCTCTGAGTTACAGCAACATTTGATGAGCAAAGTTGTAATGGAATAAATATCCGAGGTTTTCTTGGATTGTTTTTGAAGGTTCACACTAAGCTCAGACATCACTCAGAATAGAGAAGAAATGAATGTTTGCAAACCCATGCCTTGCAAATAATCATCACATGTTTCATGTTTACATATCTAGGAATGGGGATAGCTGTCATGTTGAAAGCATAGCAATTTGGTAGGTGTGTAATTTTCTACCTACCCTCTGTCTTAGTCAAACACATTCAGGTCACAAAGTACAGTTAATTAAGCAGTCTATTTTCCATGCTGGAAGTACAGCTGAATATTCAAGTCATTTTAATTTGTTTCACTTCCAGAGTAAGAAGGGGGAGAAAACAATTATATACTGTACAGCTATCCAATTGCTTGGCAATTATCTATGTTATTATGCCATTGGCTCATTCTGCATGCTATTAATGGCCAGAAAAGCTGAGCTATATTAGTAGGAGACAAGTTTTATTCAAATTGATTAGGCTCAACTCCACATTGCATTGTTGCATAATTTATACCACATCTTTGTATCAGGAGTTTGAATGAATCACAGATTTTAGTGGTTTGTTCATGGAGCTAGATCATATCCTGTGAAAGGAGATTTTATTGAATCAGATTTATTTTACCAAATGAGCTCTGAAGTCACTAAATATGCTGTTTTCCTATCTACTCTGCTTTAAGAGATAAGGGAGGGAGGAAGCCGGATCATAATCTGACTTAGTATGCAGTATCTTGATAAAACACTAAGCTCTGAATATGGATGCATTCCTTTTCCTTACTCCATGTAGATCATTTGTACTTAACCATCTGTATAAAATTCATCTGCACAAAAAAAATGAATGGACCCATTATGTGTGCAAAGTGTGTATTTAGTGCAAGGACAGAACAATTTTTTTGCTTGGTACAGACCTGTAATCTAGTGCATTTGAATGGAATTGCCACTCGTTTCTGTTTGTCCCATTCATATGGCCCTGTTTCTGTTTCCATACACCATTTCTGAAAACAGGTGTCTATACAAATGAGCTTTTCTGCCCAATGTCTGAAAAAAAGGTAGATTTTACTTAATAATACAATAGTTTTATGATTTTCTCAAAGTACACTTAAAAATGTGTTGTTGAAGGCTTTCATGGCCAGAATCACAGGGTTGTTGTATGTTTTCTGGGCTGTATGGCCATGTTCCAGAAGTATTCTCTCCTGATGTTTCACCCACATTTATGGCAGGCATCCTCAGAGATTGTGAGACTTTTTAATGGGATTGCAGGTGGTTTGTTTGTTTTTCCACACCCATTCTCTTTCCGCATCATATAATCTGTAGTCATTTTTCTCTTCATTCTCTTTTTCTTTCTTCCTCAGACTCTGTGTTTCACTATACATAAGAAATTTGCATGTAAAACTAGTTTCTCCATATTTTTATGAACATCTAGTTTTTCTCTTTTGCACCAGTGTGCGTGCATGTGCAACTGCTTGTTGTTCCTTTTTTTTTTGCCTTGAGAACATGACCACTTTGCTATAAAGATTCACTACCATTGCTCAAATTTCCCAACAGTATTAGACAGCTTCATGTGCCATGTCAATAAGCTACTATTGCTCTCCAACAATCAACACCACTAATAGGATAAGGCTCACAAATGCCTATAGTCTGTTAGCACTCTCCCACTCTTCCCTTTCAATAATGCTAAATCTTTGCTTTTGATATATTGTACAAGAAACCTCCCTAGTGTGTTATAGCACTAAACACCTGTTAGGTATGTGCTCTTCATTAGAATATTTTGGAGATA
Source organism: Anolis carolinensis (assembly GCF_035594765.1). Lineage (NCBI taxonomy): Eukaryota > Metazoa > Chordata > Lepidosauria > Squamata > Anolidae > Anolis > Anolis carolinensis. The sequence continues at coordinate 255,919,706 of NC_085842.1, read as the reverse complement.
TTTATGCTTGTGACATTTATGATTCAAAACCATGAGTGTCCTGTGAGAATAATCATCTTGCCAGGTTGAATCATAGGAGGCTATTAACAATGTGGAGTATAAACAGATAAAATGTAACCCACCACATGTGAAACAATGATTTCTATTGTTGTACCAATTGTCCCTATGATGTAAAAACATACGTCAGTTTTAGTGATAACAATGAAAGGATTTGTTTGTAAATTGACCTTTTATTTCTATTTTTAAAAGTGCTCTGAAATTTATTACAGCTCAGTTGAACTCGTAGCATAGCTACCGTCCTCAGCTGAATGTGACTAATGGTCCACTGAGATTAATGACCAGGATTCTGTTGATAACATATGCTGATGTAACACATAGTTATATTGGTGCAGATACATTGAATATCTTGTAACATCCTGTATGTCCTTGAATAACTTCATTGGCTTCAGTGTGCAAGAACAACTGTGGGGCTTCCAGCATGATTCTGTCATCATGGCTGTTGATCTATAGTTTCATCTCTCTGTGTTCTGTCTTTCTCAAGCACTCAGCAAAGAAGGGACAACCTTAATTTGGGGCACAAGGGCAACCAAAATATGCTTAGATGTTATCCCATGCCTCACTGATGGCCATGAGAACGGAGTCACAGATGAAAGCTCCTTGGTGGATCCTGTACACTGAAGATGAAAGGGTAACAAGGTAACTGCTCCCACCTCCTTGGGCAACAGCAAACTCCATCGGTCAGCTTGCTGGATTTAGGCTAAAGGCATAATTGCTCACACTAGTACCTGATTTAAGGTACAACAGTGATGTCATGAGTGAGAAGTTGTTAATTACCTGGCGTGTTCCAAAACTAGAGTGTTCCATGTGATGAAACAAAAACAAATATAGTGCTCCCTCACTACTTCGCGGTTCGCTTTTTGCGTATTTGTTGTTTTGTGGTTTTTCAATAAACTCTAAAAGAATATTACAAATCATAAAAAATTACAATTAACAGCCTAAGGAAGGGAGGAAGGAGAAGCCGAATGGAGAGAAAAGGAGCCCAAGCGGCAACGGGAGGAGAAGGAGACGATTTATCAACACACAATTGGTTGATAAAGACTTAAAATAGTGTATAACTACTAAAATAATGTATAAATATATAGTGTCCCTACTTCACGGATTTTCACTTATTGCGGGTGGTCCTGGAACCTAACCCTTGCAATAAGTGAGGGAATACTGTATACTAAATCCTATGGTTAGCCTCAAATAGAATAGAGTCCCCTATTGGGTGAGAAGGGCGGGATATAAATATTGTAATAAATAAATAAATAAATAGATCCCTTGTTGCTATTTTGTGTTGGCTTATTATTCAAAATTATGACACCTAAACAACTTGGATCAAGCTATCTGAAAGGCCACCTCCTTCCACATGAGCCTGCCAGAAATGTTGAGATTATTACAGAAGGCCTTGCTGAGTATCCAACACTTCAAGGAGTTAGGTTGATGTGTATATATAACAGGGCTTTCTCTGTAACAATACCTTGATTGTAGAACTCCATATCCAAGGAAGTTAAGCTGGCCCCATCTTTTTTAATGTTCTGATGAGCATCCTGGACAATGTCATTCAGTGTCTGCAACTGCAGTTTTAACAGTTTCAAAACTGGATTCTAGAATTGTTTTGAGACTGCTTGTAGGAATTTTTAAAGAGCATTTTAATGTGTTTTATATATGATTTATATTTTTATAATTTTAATTGGTTTTTATTTGTTCATTACCTTGAGATTTTTCTTCTCCTTCATTATCTTCTATAGCACCATCAAAATAAATAGCACTTTACAAGTAAAGCAAACAAAAACAGTGAGTTCTGTCCATTTATCTAAAATTTAATAGATAAGTAGATAGAAGAAATAAACAAATGTATTTGAATATGGAAGGCCAATTTTAGTTGATTTATGAACTAAATTTTGAATTTGGTGGAAAATTACATACTGTGATGATTCTGGAAGTGTTATTGTAGGAGAATTATATTATGAAGGGGGAAAGATAAATATTGCTTTGGAGATGAAGGGGTGGAATTTGTTGTTGGTAGGAGAAAACATTTTATTCAGAGTGACATTTATGTTGGAAGATGATATATCACTCAAAACAGAAGGTTTGTTTGTAAAGGATATAAAGAAACCAAAGATTAAATACAAAAAGGAGAATCTTTAGTAAATGGGTTATGAATCCTGGCTATAGTGTATTGTGGGCTTTTTGGAAACATGAGTGAATGTGAAAATATATTTGTAAAAAATATGGAGTGAAACACCTTGGAACAGTTTTTTATAAATGGATTGTATGCGTAGCCACAGAAATGCACAACCTATGGGTATGGTGATTGCATGATAAGTTCAGTTTTAACTATGGCAACATATTTCTTATGGTTCTTCAAAGACCGTAGTCAAAACTGAGCTTGTCACTCCATCAGCATACCAAAGGTTTTGCATTTCTGTAGCACACAGGCTGCCTCTAAAACTCAGTTCTTATAGGCTTCATTCCATCCATCTGAGGAAGTAGACTCAGGGACCTTCACACAGCCACATAACCCAGAATATCAAGGCAGATAATCCACAATATCTGATTTGAACTGGGTTATCTGAGGCCACACTACAATATAATCCAGTTCAATGTGGATTTATGCAGCTGTGTGGAAGGGGCCTCAGTCTCCAATAGCTTATGCTACCAGTTTCTTTCTCTTAGTCAGTCTCTAAGGTGCTACAAAACCCCTTTGAATATTACACCCCCCCCCCCCCAGAGCGTGTGAACATTTTTCAAAAAAATATATGCCACTCTTTTGGACAATTTTTCACAGATTTTTGCAAACAGGAAAAACAAAATCCAAGACAAAACTGGTAGCATGGTCCCTGATTACAAATGTGTTCTGCTTCAGGAATCATTGTTTCATCAACACATAACTAATTGGGATTGATTACATTGTGTTGTGTTATTGACAAATCCAGTACATGATTTCTGATTGGCTAAGATCATTTGAAAGAGAGTGAAATGAGAAGGGAGGGGAGAAAAAAACAGCAGCTGAAACAGAGCATAGAAGAAAAGCCGTATTTATATAACTGTTCAACAGTTGTGAATAGCTGCAGAAAGAGGGAAAATTAAATCCTATTCTCTCTGTGTTCAGTCCACCTTGAAATCAATACTTTTGAGTTGAAAATTAAACCAGAAGAACATTTACTTTAGTACTAATTTTCAAGCCGCTTGGCAGAATTACATCCAATGCACCAACGAAATGAGTTCACTAAACAGAATTCTAACAATACTAACATTTAACTAAGAGAGGAGACACTTGGAAAAAACATAATGTAATTGCCAATTTCTTTAATGTGCAATGCTAATGAGTTTTATCAGAAGTCTGATTCACATGAACATGCACAATTAGCTTTGACCAAGTCGAATGCACCAGTTCTGCAATATTAGCTGTAGTTTTATTACCTTTTAGAAGAATGTTTTCTAATGCATTGCTGTGCAGCAAAGAAGCCCACTGTGTTTTACTAATGCACAGTGTAGTCTTGAAGGACATCTGCTTTTCAAATGGAGATGCTAAGGGTGCCAGACATATCTCTTTGTAAACCACCTTCCCACGAATGTGATTGAAAGATGGTAGAAAAATACTTACAAGAAAGAAGGAAGGAAAGATTTGGGTAGATGAAATGTTAAAGATATGTAGTGATGAAGTCTCATCATTCCCTGGTTTATTTCCCCTTTAAGATGTGCAGCTATGTCTGAATAAGAATTGCCGTAATTCCACCTAGAGTTCTTCTCTGGCTTGGATTACAATCTAAAACAAAATAAACAGTTGGAGCAAGTCTACCCAGTCTACAGAATTAGACAGATGCATTTGTGGCTTGGACATGGGGATGGTTATGTGACAGAACAAAAGAAGGTTTCCAGATGGTGCATGCCACAAACTCACATAGACAACTTTGGCCAGGGGTGGATAGTGCATGGTCCCAGTTTCCTCCCTGGACCTCCTGTGGGCTCTACTTTCCCAAATGTTAAAATACTTCTTGATCATGGAGACTGAACATGACATTGCACACTTGTTTTCACCATTTTGAGAAGAACCTTTGAGAGATTGCAAGTTGATTTTTCCTACACTTTTTGCATATTTGGGTAGGTTTCTATGTAGTTGTAATGTGAAATTATATCACTGTTTTAAAATGAGGGGGGACTGGAGGACTTCAAGGCCTTCAGAAATGCCGTCTTAGAGCAGTGTGCTGCCTTCAGATCCCATTTCCACACTCTTAGACTGAAGCAAAGCATCATGGAACATTTTTTTATTGAAGGGCTTCTTTATTATAACTGCCAAGCAGGCTTGCTATATTCTTTTACTCTTTGCATCAGTTTCTGACTTTGAACTCTAAGCCCCTTCCTCCTCATATCCTTCTTTCAGGTACTCATTCTATCTTGTTTTGACTTCAAGCTCCAAGTACAGGTGTCCAATTGTCAATTCATACTTTTTTCTTTCAGTGCCCCTTCCAACATCCTGGAAACTGTGGTAGGTTAAACATAGAGGTAGGCAGGTGCTCCAGATCTGCTTTCCACCATACTCCTCTTTCTCTTTGACTCCCAATGTTATCCCCTAACTGGAAATGCTGATGCTGTTATATGGAGAATGGGAAAGAAGAAGACAAAGGGGAACCGACTGATTGAGGTGAGGAGGATGTCAGGTACTACCATACCATGCATTATCTAGTTTCTGTGGAACTAAATACATTCCATTAACATGGGGCCGGATTATGCTTAGGGAGAAGAAGGCTACTTAAGATCAGGGAACAAACTCTTTGCAAATTCAAGTTTTGTGTGACTTAGTGAGATGTCAAAAAGGACTAGGTATTAGAAATACCTTTGTTCTTTTTTGGTTTCTTCCCTTCTTTCTCCTGTTCCAGTTTGGGTACTGGTTGAAGGTCTGGTAGAGGTTAATACAAAAGGATCAGACTACTAGCTTCCTTCAACACAGAAAATCTCACCATAGAAAACATGTAATTTGTATAAGGTGAAAAATACCACTTAGGCAGGGTTTTTTTTATTATGTTACTTAGATGCTTGTCATATTCAAGGTCTTGTGTCTTTGTAACGGCTTAAGCAACTACCTGACTAGAAAGGTGCTCCGAATTGTATTATACCTTTAAAACATTGTTTAATCCATATTATTAAAATAAAGTTTTCTTTTCATACTTCTTTGTTAAACTTCAGTGCTTTGCACCCTTGGTGCATAGGTTGCTTTCCTCAAGGCAAAGAGAAATGAAAAGCAAATTTACTTCAGCTTTCTCATTTCCACAGGAGAAGGTGGGAGAAGGGTATGTGGGTAGTAAGTAGCAGCTGGAAATTTTTCAGCAGCAATTCCTTCCATTTTTACTCAACAGCTAAAGGCAAAGAGAAAAGGCTAAGTCTAAACTGCATAGGAGCTGGATTGCTGTGAGTTTAGAAGCTATCCAAGGTACTGAACTTAATTTAGGAATAAGTTCAGTACTTTGTATGGCTTTTAAATAGTTCAAACCAGGCCTGCACAAGTTGTGACCCTCCGGTTGTTTGGGAATTCAGCTCCCAGAATTGGACAAGCTGGCTAAAGCTCCTGGAAGTTGGGTCCCAAAGACTTGGAAGGTCACAGCTTGTGCAGGCCTGGTTTAAACTAAGGCCTAAAATGGATTCTCTGCCACTCTGAGCTAAAAGTCATCAACTGTCATTAGAGTGAGGGCAAGAGACTTCTTTAGGCATTTTGTCTTCTTTCTGTATCTTACCTTCCTTAATGGATTTAGGGATATTATTATAAAAAAAGAGGGAAAGGTTCTTAGCCTATCAGTGGACATACTGCATCCCAAAAAATAAACGATCCTCATAAGTCCCTGTTTATGTAAATATTTGATCTCCTCCATATCAGTGAGGTAATACAACAGGTGCTCTTAACTCCCTTTCATCAGATTATATCAATGACTTGATTGCACTAGTTTTCTCTTTGATGCAGCAGCTGTCTTGGGTTCATTACTGGGCAACACACTTGACATTTTCTTGTCATTGTTGATAGTTAGGCTGGCTCTCAGTGACACATACATATATTCCACAATACATAAAATTTTCTGCTTTATATTTTCTGCTCTAAGAAAACACGATGCACATTTCGAAGGGCTAAAATTCCACAAAGCCAGAACCCAATTTTTTGTTCACAAACCAGAGTCCAAATACATCGATTTACTCACTCAAGAACATAGTCTGGCACATAAGACAATGGCCTTGAGCAACGGCCTCCTTTTCTGGACACACACACAAAAGCACACCCCATAAAAGCAAAGCAAATAATGAACAAATTGCTGCCTTTTAGTATTACTTCATGGCTGCTATCTGGAAAAAGTGCCTCACCCTGTCTTCTTGTAGGACTGTTGCAACCATGCAAGGATGAAAGAGGCACATCATGTTTTCCAATCTTGTCATATGTGTGAGACTCACACCATTTTCAGGATGATAGTTTTAGCTTCCACTGCAAATCCCTATACTGTTTGAGAATGCTGTCTCACAATAGAGGATAGTCAATAGGTTACCTAGCAGATGACTTTTTGTTTCAGCTACAGTTGATGTTTGTGCTCCAATCGTGTCACCTCTTGATATGAGCTTATCAAGAGAGAGACAGAATGAAAACTCTTTTGATATATCTGTGCCAGAAAGCAGCAGCATTAGGAGTGCTAGAGGATAATTTGTGAATCTTTTTGGCATTCATGAAGAAATACTCAGTTCCTAAGGTGGAGGGGATAATCTGAGGAAAATCCATTCAGGTGATCATTAAATGAATACAGATTTAGTTGAAGTGTAACTCTTTTGAAGAGTGGGTCATCCAATTTTGGGCAGAATCAAGGAAGAGGCAAATAAAGCTAGTGAATAGAAATGAGGCTTTTTTTTAGAGTAGACGGTCACTGATTGCTCAGAAAACATTCAAGACAAGGAACTATGCCAGTGATAGATCATTATACCTTCGTCAAACAAACCCTTCATGTGTGCTACTCTGAGTAACAATTCTGTCACACAGATGGAAAAAGAAAAAAGACAAGGTTTTATCAGAGTTAGAATTTTAAAAAGGAATCACTATTATTAATTATTACAGAAATGATTTGTAACTATTACTTACTTCAATTTTTTTTTAATCACTAGTTTTAAAGAATCATTAGATGTTGCATTATTTAGGTATCTTTTACAATATACTTCTTTTAAAAACTTTTAAATGTACCCAAAACACCAAGAAGTACAAAATTTTACTACTTTTTCTCACACATAAAAACTGACACTACCTGTCATAACAATACCTACCAGAAGAATATTGTTGTCTCTTTATTGCCACACATAAAAATTTACACATATTGTTATTTATGTTTCATTACTTAAAAGTTTGGGATTTCCCTCAGCTGGATTCTGACTTCCTTTCATAATATGTGTTTTTGACAGCACACCATTAATGCCAGCATATTATAGCAAACAAAACAAAACACAAAACAAGCAAACAAACCAACACATCCTTGAACTTCTGAAAGAAAGTCTCATTGGCCTTTTTAGCAACCCAACCCCCAGATGGCGTAGTGGACTAAGTGACTTGAAGGTTGGGTTGCTGACCTGAAAGCTGCCACGTTCGAATCCCACCTGGGGCGAGTGTGGATGAGCTCCCTCTATCAGCTCCAGCTCCATGTGGGGACATGAGAGAAGCCTCCCACAAGGATGGTAAAAACATCAAAACATCCGGGCGTCCCCTGGGCAACGTCCTTGCAGACGGCCAATTCTCTCACTCCAGAAGCAACCCCGGTTGCTCCTGACACGAAGAAAAAAAAAGCAACCCAACCTAGAAAAAAATGGCTTTTCGTTTCTGTTTACTTGTTTTTACTGTTTTACCAAGGATGTTATTACACAAGGCTCCTAAAATGGGTTCTGCCATTGCAAACCCCTCTTGCTTCCCAGTTTTTAAAGTATTGAAGCACTATTCGTACAAGCACTTAAAATATCAATGAAAAATAAATTTTGCAATTAAAAGGCTTTTCCCATTGTATTTATTTTGCAAGGGGGTATACTTTTGACTTTGAAGCCTTTTTTAGTGATGCAAAACCATGCATGAGTGGGAGGTTCAGCCAAATATCCTTGCCTTGTAAGAAAAGGAAACATTAAATTAAGAGAAATCCATATCAGCACTTTGTTGTAGCCAAGGAGTTGTGCAGTTACTTGATTTAATTTTTTAAGGAAGCAATTAGAGAGAAAGGAGAACTTTTGGTTTTTCAAACAGGATTTTTCTCTATCTGCCTACTAGAAGTGGCAATGACAACACAATGGTAGCAGGTAACAGCAATGGAGAGAAGGAACACAAAAAATACAAACACAATACACGTCACTGGCCCCAAGGCAGTGCAGAAATGGCTTCAGATTACCGCATGGTGAAATTGTTTTGGAAGAGTGTTTGCATGTGCATTGAGCATCCCTAAAATGAGATTTTATACTAAAATGCAATTTTACCATTGTTATAGACTACTGATTCAATTTTCCTTGAAGATTGGTTTTCAGCGAGTTTACAACAATATCAGTTTTTTTCATTCTTGAGTAGAAAACCTCCAATGTGGCTTGCAAACCTCATGCACTGATGTCCAAGACATAAATAGGCATCAACAAACATATCTTTATTGAAATTGTTAGATGAAGCTCTTCAATGAAAATCAATGAAGAGATGAAGGATATTTGCAGAATTTGTCACAAAGTGTCTTATAGAGGTGCTTTACTGAAAAAGTAACAGTCATAGTAAGACTTCCTGTGTGAGAAGAAGCCAAAGGTCTCATTTTATTTTATTTCATTTTGCAGTCAAGGTATCTGTAATTTGTGCAAGATAGCGCTGTCCAAAAATAACCTCCTTTCCATTTGAGGAACAAAGCAAACACACCTCAAAAGCTGAAGGACAGGTATAATACAAGGGCTATCCAGAAAGTAGATTACGTTTTGGAATTAATAATGAAAAAAGTATAGGAGAAAACATTTACCATATGCAGTTGAAAGCCACATCCAAATACATAATCTCAACATAGTCGCCATTCAAATCTAGGCAGTTATCATAGCGATAAATGACCTTGGAAAGTTCTCCCCCACAAAACTTTCCCACTTGTGTTCTCAACCCCTTCCCGCAGCTGCACAGCATAGCCAAAACGCTGCGTTGCCGCTTGGTTGAGGATACTACCATTAGCTCAGAAAAGCCATGCCACTTCCCAAAAAGAGCTTGATTATTGGGGGGCAGAGCTGAGATGAGAAGAGGGGTGAAGCCCAGAGGAGGCCAAGGCCCTGCACCCTCAGAGGCTGATCCCCACGTGGGGCCCCTCCCTCCAGGGCCTGCCACTCACATTTCCAGTCCTGGTGCAGTCCAAGGGAGGAGAAGGCGATCCCCAGCCCCTCTGTCCTGCGTGCTTCCTCACACTGCCTGTTCTTTGTCACAGGAGCCACGCGCGGTAGCAGCGGGCGGAAGGAGGCCGGGTGGCCGGGCCAATCTGAGGCAAAGAACAGGCAGCGTAGAGGAAGCGCACAGGACAGAGGGGAGGGAGGGATCGCCCCAACCGCATGCCTCCTTTACGCTGCCTGTTCTTTGCCTCAGATGGACTCGGCCGCCCGGCCCCCTTCCTCCTGATGCCGCCGCGCGTGGCTCCTGTGACAAAGAACAGGCAGCGTGGAGGAGGCACGCAGGACAGAGGGGCTGGAGGGATTGCCCCAACCAAATGGACCTTCTTCTCCCTTGGATCGCACCAGGACTGGAAAGGCGAGTTTTGAATGGTGACTATGTTGAGATATGAATGGTGACTATGTTGAGAAGTGGTATTTGGATGTGGCTTTCAACTGCATATGGTAAATGTTTTCTCCTATACTTTCTCCTATACTTTGTTCATTATTAATTCCAAAATGTAATCTACTTTCTGGATATTTTGTATATTTACCTGAAAACAAATGGCCAGAATTGTCTATGACAGTTGCAAATGCATAACCAAGAATTATGCACTTGTGATCCTTTCCTACCAGGATGCAGCCAATGGGATCATTTTGTCTATCAGTTAAGAAGTAGTTGTGTGACCTTCCCACCCACCTTGTAGCATGAGTGATTTGCATATTGCAAAGGAACGTGGAATAAAGGTCTTATTGAATCAGAGATTGCTCACATGAAAGGGTAGAAATGGCAGTCAGATGCTTCCTGAGTGAATACATGGACCTCACTGATCACATTGGGTATTTCCTTTTCTCCAGTGATTCCCCCTCTCTTTTATCCTCATACGAATCTTGAGAAGTATATCAGGCTGAGGCATAGTGGTCAGTCTAAGTTCACTCATTGAGTTTTCATGAATATTTGTACTTAGACCTCTTCAATTTCAGTCTAATGATGAAGTCAGATTATTGTGGTGCCTTACTCATTGCTCTATTAAATAAAAATCTTTGTCAAAAATAAAACAACAACTGTTAGCACACTGGAATTAGTCTCATTTATGTGAAATGCACAGTATGAAATGTGAAATGTGAATTTCACATTTCACATTTATGTGAAATGGACAGTATCCTTGAAATAACTGGCCTGACCTTGAAGGAACTGGGGGCGGCGACAGCTGACAGGGAATTCTGGCGTGGACTGGTCCATGAGGTCACGAAGAGTCAGAAACGACTATGTGACTGAGACAGAGAGAGAGAGATGTGAAATTCAGTAGGTTAGCTATGAAACTACTGTATAATAATATCTTATGTAGTTTCCTAGAATGCAGATTTCTGGTTACAGTACCTGGCAATTTGCTTTTCTGTATCTCATCAACCAAGAAACTATTTCCTGTTTTATAATTGTCATCAAGTCTTGCAGTTTTCTATACAAAACTCTGGAACCCTGAAAACTGAGATCTTCTGTTCCAAAAACTAACACAGAAGAAAGTCATTTTGATATATTGAAATAAATTCATTCCTACCGTTGATAATGAGGAATGAGAATCTATTAATGCTGATTATTTTCATGATGCCAATTCATTACTTTTTGTGGATAATCAAATCAAAATTCATCATTTAAATTGACTACCCCTTTTCTTCTGGAAAGGATCCATTTTTCTTTCTAATTACCATTTTAATTCTTTCCAAGCTATGCACCAACTATTCAGATTTTCCCCCACCAACTTGCTGACAAGTACTTTCAAAAAGCCTTTCCAAAAAAAAACAAAAAACCAGCAAAAGGGAAATGGCTCACTTAAAAGATGCACAGTTATTATGCCTGATGTTGATAAGTGATAATCTGTCATTATTGCATTGCGGCATGAAATCCCAAACCTAGCAAAATGAAGGAGTTCCCAGTTACTTCAATTGTATATGAGTTAGATTGTAAACTGAATATTTGCATAGATATATTCTGTATGTCTTCCTAAAATACTGAATATGATAGAATAAATGTTTGTATGGCAAAAGATCCAGGTTCAATCCCTGTCATTTCTGTATAAATTTGGAAACTTGAGCCATGCAGTCAATTCTGTTTCATCTTGAACCCAACATCAAATTGGTCTGATTCAGACTTGTTTATCCCAGTTCCAGATCAGATAGGTTTGGCTCAGTTTTGAAGTGTTCTTGATTGGGATTCAGAGGTCTGTATTTCTTTTTTAAAAGAATAATATGTCAGTGGGCCTGATATGCAATTGTATAAAGGAAATGATAAAGCAGTTTCTTAGTAAACACGTCCAAAAGTTTTTGAAGTGTGTTCACTATTTATTGGAACCATGTTTGTGCAAGAAAACACACCTAAAGATATACCCTACCCCAGAGAAAATGCCTTTTATTTATACAGAAGAAGAAACAAGAGGAGGTTTGTCAAAACAGAATAGTTTAGATAAACAATAACTTCCTCAAACAAGAAAAATCAATTTCTTTTATGTTGCCTGTTCCTTTTCCTCTTCCTTCCACTTCTCAGCTATGTGACCTGTAGGCTTACAATTAATGGTGTTTTCCTTCACAGTGGCTTCATGAAATAGAAGAGAAGGGGAACTTGGCTTTGTTCTAACATGCAATCTGGGGCAAGAAACATTCAACTCACTGTTCTTACGGGGAGTGATTGCTTTTGGTCAGTGAATGTATATACCCCGTATTTACTCGAGTCTAATATGTCATCAAATCTAATGCACACCTCAATTTTCAAAACTCTGGCAATGTAATGTGCAGTGGCAAAAAGTGCACTCTCTGCCATTTGGCCAAAAAAGTGTGCATTGCAGTTGCTGCCTGCTTAGGATTTCTTTTTAAAAAACAAAAGTGTTAGAACACTAAAGCTTCCAGAAATAGAAAGGAAAACCTTAGAATGAATCTGTGCTGTAGAATGAATGCACTTTAATTGTCTTGGTTCAATGCTATGGAGTCATGGGGGCCTTAGTGTTACAAGGCTTTGAACCTTCTCTGCCAAAATGCTGATTGCCTCACCAAACTACAAAGCCCAAGATCACACAGCATTGAGCTATGGCAATTAAATGAGAGATTAGGTTCCTCAATATAATAATAATAATAATAATAATAATAATAATAATAATAATAATAATAATAATAATAATCTTACAAAAAATCTTACAAAAATCTTACAAAAATCTTACAAAACAATCTTACAAAAAACAAATCTCGGCTATCAAACATCTAAGAATTCTCACAAAATTTCGCATCTGATGTACATGGATGACCTGAAGCTGTATGGGAAAACGCAAACTGAAATCCAGTCTCTGACCAACACTGTCCGAATTTTTAGCACTGATATCAACATGTAGTTTGGTTTGGACAAATGTTCGACAGTGGCATTGAAGAAGGGAAAAATCATTGAAAATGATGGCACAAATATGCCCAATGGCCAAACAATAAAGTGTCACCAGCCAGAGGCCTATAAATATCTGGGCATATTACAGCTGGACAACATCAAGCATGAACATGTGAAGACTCTGGTCAGTAAAGAATACACACAAAGGGTCATAAAAATTCTCAAAAGCAAGCTCAATGGAGGCAACACCATCAAGGCCATAAACACCTGGGCCATACCTGTCATAAGATATACTGCTGGCATCATAAACTGGACACAAATGGAACTGGACAATTTGGACAGAAAAACAAGAAAACTCATGACCATTCATCATTCACTGCACCCTCGCAGTGATGTTGACTGGCTATATCTGCCTAGAAGATCAGGGGGCAGAGGACTCTTACAAGTCAAACAAGCAGTCAAAGAAGAAGAACATGCCCTGGCAGAATATGTAAAGCAAAGTAAAGAACCTGCTTTGATTGAAGTCAAAAATCAGAAACTCCTCAAAGCACAGCAGACAAAAAACCAGTACAAGAAAGCCACACTACAAACTAGAGCTGACAGCTGGCACAACAAAACATTGCATGGGACGTTCCTTGACAAAATTGAAGGAAAAGCTGATAGGGAGAAGACCTGGCTGTGGCTCACAAATGGGACCCTGAAGAAGGAGACAGAAGGCCTGATCCTTGCAGCCCAGGAGCAAGCCATCAGAACAAATGCAATTAAGGCCAAGATCGAAAAATCAGCTGTTGACCCAAAATGCAGACTGTGCATGGAAACCGACGAAACCATTGATCATATCCTCAGCTGCTGTAAGAAAATCGCACAGACAGACTACAAACAGAGGCACAACTATGTGTCCCAAATGATCCATTGGAACTTATGCCTCAAGTACCACCTCCCAGCAGCAAAGAACTGGTGGGATCACAAACCTGCAAAAGTATTGGAAAATGAGCACGCAAAGATACTATGGGACTTCCGAATCCAGACTGACAAAGTTCTGGAACACAACACACCAGACATCACAGTTGTGGGGAAAAAAAAGGTTTGGATCATTGATGTCGCCATCCCAGGTGACAGTCGCATTGACGAAAAACAACAAGAAAAACTCAGCCGCTATCAGGACCTCAAGATTGAACTTCAAAGACTCTGGCAGAAACCAGTACAGGTGGTCCCGATGGTGATGGGCACATTGGGTGCCGTGCCAAAAGATCTCAGCCGGCATTTAGAAACAATAGACATTGCCAAAATCACGATCTGCCAGCTGCAAAAGGCCACCCTGCTGGGATCTGCGCGCATCATCCGAAAATACATCACACAGTCCTAGACACTTGGGAAGTCTTCGACTTGTGATTTTGTGATATGAAATCCAGCATATCTATCTTGTTTGCTGTGTCATAATAATAATAATAATAATAATAATAATAATAATAATAATAATAATAATAATAACTTTATTTTTGTATCCCACCACCATCTTCCCGTAGAGACTCAGGGCGGCTAATATGGGGCCAAGCCCGATTTACCACAATACAACAAGATAAAAATACAATTAAAAACAAAAACAAGCATCATCAACATTAAAATTATACAAAATTTCACCATTTTAAACAATGGTATAATAATAAGTAAAACTGGCCGAGTAAGAACATGTAACAAATAGCTTAAATCATAGCAATGAAAACAGAAGTAGAGAGGTATACTTACATGGGGTCAGAAATGGAAAACCCACTCTCTACAGACTGGATTCAGCTTATTACTTGATTTCTCCCGCTGACCGTCAGAAGCTGCAAGTCCTCCTGAAGAAGCTTCCCCTTTGGCTTTAGCTCAGCACTAAGATTACTGTATGATGCAAATCTAATGCACACTTTGTTTCGGAGAGTTAATTTTGCAAAAAGGTGAGCATCAGATTTGAGTAAATGTGGTAGTTTATATACTGGTTTATGAATCTAGAAATGTAAGTCAAAATTCAGACCTCCCAAAACCTAGGTTGACATCCATGAGTCAAGGTGACCTTGACCTTTAGGCATATATGTAAAAAAGAAACTGTCTCTGAGTAGCATGATGAAAGTTGAGAGCTTAGTCCATCTTGACAGAACCTAAAAGAAGTACACATCCCTTACTCTCTCTCCCATGGCACAATATCTGTTTTGTTTTTTTTTAATACCAAGGCAGTAAAAAGGAGGCAATGTTGGCCAGGGGCAGCTGGACCACTGGGGTGGCACTGTCACTTCCCCTCTTGGTAGAATGACTTACAACTTAGCCATTGGTCATACTAAAATCCATAATTTTGGCCTCAAAACCTCCCCATACCTTATACAATAAGTTGACTTGGTTGTTTTTAGTAATTCTGCACTCATTCCCCAGATTTAGCCGTTAGTAGCAGATCATGAAATAGCTGTGGTGGAGGGTGTTTGTTATCATAGTGGTAAATTTTGCAGTATCTTCTTGACCAGCAAAAGCAAAGAGAACTGAAAAATACAAGCTACAGCACTGATCCAGCCAGTTCCAGCACTTTCAACTTCTACCAGGAGTAGGTATTTTGTAATGCTAACTTGCATATTCCGCACGCAATACCTTGCAATATAGCAGAGATAATGCACAACAATCTATTGTTCCTGGGATTACCATCCCCTTGCTATAGAAGAACTGTATAGGAATGTTTGAGAAGGAAGAGCTGTGTCAGTGATAAAGGTACTGGAATGTCTTTATAATGTATAATTTTCCAGTAGATCACCAAGAAGAAAGGTAGCACAATTGAGAACAGCCAATGTTCTTTGAGAAGTGTCTGACCACTTTTTCAAGCTTCATGAACTTTTAATTGGTAGTGAATTTCTGCTGGTTAAAGCCAGCAGAAAGTGAGTCTGCACTGACTGATTAAAATAACAAAAAGTTAATAGCTAATCTATTCTTTCCTGTGACATACCTTTGTTAATCCATTTAATCAGATCCAGCCCTTACTGAAAGAGTGAGCATTTCAATTGAGAGCTATGGGAGGCAAGGAGGTAGGATTTTAAAACATACCACTATCCTGCAATTCTTCAGTCTTCCCAGCAAGAGATCCATTAATTTCCCCTCTTAGAAAAGTATCCAAGAAAGCGAATGATCCATCTTTCCTTTTGTGTGCTGAAACATTAACTTAGATGGAAATATATTAGACTACAAATGGTTTTTTCTAAGAAAGAAGTCTCTGAAGTCAATGAAAGCAAATAACTGAATTGATATTAATCTTTAATTGTTTATTGCTCTGATTAGGATGATGGAATGGATAATGCCTGGTGATAAAATGAAGAGGAGTATAAAGTAACATCTGCAAGGAGAAGAGAATTGATTACAGCCTGGAAGAAGAATTAAAGTCTAAGGTATGAAAACTTCTGAAGATCCACCTCAGCACCACCTAAAAGTCCTCTGAGATTAGTCTATTGTCTCAGGTGAGAGAACAGGGTTGGTCTTTTTCTTTTGGGGAGCAAAACCTTTCCCAACCATCATTTTGTTGAAAGATATAAATATACTTTTAGACTTTCAAATGAAGATGCCAGGTAGCATCTTTAATCAATCTTAGGCTCCATCATAATCATCACAAGCTATCACTTGTGACCAAGTATGATTGTCTTCCAGGGGAGGTAAGTGACTGTAAAAATCTATTCTGGAGCCATATGGGTTTCCAAAGTATGCATTTATTTCCAGGATGTATAGCTTCAAGCCATTTCTGACCTATAACTCCTCTAAAGGTTTTCTTGGCAAGGTTTGATCAGTAGGTGGTCTACTGTAAACCTTTGCCAATGCCTTCTTCTGAGACCGAGAGAGCATGACTTGCTTAAGTTTTCATGGCTGAACAAAGTGGGTGCTGGGGATTCTGGGAATCCACCCATTCTTCAGTTTTTCCTTTAAAAAGCTTTTAATTAAATCATGCCCTAGCAGGGAAGCTTTACAAGAGATGTTATATTCATGTCACCAGGGCTAAAGGGGAAGCCAATTTCTTCAGTTTCAAGGAAGAGGTTCTTAAATGGTTAAAATATTTATTCTTATCAGCAATCCATAACCCTTATGAACAAACCTGGGTCAGCAATTCTGAGGCTGTGAGAAGATGATTCCAGCTGAAGGGCTGTACATTTCATGCTGCATTTGGCAAAATGAAGGAAATAAAGTTTGCTCATAAGTTTGGGCATTGCAAAATCAAAAAAACACATTATATCCTCTGTTACTCATGAGAAGCCCCCTGATGAAGCTTGGTTAAAATGTAATTGCGATTAATGGGGAGTGGGCAGGAGAGTTCTGTTATTAATGCTTATAGAGTAGTTTGGTTTATTTTGGAAGAGATACTGGCCAAATTATACAGATGAAAGAGATCTACATCTTTCCAGGACTCATCAAATGATACGGAAGATAGAAGGACCTAAATTATCACTGCTGATTTCATGTAAGTGAAATGGAAATGTCACTTCTTGTTGAACAGAATATACAAACTTTAAAAGCAGACAGGAAACCTATAATCTAGGTTCAAGTGATTGAATATCTTAAGTACATTTCTGCAGATTTTTACCACAAATTGCAGCCAAAGAGTCAAACCAACCCTTTGGAGGCAACTACTCAGAGTCTGTATTTGCTGAACATGCATTTAAGTAAAAGCACTGGGGTTGCCCTCCTTACAATTTCCATGCTGTGTGATTTTCTTTCTATATATGCTGACTTTAATATTTGACAAGAGATGGTTTTATTTTGGGGTTAAGAAAGATCTCAGTTGTGATTTCAGTTCACTTATGCAGCTCTTACTGGAAGTTAGGAGGGAAAGAGCTCTCTCTCTCTCTCTCTCTCTCTCTCTCTCTCTCTCTCTCTCTCTCTCTCTCTCTCTCTCTCTCTCTCTCTCTCTCTCTCTTGGAGAGGCAACACACAGAACAGAGCACAAGATTCTTCTGCCATTATAGTATAATCCTGTTCTCTTTAAAGAATTCCTTGGGTTTGCTAGAAGTTCAGTCAATGGGCAATTTTGTAGAATGAATATGTGGGGTTTTAGGCAATAAATGTTTTGCAAACTTAACACATTTTCTCAGCATTCCAAATAGGAACATTGAAAATTTCCTTCTGCGATTAGATATTTTTCACCTCTCTACCTGGCACCCTCCGCCCACTCCGGCCATGCAAGACTGTTAAAAATTGATTAAACTTTCTTTCAAAACAATCAAAACAATTATTGAATGGTCTGTTTTACATGTACATATACTGTACACACATAAAGCCAGGTGTTATTTGGGGGGGGGGGCAAAGGGCATATAAAATAGTGTTGTTCTCCCTGTCTTCAAATTCCCCAAAGGAATTGAGCCAACCCGAATCAGAGGAGAGTTCTACAAACTTGCAGACAAACCACACTACAGAACTGTAACAGTTTAACACCATGGCCCTATCTTATGGAATCATGGGATTTGTAGTTTGTTGTAGCATGCTGATAAAGGTCAAATAGTTCACAAAACTACAAATCCCAGGACAAGTGGACACATGTCACCCTCAATCCTATCCTGAAAGATTTTTCAAGTTACTGTATTAGTTAAGAAATTTTTATGAAAGAGAACAAGAGATCCAATGATCTTGACCCCAGAAAGCAACAAGGTTATCATCTTTTTTTTCATACTGCCCATACTTTAAAGCCATTCAAGTAATTTGTAGGGAGAACAAAAGTTAGAATGGGTGAAATGAATGAAAAGTTTTGCAAAAAATCTTTAAAGCATTCAGTTTTAAAAGTTTGCAAACCACAATATGACTTCTATATCCATACCATAACCCCCCTCCCCCCTCCACCCTGTTTCAAACCACAGTTAAAAGTAAACCCTATATTTTGACTATACTTGGGCTGGAAGCATATCATAGAATAGCACTGAAGGACCTAGAGAGGCTCACAAATAATACCTGGCAAAATATTTTTGGAGCATAGATAAGTGAAAATGCAGACATTTAAAATGTGGATAAGGCATCATACTGTACATCTCCCCAAAACTGCTGCTGATCAATTTGGCTAATGGAGTCTGTACGCTACAGCAGAGAAAGGAACCTTTTCAGATCTGTCTTATTTATTGTCACACTAAATGTAATTGGTTATTGAATGATTTTAATTATTATCCCTTGGTAAACCCAGTTTTCATTTCTTCATTAAGATTATGCTTTAAAAATATTAGGTTGGGCTTTGTCAACTGTATCTGAGCTTGTATCTGATCTTATAGGTATGACCACCTTTTCAGTACATATTTTAAATTGGAATGTGTTCCACTGGAGCTGTGCATTGATTATTTCCCCATTTCTAATGCTGTACATCCTGGTACATTATAAGGATCATAGACATTCCTGGACATGTAGCCACTCTCTTTTGTAGTATTGTTACATGCTTTATTTTTGAATACAAGCTTTTGCATGCCTCCTTCATTCCCCAACAGGCTGCAGCTTTTGATATGCAGTTTCCTAAGACAGCGTAAGAAATTTATTTATTTATTTCCATCATTTATATGCCGCCCTTCTCACCCGAAGGGACTCAGGGCGGCTCACAATACAGTAGAAAAATAAAACATAGCAATATAAAACAATCAATTTAAAACAATCCCATAAATACATTTAAAACAGTATAATAAAATACTTAATCCATTCGTCCACATAAACCTTGCACGTAAACCTTAGTCCGGACCGAGTTAAAGCCATCATAATTCATTCATTAAACGCTTGTTCGCAAAGCCAGGTCTTTACCTTTTTTCTGAAACTCAGAAGGGATGGAGCCTGCCGGATGTCACTGGGGAGGGAGTTCCACAGCCGAGGAGCCACCACCGAGAAGGCCCTGTCCCTCGTTCCCACCAGCCGCACTTGTGAGGCAGGTGGGACCGAGAGCAGGGCCTCCCCAGACGATCTTAAAGTTCTCATGGGCTCATAGGAGGAGATACGTTCGGATAGGTAAGTTGGACCGGAACCGTTTAGGGCTTTGTAGGCCAAAACCAGCACTTTGAATTGGGCTCGGTAGCATATTGGCAGCCAGTGGAGCTGACGCAACAGAGGAGTGGTGTGCTCCCTGTACGCTGCTCCAGTTATAAGCCTGGCTGCTGCTCGTTGTACTAATTGAAGCTTCCGGGCCGTCTTCAAAGGCAGCCCCACGTAGAGTGCGTTGCAGTAGTCCAAACGAGCTGTAACTAGAGCGTGGACCACCGTGGCCAAGTCAGACCTCCCAAGGAACGGGCGCAGCTGGCGCACAAGTCTGAGTTGTGCAAAGGCTCCCCTGGCCACCGCCGAGACCTGGGGTTCCAGGCTCAGCGATGAGTCCAGGAGAACCCCCAGACTGCGAACCTGTGTCTTCAGGGGGAGTGCGACCCCGTCCAACACAGGCTGTAACCCTATTCCCTGTTCAGCCTTACGACTGACCAGGAGGACCTCTGTCTTGTCTGGATTCAATTTCAATTTGTTAGCCCTCATCCAGTCCGACACAGCGGCCAGACACCGGTTCAGGACCTGGACAGCCTCCTTAGTGACAGGTGGGAAGGAGTGACAGAGCTGGACATCATCTGCGTACAGATGACACCTCACCCCAAAACTCCGGATGATCTCTCCCAACGGCTTCATGTATATGTTGAACAACATGGGGGACAGTACTGACCCCTGCGGGACCCCACAAGTCAATGGTTGTGGGGCCGAGCAGGTGTCCCCCAAGGACACCATCTGGGACCGACCCTCCAGGAAGGACCGGAGCCACTGCAGAACAGTACCTCCAAGCCCCATCCTGGCAAGGCGCCTCAGAAGGATACTGTGATCGACGGTATCGAAGGCCGCTGAGAGGTCCAGCAGAACCAGCAGGGACACACTCCCCCTGTCCAGTTCCTGGCGTAGATCATCGACTAAGGCGACCAAGGCTGTCTCGGTACCATGCCCCGGCCTGAAGCCAGACTGCGCCGGATCCAGAAAATCAGTGTCAACCAAGAATGCCTGGAGTTGTGCGGCCACCACACGTTCCATGACCTTGCCCAAAAAGGGGAGATTGGAAATAGGCCGAAAGTTCTCTAATTGAGTGGGGTCCAGTGATGGCTTCTTCAACAGCGGTTTGATCACAGCCAATTTGAGGCTCGCTGGAAAAATGCCTTCCTGAAGGGAGGCATTCACCACCACCTTCACCCACTCGGCCAACCCCCCTCTGGCTTCCTTTATCAGCCAGGATGGGCAGGGGTCTAGGATGCATGTGGTAGCCCTCACCTCTCCAAGCACCTTGTCCACATCCTCAGGCTGAACCAATTGAAAAGAATCCATCAAAATAGGACAAGCAGGTGCTCATGTTACATCCTCGGTGACTGCCGTTAATATGGTGTCAAAGCCGGAGCGGATCAGAGCGACTTTGTCCGCAAAGAACCGAGCAAATGCTTCGCAGCGGGCTGCCGAGTTGTCAGGGATCCCGTCTTGAGCGACGGGATTTAACAAGCCTCTGACAACCCGGAACAGCTCCGCCGGACGGTTCTTTGCAGACACAATATTAGCTGCCAAGAAAGCATTCTTTGCAGCATCTATTGCCGCGGCATATGCCCTGAGGTAGAGACACAGCCGTGTTCGGTCTGATTCGTTCCACTCTGAACGCCACACGTGCTCTAGTTCCCTCTTTTTTCGCTTCATCGCTGCCAACTCCTCAGTAAACCAAGGAGCTGGTTTAGCTCGGTTACTCGAGAGGGGACGTTCCGGAGCAATCGTGTCTACTGCCCTAGTCATCTCCCTATTCCAGAGAGAGACCAGGGCATCAACAGGATCACCAACCGAGGCGGCGGGAAACTCCCCAAGAGCCATCAGGAATCCATCTGGATCCATAAGCCTCCAGGGGCGGACCATTTTAATAGGTCTCCCACCCCTGCGGAGGTTAGGTGGTGCATTCAGCCTAAACCTGATCAGGTGATGGTTGGTCCATGGCAAAGGAGCGATGGTAAGCTCCTCCACACCGCCACCTTCCTCCCATCCCTGGCAGAAAACCAAGTCAAGCGTGTGCCCCGCTCTGTGGGTGGGACCAGATACCAATTGGGACAGCCCCATGGTTGCCATGGAGGCCATGAAGTCCTGAGCCGCACCAGTCAGGATCGTCTCAGCATGGACATTGAAGTCCCCCAGCACTAAAAGCCGCTGGGACTCCAATGCCAGGCCCGAGACCACCCCCGCTAGCTCAGGTAGGGAGACTGTAGTGCAGCGGGGTGGGCGGTACACTAACAGAATCCCCAATCTGTCCCGGTCACTCACCCTCAGGTGGACACATTCAAACAAGGTTGACTGCGGGATGGGGCACCTGATCAGGGGGATAGACTCCTTATAGACCAGTGCAACACTGCCTCCCCGTCCTCCGGATCTTGGTTGGTGCTGCACGGCATACCCGGGAGGACAAAGTTGGGTGAGATTGACCCCACCCGCCTCATCCAACCAGGTCTCCGTTATGCACACCAGGTCTGCCCGTTCATCCAAGATGAGGTCTTGGATGATTGCTGTTTTTCCATTTACAGACCTGGCGTTCAACAGCACCACCTTTAATCCGGAGGAACCGCCAACCTGGGTATCCAAGTTTACCATATCAGGAGGCCGTTTTAAATCTACAAGAAATTTCTTCCTCTCCCTAGGCCGAATCAGTTTTGGCCTCCCTTTCCCGTATCTCCCCCTCCCCTGGATTACCTCTATGGGGGCCCCTCGGCTAGTGGACATCCTCCCCCCCTCCATGGCCCCTCTCCCCTTCTTCCGTCATTGGGCTGGCACTAGCTTTCAAATATGAGCCAGATCCCTGCTTAAATTGTATCTCACTCCACTCTCCTTTGGATGTAGCTCTTTCATCTCCCCATTCCCCCCACTTGGGAGTTACTAGCGTAAAGTGCAATATAAAGTTCTTTAATTTCCCAAAAGTGCAAAGTGCTAAAGGTGGAGGGGAATCTAGTTCATAGATTGTTCTAATAGAATCAATGGGGTGAGGGAGGTAGATCAACAAGCTAAGGGATAACAATAAAATCACCATTAAAGTGCCAGAAGCTTTAGCTCTTAGTACAGCATTATACAGTTCTTCCAATAATAAGGTTACTTTGTGCTTCAACATCCCTGGTAAGACTACAGCTGTTCTGAAGGTGAATAAGGCACACCCTCCCCTAGCTTCTTAGGCAACCCACCCCAACCCTCAACTTGTAGCTCTGAGTTAACACGGCTGAACACAATTCATAGCAGCATGGAAAATTCATAACAATCAATTATGAGGGCTAGATAAAGTGCTCAGTCCAGATGATCATCAATAAAGTGCTAACAGTGCATTTCTAGATGGAATGCGGTGCTGGAGCAGTCCAGTGATGGTTGGGTGGGAAGACAATGCACAGGCCCTGCTGGCCTAAGTGGGTCAGCAGACTGAGTGGATTGGCAAGCTGACTCACTGAATAGCAGGGACCAGAAGATGGAATGTGCCTTTAGTCATGTTTGGAAACTCCGCCCGGTTGAGGAGGAGGCTCCAGGCCGTAATTGTACACTTGGCTGCCTCAGGAACTAGTAGCAAAGTATGGGACAATATGGAGACGATGGTATAGTCCTTATAAGCAGTCTGGCGGCTGGATGTAATGCAGCAAGCAGCACAGAAGCTTCTTTCCTAATAAGAGGGCTCCATAAGTCAATACCTCCTGCTTCCTCCAGAGGTCCCTCCCGATGATGTTTAGCCCAAGTCTCCACAAGTTGTTGAGGGTGATTAACCCAGGGCCTCAGTCCAAAAAGGGCCAGGGAGGGGAGAGAAAGTGCCACAAGCTGAACAATGGTGGCTACAAGAGTCGTTCCTGATCTCCTTCTTCTTCCTCTCCTCCTCCTCTCGGAGACACACTTGCAGCCCCCTTAATACAGCAGCAGCGGGGGGGGGGGGGGGAAGGAGCCACACGGTCACAGGCGGAGAGGGGACAGACATCAAAGAATAAGAATAGGTCCCTGGATGGCCTATCTCCCAATATGACAAGATAACAACGCTGAAAAAAAGATCTCCCGGCCCGGGGTCGTCCAGTTCAGGGGCCGCTTGGAGGTTGTTTGGGCCAAACGGAGCCGCCTCGGCCCGCCAGAAGCCCTCCGGAGGATCTCCTCCAACGCTAGGGATGGGAGAAGCCGAAAACAAAAGGGCAAATGCCCAGTCTTATAGTCCCCCTCCCCCCTGCCGATTCAGCGGGGCCGAGAGGCTGCAGCAGCTCCAACCAAGAGGCCACGAAGACTCACGGAGAGGGAGAGAAACAGCGGAATGGTGAAATGGCGACCGCTCGACTACCTCCCGGTCTTCCTTCTCTTCCCACAGCCTCTCGCTGCTCAGCCCGACACCGTAGGCTCTTGCCAACGCCAGCACCCCAACCCTTCAATAGACTGTTTCAATAGACTGACTTTGATTCTGGCAGTTTTGTTGCTGTTTGCTGGTGAAGGAAAAGCCACAATTACTAGGAAACATTCAAAATGCATCTAACAGCAGTCCTTGTTATTAATTACTCTAAAGAAAAGAACCAAATGAAAGTATTTTTACAAACAATAATTGTTTCTATTTTTAGAGGCACAAGACCCTTCTAAAACTTTTAGAAATTGTGTTTTTTTTTTTTTTACAATGTCCTTCTTGTTTCAACCAATTTACAAAACCAATACTTGGTATTAAATGATGTTTTATCAAAAGCTGAGGCAGATTAATGTTGTATGAATGAAGAGATAATGCAGACTGCACAACGAGGATGTTCGAAAAATATCAAAAGTGAACTCTGTGCCACATTGCCCAACTCAAACATCACTTTGCAGGCCACATGATGCTCAGAATAAATGGGTGCTGGAGCAATTCCACATCAACATGGTACCCGCGGGGATGGACGAGACCTCTTGGTCGTTCTCCCACCTGATGGTCTGATTTATTCTCTATGGCATATAATGTGAGAGACCAACATGATTGTACAATGGTACACTGGACAACTCATGCTTAAAAAAGATATGAATGGAGGCGCAAAGAGAAGATGTAATCTGTGGAAAAGCTGAGGAATGGATTTTCTAGGTATCTAAGCACATATCAAAAGCTTTTGACTATACAAAAACAGCTATTATTATTATTATTATTATTATTATTATTATTATTATTATTATTATTTATTTATACCCGGCTTCTTCTCTCCAGAATGAGACTCAAAGTGGCTATGGACTTAATCAGATGTAATACTAAACCATTATTTTGCATCTCAAGAATAAGCCTAAACAAGTCTTGAGATTCTTAAGCTTCCCCTTCAAGTATTACACTTCTCTTATAGATTTTATTTTGTGTCAAAAAATATGGATGAAGCAGATTAAATCATGTTAACTGTAATCATGGTTAGTAAAAAATATGCTAACTTCAAACTATGGTTTATGAAGACAGGTTGTTTTTAGTAATCACACTTCAAATTTAGGTAATCAAAAATGAAACATGCTTTTTTCCCTTATACACAAGTCAGTGGAGGCAGGGAGTGTGGTTGGACCTGCAGAAGCTAATTTTCATAATGCTTGATGCTATGTACAAAATGGCTCAATCTCTTTGAAAAAATCCCACATGGTTGCTGCTCTCTGAAATGTGTTACTATTGGACACAAGCCATCCCATTGGACTAAACTGCAAAATCTGATGCCATTTTAATGGGCTTTCTTCTAGATTCTAACAGACATAGATACACTATACTGGTCTTTGCCAAACATTTGGTGCAATTGGTTTCTTTTAGAGAAGACAGAATATTACCTGGGCCTTTTGTCTTCACTTTCAGATTCTGCAGAAGAAGCTGATATTTCAAGAAAGTTTCTTACTGTCACTCATCTGTCATTTACTATTCATATTCTATGGCAAAGCTTCCCCACATAACATACTTAACTGAACAATTCTAAAAGCAATTCTCCCTCACGATGTAGTTAAATGTAAAATGCATGCCAACAGTCTATATTGCAAAGCTTTGGTACGGGGAAATGAGAATGACAGTGGGGGAAAAAATAGCAACAGAATGTTTACAAGCACAACCTTTAGCAAAATAATGCAGTGTAGAGTGCTACAGTTCATTATGGCATCAAGCCATTCAAGCATGCAATGCATGCGTATGTGCTTTTAAGGCACCTGTCAACATCTAGTGATTCCCTGAATTTCATAGGATTTTCTTAGGTGACAAATACTAAGAGGTGGTTTTAGCAGTTTCTTCCTCTCAAATATATCCTACAACAACTAGTATTCATTGACAGTCTCCCATTAAAATACTAACCAAGGGTGCATCTGCATAGTAGAATGAATGCAGTTTGATTCACTTTAATCATCTTTTTTAGTCAGGAGTGACTTGAGAAAATGCAAGTCGCTTCTGGTGTGAGAGAATTGGCTGTCTGCAAGGATGTTGCCCAGGGGACGCCCGGATATTTGATGTTTTACCATCCTGTGGGAGACTTCTCACTGAGTCATCATCATGGGGAATCATGGGGGTTATAGTTTGACAAGGCCATTAGCCTTCTCCCTCTAAGAATGCTGAGTACTTACCAAACTACAAAACCTAGGATTCCATAGCATCGAACCAAGGCAATTAAAGGGGTATCAAATACACCAGTGCTACAGGACTGCTTAGCTTCCAAGATTAGTTAGGATCTGTTGCCTTTAGGGTTCTTTCCTGTCGTGTGGAAAGTCAAAGACAAAAGTACCTCCAAGTCCATTGATCAATGTACATGGTTGATGTCAACTTGACTATATGAATAATGGCCCATCAGAGGTAGACAGAACAGTGATAGAGCACAGCAACTTTTTAAAAGAGCTCCCCTATCTCCTTCCCCTACTGCTGAATATTCTATTATCTCCCATATGATGCATTTGGTCTGTGCTAGGCTACTTCTTAATGTTAGATTACTTTTCACTTCCTGTGAGAATAGCTCTAGCTCAACACATTTCATTTGCATAAGAAGAACATGGAGATAATGTTATAAAAAGATGACATCTGGAACAAAACTAAAGGAAATTATTATACAAAGCTAAACTGGCAATCAATACATCAAGTGTTGCTTAATTTAAACTCAAGATATTGCACACATCACTACCAAACATATAGGTAAACAAACATGCAGATTTATAAAATTGTGTAAATCACAAAGATACTTTAAGCCGCGTATTTACTTCCCTAATGACTTTGGAGCTGAAGAACTATAATTGCTCCCCGATAGACAAAGCAATGCAATATGATATTCTATCAGCAAGCATTTCAGTTTCAAGTTCTTGTGTCACAACTTTGCTTTACTATAAAAAGAGCCTATTCAATCCTAAACTATTCTGCAGAGGTTTTGTATATAAAAAACTATCTCATCATGTCCTCTTTTCTCAGAAGTACTGATTTTTATTTAAAACAGTCAAATGAAGATTTCCTTCATCTCTATGACTGCAGAAAGATACATGTTGATGCCTTGGAGCATATATCTATGATGTTTGTCTGATTTTATTTGTAGACATTTATATTTAGTGACACAGGGAAGATATGCACCACTGTACAGCAGTTCAAGCAATGTGTTTCTCAAAGCATGAAGGGTAACTACCAGGGTCAGCCAAAAGCATTACATTCCCTGAGGCAAAAGAAAAGATGGTGTCTTTGTTTTATTCTACAAACCAAACCTGACTGCTCTGATAGGGCCCTTCCACCCAGGATATCAAGGCAGATAATCTGCAATATCTTCTTTGAACTGGATTATCTGAGTCCACACTGCCATATAACCCAGTTCAACGTGGATTTTATACAGCTGTGTGGAAGGGGCCCCAGGGCCCTTCCACACAGCCATATAACCCAGAATATCAAGGCACAAAATCCCACATTATCTGTGGGAAATATGGCAGTGTGGACTCAGATAACCCAGTTTAAAACAGATATTGTGGATTATTCTGCCTTGATATTCTGGGCTATATGGCTGTGTGGAAGGTCCTTCAAAAGAACTTCATTTTAGCAGCAGCAGTGGGATAAAAAATTCTACTACACCTGAGAGCAGCATGCTCATTTATAGGGTGCGAGGCTGACAGCATTGCATTTTCCAAGAGGGTCGACAGGCTAGATGACTTAGGAGACACAGCAAAAGAACTGCTGCATTGGCCCCAGTATCAGGATGACTAAAACTATTTTCTCACTTTGGGGATTGTAAAAATATCCAAATATAGAATTTAACAGTGCTGAACGTCTTGACAATTATAGATAGCTGTCTTCTATCAGGTCAAACTGCTATTCTGTTTAACAGTGTCCTATATTTGATTAGCAAAGAGTGGGAAATGAAATTCTGCATGTTTCATTTTCTTACATTTCATGGATATGTAGTGATTCAATTATATACATAGAATATTCTATAGGTGTTTCTGCACCACACAGTTGTTAGGCATCACATATTTCATGGTGGTTAAAGCTTGGATTCTCTTCTCCACTATTCTATGTTAGAAGGAGTAATTTTAGGATGGGAACACTGCCTTGAAAAGGACTGACAGAAACCTCCATAACCACAACTGCTGTAGTTACTATTGTGCTATGAAGTAGGTTCCAGCCAGATCCTCCCACCCACTTTCAACAAACAGGTAGGTAGATAGGTAATAGAGTAAAAGAAAAATATAAACATATTTGTGACTGCTACACATCTTTTTGGAAGTTTGAGATCTTTAGTGAAAATCCTCCAACCATAGATGCATGTTTAATGAGAATTTGAGGGAGGAATTCCTTATTGGAGCCATGTCGCGGGGGGGGGGGGGGGGGCTGTAATCAGGTGTTTTGTATTGTGTGCTTTGAAATTATTCATTACTGAATATCATTTTAAATCATTCATTATTGTATGCAAACATTTCCATCACCAGGTTCAAAACTTTTCCTCCCTGGAAAACGGATGGGGTTTATTATAAAAGGAGCTTTGAATCAACTTAATGTTGGTAGATTTCTGTTATATCACTTGGTATGCTTTAAACTACATTTCTAATATTGGACATCTTTTTGTTTTAATTTCATGTTTTATTCAATGTCATTGTGAGCTGCCTTTAATCCCATTTTTGTGGAGAAAAGTGGGATATTAATTCAATCAGAAAACATCATTCTGGCCATGGATGACTGATGCATTTGCAGATTTTCCTTATCCACAAGACCTTACACTTCTTAACTTTGATAGAGATAGCAAGGAAATGAATGTATGAAGTTGCCATCTATAGAGGAAACCTGCTAATATGGGAATATTTGAACATATAAAAAGAACAAGATCAAACATAAGGATTCACTGGAATGACAGAGTGTACATATGTTAGCTGAATTGGCAAAATAATAGAATCATACCAAAAACATAAATTGTGGAATCCTTGAAACATCTGGAACTAATTTAGGCTGGGTTACATCCTTAATTGTCTTATGTCACAGAAGCAAGAATGGGGTCAACTGACATTTTAGAAGGACAATGAAAACTGTTATTCATTCTCCTGTCATTGCCTCATTCTCAGTCCCCTTTGCTCTCTAATGGTGACAGTAGATTATTGTAGTTGAAGTCTCCGCTGCCTATCACTGACAACAGAAAGAACATTTTATCATGAACTGGGGCATCAATTTCCAAACACCAATGACAAGAAAAGTACTGTCGCACATGAACTTGGAAAACTTTATTTTCTTCACAAATGCTCTTCCTTTCCCCACATAACAACAATTGTGGTTGTATAATAATATAAGCTTTCCCATCTACAAATAAGGAGGAGTATCATTTAATGTATAAAAGGATGAAAATGTTCTAGATTGTTGTGGGGGAAAGTAAAACATTTTCTATAAATCTGTTCAGAAGCGTGATACTGATTGATATGGAGTATGCTGTTGAAATCAGAATCTCAGGTAATCACCAACTGTAAATATACATTAATGATTATTTTGTAATACTGATATCAGTATTAATATAGGTTAACTATTCCTTATCTGAAATGCTTAGGATTAGAAGTGTACATAATTAGTTGTTTTTGAAGATGGGGCCCAAGACTTAACACACTTCATTTATGTTCCATATGCAGGCAGTTCCCTAAGTTATGAAGAAGATAGGTTCTGTCAGTTTGTTCTTAAGTTGAATTTATATGTAAGTCAGAACAGCTACATTTTTAAAGTGTAACTACAGCCTACACACACACACAAGCTTTGAATAGCATAAAGTGTTTGTTTTGCTATCTGTGTCTCTGTTCAGAGGATTTCACCTCATTTGCATTGGCAGGGGCAACTATCCTCCAGCTGTTCTCCTTGAACAAATAGATGAACACGTGGTATTGGGATAACCAAAGGCCACAACTTATTTATTGGTTACAATGCAAACAGGGTTGGCAGCCATGCATGGGTTCTGATCCTGCTTTAAGAGATGTATGGGGATTATATATCACATAGCTGTGTTTCCCAATGCAACTCCTCAAACCTACATTGACACAGCCTCCCCCAACACAATCATTTCCATGCTTTCAGGAGTGGGGAGACCAGTAGGGACACATTCCATTATTTTCCTGAAGCTGGATGCATGATGGCAGGCATTCACGGGGACCTCTGGAGCACCTCGGGAGGGCTCTGCAGATTATATTCTTATAGTACATCCAGCTCCAGAAAAAGAGTTGAATGCATCCACACTCCTCCCTATACTCTTTTGCAATACAGAAATGGTTGTGCCAGGAAAGGGATTTTGGCTATTGCATGATCAGACTAGATTTTTGTCCCCTGCAATAATTCACCCTATCCATCTCAACTTACATTTTTATGTCATTGCAGGTGTCAGAATGCAGTAGGTTTCAGGGGTGTGAGAAGTAAGGCAGAACATGTATACAAAACTTTTATGCTGTGATACAGAATTAAAGTCCTTGTTTGGATCTCTTAGTTTAATTGGTCTCTTTATTTCCCCTCTCTGTGACCTAAAGGTGACATGGTTCATTCCCGTCACTTTTCATTCACTTTACAAATCTTGCCTCACTTTTTTAGTATTGATTTCCTTATGATGCTCCATTTTGCCCAGGAGCTAAAACTGGGAGCAATTTAATGACAAATTATTACACAGATCTCATTAAAATATTTTCTGTTGCATTGCAAATCATTATTTCTTATGCACGAAAGGCATACTTCATTAACGTACCCCATATGTTCTTATTTTTAGAAAATCATATGGTGTTAGAAATTCCATCTGTAGTACTAATATGATAGTTTTGCTTAACTAAATGATATTTGTTTAACCAAATTGTTCATATGCCATGGTACAATTTTTCCGGCATGGATTTAATTATAAAATTACAGACACCAATCTTCCTATTGCTATAGGATGAAGACTGACAAACATGTTATTGAAGAAACACAATATAATTTCACATCATATTGTGCTAATTAGTTTGGATATAACAAAAATCTATGTGCAAAATATACTGCTGGTACTGTGAGTGCAATTGAGAAGAGGCGTATAACTTCTGGAGATTAGATCACCTTGTCACCCCTATATCGGAGAGGGTATGAGCATTCAAACTACAGAAATTGGGAAGTGTTATTCTTATGGTGTCCTCCTTGTAACTATGCATTTTCTGAAGCATTTGTGAGCCCAACTTGACTTCAAAATAAGGTACATACAGGTGCTTGTTTTGAAAGGGTTCTTCGTCTATTTAAATTTGACATCTACTCCGGTGGCTCAATGTGTTAAAGCGCTGAGCTGCTGAACTTGCAGACCGAAAGGTCCCAGGTTCAAATCCGGGGAGTGGACTGAGCGCCTGCTGTTAGCTCCAGCTTCTGCCAACCTAGCAGTTCGAAAACAATCAAATGTGAGTAGATCAATAAGTACCGCTCCGGCAGGAAGGTAACGGCGTTCCATGCAGTCATGCTGGCCACATGATCTTGGAGGTGTCTACGGACAACGCCGGCTCTTCAGCTTAGAAATGGAGATGAGTATGAACCCTCACATCTATGGCATCCTCAGGTTGTGAAGTCACAACCTCTGAGGATGCCTGCCATAAATGTGAGTGAAACGTCAGGGGAGAATACTTCTGGAACATGGGCATACAGCCCGGAAAACATACAACAACCCTGTGATCCCGGCCATGAAAGCCTTTGACAACACAGTTAGGGTGCAACTTGCATATCAACAAGTAAGGAGATTCCTACCTAAACTTGAGAGAGATGGCAAGGATTTGATGTTTCAGAAAGGAATAGGCAATTTTGCACAATGATGGAATTTCCTTTTTTTGTGAGTTTTGAACATCAGTTATGATGACAACTCCCAAGAGTATTTTAATTCTGTATTCTTGCATTATAGAGGTTGAACTAGATAGTCCTTCTGTTCTTCCAACTCCATGATTGGATAAAAAGAGGAAATACTTCACTTAAAAAATAGAGCAACATGCAAGCTTATGGAAACTTTATTTATTAATGGGTTAGATTTTCATGTGGTCTTATATGGGGGAAAGATTGGGGAGTAGTATTGTACAGCTTAGAATGATAATTAATACGAAGCCTTAACTTGAAAATATGCTTATGTAAAAGTGTAGGAAATGAGAGTTCCTTTAATACAGAATGTATTAATTTTATATTTTAATTAATATCTTGAAAAGTTTGAAATAGTATTGTTGTTGATGTTGAAAGTATTATTCTTAACTTTATTTTTATTTTGCCTTTGTCCTGATATGAGGAATCAAAATGGCTAATAATAAATAAAGAAAATAATGCAAATTAAAATAATGTAAATATACTAAAATATAAATATAAAAATAAAAATATAAAAAAACCAATCAAACAATTTATGTCATTGAAACCATTAAGCATTAACATTTATTAAAACTCCACATCCACCACAGGATCCGAATCACACTGTCTACAACAGACTGTCTCACCAGTCCATATATGCCCAATGACTAGGAAAGGCAAGCAAGAACGTGGCCACCTGATCCCTCTAGGGAGAGAGTTCCAGAGTCTGGCGGCAGCCACGGAAAAGACTCCCTCCCTTGCTCCTACCAAACGAGCTTGAGAGGGTGGTTGGTTTTTAAATCTACTGTTCTAACTTTTAACCTTGATATTTATTATGTCTGTGATTTGTGTTGTAGTGATTTGTCTTCTATGTCTAGTTAAGATTAATAGTTTATATTAATTATTTGTATTTTAATTTATTATGTATTGTGTGGCATTGAATGGTTTCTGTCTGTCACGACCCAGGCTGCAGAGCACCAATAACCATACACAGAGGCCAGAATCTATCTAATATCTTTATTGAAGGAATATATAAAGTTAATAAAAACAAGTGTAGAAAATAGTTCAGAATTAGACCTTTCAGGAAAGGTCAGAATTAGTCCAAAAAAGCAATGTCCAATAAGAAATATTAAGGTCCAAAGTTGTAATCCAATAACCGAAACACTCACTTGCCAGGCAAAGTGAGGGGAGATGACAAGGTCCTTTAGTCCATGAAACTTGAGCGAGGCTAGGAAATAACTTGATACTTGAAACAAGGCTTGAACGTGGAACAAGGTAACTAAGAACAAGAACAAGGTCCGTGGAATAACTTGATAAATCCGTGGAACAAGGCAAGGATTGATCCTGGGAAACAAGGCAAAGTCCGTAGATAAACAAGGCTGGGAAGCAAGGCGAAGGCTGGATAGCAAGGCAAGGCTTGAGCAGGAGCGAGGCTTGAATCGGAGCGCGCTGTCCAGACACAACTCGCTCCGAAGGCTGACGAATTGACTCCGCGAAGTTACTACGCGGGTAAAACACCTAAATAGAGTCTAGCTTTCCCGCCGAAGCAGTTCTCTGGGAATCAGAACCGAAAGCTAACTCTGAGACCAGATGTGAGACTCCCCAAAGATTCTCACGAGAAGCAGTCTTAATTGGCCACATTCTTAGCTGCAATCCTCGCACTCCTGCGCGAAGCTGAATCCAAACTTCTCTGTTGTTTACAAAACTCCCGGCGCAAGAATACGGGAGAAGTAGGCTCTGGGCTTGTTTGACATACTTCTGGGAGACAACTTTCTTGCAGGTGCAAGGTTCCCAGATCTGCCTGGGAAAGATCTGGCTGAGAGGAATCCAGTTCAGACTGGGAAGGTAAAAAACCCAAGTTTTCATCTTCATCAGGAATTACAATGTCCTGAGCAGGACTACAAGGCCCATGGGTCATCACACTATCCCCCTCCTCAAGGCCCCTCCCAAACTGGGGCCCTCTCCCCGAGGCGCGAGGTCGTGGTTTGGTGGGATAGGTCTGATGAAAGCGACGGGTTAGATCAGGAGCATGGACTGTGGAGGCGTCTTCCCAAGAGCGTTCCTCAGGGCCAAAACCCACCCAGTCAATGAGATATTGTAGGCGGCGGCGGTGAAAGCGAGAATCCAAAATGTCCTCAACCTCGAACTCC
This sequence comes from Anolis carolinensis, assembly GCF_035594765.1. Taxonomy (NCBI): domain Eukaryota; kingdom Metazoa; phylum Chordata; class Lepidosauria; order Squamata; family Anolidae; genus Anolis; species Anolis carolinensis. The sequence continues at coordinate 255,885,562 of NC_085842.1, read as the reverse complement.
TCCTCCCCATTCATCAAAACAGGAGGGGGGGCCGGTTGGTCTGTATCAGGTCGCACACCATCCGCCGGAAGGAGCAGGGAACGGTGAAACACTGGGTGAATGCGCATTGAACGCGGAAGTTGGAGTTTGAAAGTCACGGGGTTTAATTGCGCCACCACTGGATAGGGACCAATGAAACGGGCATCTAACTTCCGGCAAGGGCGGTGGGAGGGCAGAAAGCGAGTGGACAGGAAAACCCGATCTCCTACCTTGATTTCGGGGCCCGGCTGGCGATGTTTGTCAGCGTGGCGTTTATAGTCCTCCTTGGCTTGATCCAGTTGCTGGAGCAAAAGTTGTTGCACCGCTGTGAGTTCCTGCAGCCAATCCTCTGCTGCGGGAACCTCTGAAGTTTCAATGACAGGGGGGAAGAAACGTGGATGGAAGCCGTAGTTTGCAAAGAACGGCGTTTCTTTTGTAGAAGCTTGAACTCCATTGTTGTAGGCAAACTCAGACAGTGGTAACAGAGAAGCCCAATTGTCCTGTTGATAGTTTACATAACAGCGAAGATACTGCTCCAAAGTGGCATTGGTGCGCTCCGTTTGCCCATCTGTTTGGGGATGATGAGCTGAAGATAAGCGAGAGTCTATGCCCAATAGTTTTTGTAGTGCCTTCCAAAAACGAGAGGTGAATTGAGATCCACGGTCTGTGACTAAACTCTTGGGCAATCCATGTAGTCTGAAAACATGTTGAAGAAATAGATCCGCAGTTTCCTTGGCCGTGGGGAGGCCTTCGCAGGGAATGAAATGGGCTAACTTGGTGAATAGGTCCACCACCACTAAGATCGTGGTGAATCCACAGGAAGGTGGTAGGTCAGTGATGAAATCCGCGGAAATTATTTCCCATGGGCGAGATGGGGTAGGAAGGGGGTGTAAAAGCCCTGAGGGCTTCTCCCTTCGTATCTTGGAGCGCTGGCATACTGGGCAGGTGTTGACATATTTTTCCACATCCTTGCGGATCTTGGGCCACCAAAAATCCCTTAGGATCAAATGCATAGTTTTAAATAGTCCGAAGTGTCCTGCTGGTTTGCAGTCATGACACAGACGAAGCGCTTTTTCCCTGCCCGGTCCGGGTGGGATATAAACATGATTTCTATAGCAGAGCAGCCCATCTTTAAGCGAAAAGGGGAAATGCAGACCTTGGCGAAGTTGGTCCTGCGCCCAGGCATCTGCTTGCTGACTAGCCCTGATTTCTTGAGCACAGATGGGTCCTGGAGTAGGGGAAGTTGAACCAATGGGAATGGATTTGGTGTTCCCCACCGTGAGCGTGGCAAAGTTCTCAGGTTGTAGCAGTTGGGATTCAAAGGTCTCCTTGCGTCCTGCAGCGTATTCCGGTTTACGTGACAGGGCGTCTGCTTGCTTGGTTTGGGCTGGGGTCACATAATGGATCTGGAAGTTGAAACGTTCAAAGAATAAAGCCCAACGTTGCTGCCTCTGATTTAGTTTGCGGGCAGTTCTTAGATGTTCTAGATTACGATGATCAGTGTGGACTTCAATGGGAAATTTGGCCCCTTCTAGCCAATGTCTCCAAGTTTCAAAGGCTGCCTTTATGGCCAGTAGTTCTTTTTCCCAAATGGTGTAATTCCTCTCTGGTGTGGTTAGTTGACGAGAATAAAAGGCACAGGGGTGGAGGTGATCTCCCACCGGTTGTAAGAGTACAGCCCCAATTGCCACATCAGAGGCGTCCGCTTGCACCACAAAAGGGGTTCCAGGATTTGGGTGCTGTAGAATTGGCTGGGAGGTGAATAGTTTCTTTAGTTGCTGGAACCCTTTCTCTGCTTGATCAGTCCAGCGGAAAGGCTGCTTTCCACGGATGCAGCTAGTGATGGGGTCGGACCAGCGGGCAAAATCTGGAATGAACTTGCGGTAGTAGTTCGCGAACCCCAAGAAACGCTGCACCTCTTTCTTGTTAGTTGGCGCCCGCCATTCCAATACTGCTGAAACTTTGGCTGGATCCATGGAAAGCCCTAGAGGCGAGATGCGGTAACCAAGGAAATCTACCTCTTGTAGATCAAAAGCGCATTTTTCCAACTTGGCATAAAGTCCATGATCCCGCAATCGTTGTAACACCATTTTGACGTGGTTCTCATGTTCTGATTGTGATCTGGAAAACACCAAAAAATCGTCCAGGTAGATTATCAAGAACCTGTCTAGATAGTCCTGAAAAATGTCATTGACAAAATGCTGGAACGTTGCGGGGGCTCCGCATAAACCGAAATTCATAACTCGGGACTCAAATAATCCGAATTTGGTCTGGCAGGCGGTCTTCCACTCGTCCCCTTCCCTGATGCGAACTAAGTTGTAAGCCCCCCGAAGATCCAGCTTGGTGTAAACCTTGGCTCCTCGAAGCCGATCCAGTAGATCCGAGATTAAGGGCAGGGGATAGCTGTTCCGCTTGGTGATATTGTTCAATGCTCTGTAGTCCACCACCAAGCGTAGTTCCCCTGACTTCTTCTTCACAAACATCACTGGGGAGGCGGCTGGGGATTGAGAGGGTCTGATGAATCCCTTGCGAAGGTTTGTCTCTAGGAATTCCCTGAGAGCTTCTTGCTCTGGTTCAGTCAGGGAGTAGAGATGCCCTCGCGGGATCGGGGCCCCCTCCACCAAGTCAATGGCACAGTCATAAGGTCTATGTGGGGGTAATTTTTCGGCTTCTTTCTCATTGAATACATCCCAATACTCGGAGTACTTCTTTGGCAAGGTGATGATGGGCTCGGTGTCTGTGGCATGGCATACCTTGGCTACGAGGCAATGGTTTTGGCAATACGGTGAAGCAAACTGCAGTTCTCTGTTGGACCAGGAGATGTTAGGGTCGTGGAGAGTCAGCCATGGAATTCCCAAGATCACAGGGAAATGGGGGACCTCGGTAACAAAGAAGGAAATCTCTTCCATATGTTCCCTTATCCACATCCTGGTGGGTTCCGACCACTGACTTACGGGGCCCGTCTTGAGGGGACGGCCGTCTATGGCTTGCACCACACGGGCATTCTTGAAATCATGATATTGTAATCCCAGAGAGTCGGCATACTCTCTATCGATGAAATTGTTGGTAGCTCCAGAGTCTATCATGGCGTGGATCATGACGGGTCCCCTTTTTGCTGACCATAATGTGACCACGAGAAGGAACAGGACCCCGGTTGGCGGCTCTTGGATGGATTTTTTGACCGGGTTGGCGAGCCTCTCTACACCCGGTCGTTGGCTTCCCCCGCCGGCTGTGTGCCAGTCGGCTCAGACGCCTTCGTCTCCGTGGAGGACGCCGCCGCAAGACGGGCGGCAGGCTTCCCTTTGGCTGGGCACTCTCTGGCGAAGTGGCCCCCGTTCCCGCAGTACCAGCAGAGGTTTAAGCGTTGACGACGGGCCTTCTCGGCGGCATCTAGTCTGGGACGCACATTGCCCAACTGCATCGGCACCTCCTCGCCTCCTCTGGGGTATGGGGTTGGCGGTGGGGGTCTCCACACCGGACGTGGCTGAACGCTGGCGGGAGCGGGGGGTTTTGCCCCGGCTCTACTGCCCTGGCCTCGAACCCACTGTTTCCTGTTGGCAATCATGACTTCAGCCCGTAAACATTGATCAATGAGTGCCTCGAGGGTCTGGGGAGGATCCACCTTGGAGATTTCTTCCAGCATTTCAATGTTGAGACCCTCCCGGAATTGTCCCCTGAGGGCTACATCGTTCCAGCCGGTGTTGTGGGCCAGCACTCGGAACTCGGCTATATACTGAGACATAGGTCTGTCTCCTTGGAAAAGGCGACGGAGTTTGTGACCGGCTGCCTCCAAATTGTCCTCGATTCCCCAAGTCTCCTTGAGGTGGTCCAAGAAGTGTTGCGCTGATCTTAGGTGTGGAGAGGCTTGGTCGAACAGTGCCGTCGCCCAGCTGGCCGCTGGCCCGTCTAGAAGACTGTAAACCCATGCCACTTTGATGTCTTCTTGGGGAAACTCGGCAGCACGGGCCTCCAGATAAGCTTGACATTGGCGACGGAAGACATGAACCTTAGAAGCTTCTCCAGTAAACTTGGTTGGCAACGCCATGGCCGGAAGACGAACTCCGCGTTCCTTCAAACCCCTTATTTCTCCATCCTGTGCATTGAGCTTATCACGGATTCGGTCCACCTCTTCCTTGTCGATGGTGTAGGTAATCGGCTGGCCGCTCGGCCCAGGTACGACTCCGGTAGACATTCTGGCCGAGGTTAATTGGTGCTTAGGGTGGCGGAGTCAAACTGTCACGACCCAGGCTGCAGAGCACCAATAACCATACACAGAGGCCAGAATCTATCTAATATCTTTATTGAAGGAATATATAAAGTTAATAAAAACAAGTGTAGAAAATAGTTCAGAATTAGACCTTTCAGGAAAGGTCAGAATTAGTCCAAAAAAGCAATGTCCAATAAGAAATATTAAGGTCCAAAGTTGTAATCCAATAACCGAAACACTCACTTGCCAGGCAAAGTGAGGGGAGATGACAAGGTCCTTTAGTCCATGAAACTTGAGCGAGGCTAGGAAATAACTTGATACTTGAAACAAGGCTTGAACGTGGAACAAGGTAACTAAGAACAAGAACAAGGTCCGTGGAATAACTTGATAAATCCGTGGAACAAGGCAAGGATTGATCCTGGGAAACAAGGCAAAGTCCGTAGATAAACAAGGCTGGGAAGCAAGGCGAAGGCTGGATAGCAAGGCAAGGCTTGAGCAGGAGCGAGGCTTGAATCGGAGCGCGCTGTCCAGACACAACTCGCTCCGAAGGCTGACGAATTGACTCCGCGAAGTTACTACGCGGGTAAAACACCTAAATAGAGTCTAGCTTTCCCGCCGAAGCAGTTCTCTGGGAATCAGAACCGAAAGCTAACTCTGAGACCAGATGTGAGACTCCCCAAAGATTCTCACGAGAAGCAGTCTTAATTGGCCACATTCTTAGCTGCAATCCTCGCACTCCTGCGCGAAGCTGAATCCAAACTTCTCTGTTGTTTACAAAACTCCCGGCGCAAGAATACGGGAGAAGTAGGCTCTGGGCTTGTTTGACATACTTCTGGGAGACAACTTTCTTGCAGGTGCAAGGTTCCCAGATCTGCCTGGGAAAGATCTGGCTGAGAGGAATCCAGTTCAGACTGGGAAGGTAAAAAACCCAAGTTTTCATCTTCATCAGGAATTACAATGTCCTGAGCAGGACTACAAGGCCCATGGGTCATCACACTGTCCATGTTATGAGTTGCCCCGAGTTCCCATGGGGAGATGGGATGGGATACAAAAAAAGTTTGATGATCATGATGATGATGATGACCACAGCTGACTCTGTCCCATAATCAGGCCTGATACTAGGACCCATTCCACACAGCTGTATAAAATCCTACATTATCTGCTTTGAACTGAATTATATGGCAGTGTGGACTCAGATAACCCAGTTCAAAGCAGATATTGTGGATTATCTGCCTTAATATTCTGGGTTATATGGCTGTGTGGAAGAGCCCTAGATGGTAAACTGCATGTAATCATGATTGTTTCCCACCTCCACAATTTATCAAATTTTGTGGTCTATTTCCTGCACTACACTTGTAAAAAGAAAACTAAATATATTAGTATCAACTTGCATCCAGATTCCTAGTGTTTTCCAACTTGGCAAATCCTCTTCAAAATGTGGCTGCCTAAATAGTTTTCTTACAATAATCAAGTTCCCTTCCAGACTGTTTTCACTAATTTTACTCTCATATTTCCTCTACTGTATCTCATATAAATGATGATTGGGGGAAAGGAAAAAAGCTCTAACTTGCAGGCTTAGCATTATTAGTTTAATTAAATTGGGCAAGAGTTATATTTCCCATTATTTTAAGTCCTTAGGAAATGGTTGGCTTTGAAGTTAATTACAGCTTGTCTTGTTGGTGGAGGAGCAAAGGCCATCACTTCTGATTTGGTCACATCAGCATACTTCTAAAGGCTTGCTAGAGGCATTGAAAAACACCTTCTTGTTTTCGCTGAGACAAAAGCTGGAACCATTTTTATATTGTCATGGATTGTGATACGTAATGCTTAAATTATATTTTGCTAACTCTGTTAATCATCTAAAATATTATCTGATCTCTCATGTACCATAGTGGTGAGGGCCATATTTTCCCTTAATTAATTATGTGCTTTTACACTGTGTAAGGACTACAAAAGCCTGTGTTGTATAATTTATAGAATGGTCTTGGAAAATCCATGTTCTTGTCCTCACTGAACCATGAAACTCTCTGGTGAACTTGGACCAACCAGTCTCTCTCAGTGTACTTGTTTTTTTTTTTTTTTTTTGGATCTTCCTCATAGGGGTATATCGAGGGTGGCATGTCTAATGGAGATGTGAATCGTGCAGTTCATTTTGAGTTAAGTCCAGGAAAAGGTAATTGAAATATAAAAAGTCAAAATTTGTTTCTAGGACACATCTGAAACAATTTAGCCTTCAAAGTGGTGGAGACGGGGGTTGGAGATGGATTACAAATAATTTTCAGCGCTGCATATCAATACTTATCTTTCTTCTTCTTCTTTAGAATCATTAAATCATAGAGTGGGAAGAAACCTTGTGGGCCATTGTCTAAACCCCCGTGAAGAAGGAGGAAAATCGTGTTCAAAACACCCCTGACAGATGGCCATCCAGCCTCTGCTTAAAAGCCTTCAAAGAAGGAACCTCCATCACACACTGGAGCAGAGAGTTCTACTGCTGAACAGCTCTCACAGTGATGAAGTTCTTCCTAATGTTCAGGTGGAATCTCCTTTCCTGTAGTTTGATGCCATTGTTATGCATCCTACTCTCCAGGGCAGTGGTAAACAGGCTTGCTCCCTCCTCTCTATGACTTCACCTCACATATTTATACATGACCATCATGTCTCATCTCAGCCTTCTGAGATGAGTGCCCAGAATTGGACACAGTATTCCAGGTGTGGTCTGACCAAGGCAGAATAGAGGGGTAGCATGACTTCCCTGGATCTAAACACTATACTCCTATTGATGCAGTCCAAAATCCCATTGGCTTTTTTGCTGCCACAGCACATTGTTGGCTCATGTTTAACTTCTTGTTGATGAGGACTACAAGCTCTTTTTCACACATGCTGCTATCGAGCCTGACGTCCCCCATTCTGTATCTTTGAATTTCATTTTTTTCTGCCTAAGTGGAGTATCTTAAGTTTGCCCTTGTTAAACTTCATTTTATTAGTTTAGCCTATCTCTGTAATCTGTTATGATCAATCTGTTGAGCACCTTTGGGTTCATTTGCTTAGCAAATTACAGATCCACCTAACCTTTGTTTTGCCAAGCCCACATTTGACTAGTTTCTTTACCAGAAGTCATGGGGGACCTTGCTGAAGCCCCCCTCCCCCCATGACCCTCTGGCAAACAAACTAGTGAAATGTGAGCTAGGCAAAACAATGGTTCTTCTTAAATGTTTGATTTTTTTTTTAAAAAAAACTCTTTTGTGTGTCCTTGCAATGGAGATGGTGATGTAATAACAGCATGTTCAAATATGTCTCATGTTAACAAGGCAGATACCCACAACTTGGGTTTGGAAAAATTGGTTAATTGGAGGGAATATCTATTCCCTTTAACATCTAGTTTTACCCTATAAACTGAGTTGACTCATTGGTCTTGACAATGGAGGAAGACATTTTGACATACACCCTATGTCCACATCCAGAAAAATAATCCCAGGAAAATATAGTACTGTGATCCTAAAGGATTTCATTTTTATTTTTCAAAGTTCTAAAAAAAAATACAAAAAACCCACCCTCCTCATCTGATCATTTGTCATAATAGCAACAGATTGATAGAATAACCACACTTTCCTGTATTTATTTTATGTATGTATATATTCAGCCTCTCTTTAATTATCCATCAACCATAAAAGCCATTTACTCTGAATTTTTCCCAGCCATACTTAAAGATTTACTGCCTATGATTTAATGATTCTGTTTGAATTACCGTTTTCTTAAGTCACAGTCTAACTTTTATCTGTTTTTATAGACACAAACCCCCATATCCAATAAAAGTTCATTATTGCTTACAATATTTAGAAATGAATGTAGAGATCTTCAAACCTCTCTGTCATAGCTATTAAAGGGTCAGATGGCTATATAGACTGCTTGATTCATGCAAAGATAATTTACCACATCTGCAGTTTTGGCAATTTCCTGCTGTTTTCTACTTTTTGATTTGTATTTTGTACACAATTTACAGCCAAGAAAAACCCAAAATAAGAAGATAGAAGGAATAAATTAGATTGAATGAATTAGTGAATCTAATTTTCATCTCTGTAACAAAGAGGTTTTTTTAATATTTCTAGCAGGATGGGAACTATAGCAAAACATTCTGCATGTGAAGAACTTGCATAATAATCAGGAATGCAAAAATTGAAATTATACATTCAGGTTAGTAATATCGCCATCTGAAAAGTTGTCATCTATTGACTTCTCTCACTAGCTTCCATCCAGAAAAGGGAGAACATGGGGCGTATGCCACCACTGCAGCAACATGGGAGCCTTCCCATGTTGCCTTACCAACAATGGGGGGAAGATGGGTGGTGATGCTTCACCTCATAGGATGGGCGTCACAGTAAGTTGCATGATGTGGGGTGTGGAGTGATGGGTTCTCCATGCCCCCTGCCTGGAGCCAAGATTTTGCCATGATGTGTGGCGAATCCATGGGCCTTTATTGATAGTGTAATTATTTATATCTACTATTACCTGCCATGGCAATCAGGAAACACAATGAGACCCTGCTTCTTCTCTTTTCTGTTCTACCAGGCTTGCTTTGGAAATATTTTTTGAGTCTCTGATTTTGGAGTACTTTGAGCCAGTAGCTAGGATTGTTCTGTCAGAGAATAACTTGCTGAATATTTTTTTTCTTGTAAATGCTCCACTTAAATACAACAAACATACAGGAATAACATTTGTAACATTGGCTACTCATTCTAAGGAGGCTTAGGCTGAGGAACTCCCCAGTAGATTGTGGTCAAACAATATTATTCAGCAGCCATGACATTTACAGCCTTGGGAGTTTTCAGTGTCAAATATTTTCTCATCCATTCAATACAGAAAAGTATTGCTGTATTGAATGGAATCATTCCTCTCTGGGGGAATGGTTTGATGAGAACAGATAAAAGACCAAGATGAGGATGTTACTTTTTGCAAACAGAATTGCTGAATGAATCTGTTATTCCTACACTGTCATTTCAAATGCAGGCTCCTAATATCAAAATTTGGTTACAAAATGCTTCTTAATGTTCCTATTGATTACATGTTAATAATTTTATTATTTCAAAAATGATTTAACAGTTTTAAATTATCTGGCATTAAGTGAGAACAAAATCAATGTATTTTTGTCTTTTGAATTATTATTATTATTATTATTATTATTATTATTATTATTATTATTATTATTATTTATTGATTTGATTTTAGAAATAGGCAGATGTCAATATTCTAATAAATATGAATACATTATCTTGTCAGTGACAGGAAAAATGCTTTACATGGAGAAAACCCCAGATTCATTTACTGACACTTTGAGATCATGAAGTAGGTGAAAGGAAAATTCTCCATCTGAATAAAAAACATTTCAAGGCTAGATGCACCAATGGTATGACACTAACCTTGAAAAAAATATTTTGTTGGATTATAACAAGCAGAATCTTTCAGCCAGTGTGGCTATTGGTTGTGTTAACTGTACGATTCTAGGAATGATAGTCTGACAACTAACCTTTCCTGGCACAAGATAGCTTCCTATCTTCCATTGAGCCTAATATTCAGAAAGTTTAGAAGAGGTATCTTTGGAGGTATCTTTGGAACGTCAGTTCCTAGCATCCACTAGCAAGTATGTCCATTGCTATCTTTATGTGCTAACATTGGACAGTGTGGCAAATAATGCTTTCATGAAATCAGTACTATCAAATATTATAGGTATGTATAATGGATTTGTCTTAAATCAGTTTGGAGTCCTCTCAAGTTGATTCTAGTCTGAATCTGAATTTCAGCTTAGAAATCCAAATTTGTATCTTTCCATTAATCATCAATGAAAATCAATGAATGGCTAGATTGTTATTTTCTGTTTGTCGAAACTGGATGAAATTCACAGACATAGAATATCGTTAGGCAGGCGTTATCACTGGAAAAGGGTGGATGATGAATATGATGCGTCCAGTGTCAGGAGTAGAACATCCAACTTTTTTCCAATTAAGGACATAATGTTTCAAGACTTCTCATGACCTATAGACATCATAAAAACTATTGTATAAATCTGTGCATAAATGAATAAGTCAAGGGCAGATTTTTGGGCCAAAATTATGAATTTTGATATGACCTGTAGATAAGTTGAGGGTGATCATGGGCTTAGTTCACCCACTCCCTCTGTTCTCTTGGTTCTTTTCTGAAGGAAGGCACCAAATAACTGTCTTTACTAGTGCCATTTCACTGCCTAGGCATTCAAAAGGACCAAAAATAAAGTGGAAGGAGTGAATGCTTTTTTATGTTTTCCTTTTTTCATGAGAGTTGAGGTACAGTCCTTACATTGACCCATGCATCAGTTAAGGGGTTAATTTTTGGAATAAGATTTCTAGACTAGTTTGGTTAGGCACCAGTAGACTGTGGCCGAGAAGGCTAAAGGCCATGCAAATCTATATCATCCATGTAGACAGATCATTAAATCTGTTTGAAACTTGGCAGTGTTCAGTTCCTTCCTAATACTTTTTATTTAAACAACAGTAATGAAAATAAGCCCAAAAAGCCCTGGATAAGGACTTAAATAATTTACTCTGAACATCTTTGGAAAATAATGGCGTCACACATCTATCATGAATGAAAATTTGCATGTTGCTTATGAGTGCATAAGCTTGTGGACCAAAAAGAATTTGTCATCAGCGGAATCTCCTTACAGTAAAGAGGCCACTACTCAAACCCCTGGACAGTGTAAGAATCCATACTACCTGAGAGGTGGCCATCTATTTAAAAACCTTCAAAGAAAGAGAGCCTGCTACTCTCTGATTCAATATATTCCACTGTCAAAAAACTATTACCATCACATAGTTATTCTTAATGTTTTCTTGCAATTTTCTTTTTTATAATCTGAATCCATCTGTATAGAACAGATTATATGACACTATATGACAGTTAATCATGCATTTATACATTTCTTGGATCATAAAATAAATAAGGGGGGATCTCAATATTTTGTTGCCATATTACCACACATCTAATTTTGTAAATTTATCTGACATGACAGAAAAAGTGAGACAATAGACACACTTCTTAACAAATTACGTGGCACACAAAACAAGATTATTTCATTATTAGGTTCTCAAGACTATTTGTAACTCAAGCGCAGTTGACTCAGTTCGTTTGAAAGAATATGGAACATTGTGTACAAATGAAATATCAGCGAAAGAGTTGATATTAAAATTGTTTCCAATTATTCAGGAGACACCAGTCTATTTCTGGACCTGGTGGAAACAACACTCATCTTGTCACACCTGCTGCCAAGAAAACAAATAGCACTGGTTAGATGGAATCCTTTGGTTTGAATTGGAGTGCCATGCTCATTACACCCTCTAATGGCCTGTGATATGTAGCAAACTGGTCCTGGATCACAGACAGTGATTGTAAAAAGACCCCAGCTGTCTGCTATATTTTAGGTGGGGAGGGAATGTTACATTTGGCCCCACTGTCTATTAGAAATTGTTCAACTTGCTCAAATTGTTGCATGACAATCCATGTCTATTTCAGCATGATTCTGCAAGTTGTGTTCTTTTTGCTGAAGAAGTATTTTGCTACAGTAGGGGTTTAAGATCATGTTATAGGTTTGCACTGGACTAAGAGTTTGAAAATTTGTAAGACTAAGCAGTACAAGGTCAGGGTTTTTAAAAGGTGGGTATGTTGTTTTGTAGAGTATTCAATAGAACCTTCTCAGAATGAAATACTACAGAATGACTTATCAATTGCTGTGGTTCAAAAGATGAAGGTTAATTTTTTGTCTTTATAATATGTAGATTTTTAAAATATATATTTCCATTTTGGTTTCAGCTTCAGTGACTGATATCAAAAGGATACTGAATGGGAAGATTCTGTTAAGTACTTGCAAGAAGGCAGGTCATGTGAAAATGTTGATTTCTTAGTGAATTACATACATTCTTTCTAAAAAGAAGTATCTTGCTGACTGCTGTTGGATGCAGAATATTGGATTGTGTTGTCTAAACCAATAAGCATTTATTTTTTTACAAACTTGAATTTAAATCTTAAATTTAATTGTTAGTTCCAATTAGAGTAGATCTGGTCAGTTAATAGAATATACCTACAGCCTGATTCACTAAGTTTCCATTGTGCTTTAGATTTAGGATGGAGATAGCACTTTATATTTAAGATTTTGGACTTTGTATTCATTCCTAGGTCAGAGTTTAAAGGTTTTTTTTCTTTTCACATGGACTGTCATATGACTCACCAGTATTCATTTTAAATATGTATTTGGCAGGAGCATAGTAGCTATGTAGAAGAAGAATGTCAACATCTGTAGCTTGTAAGGTAGACAAAATTCAAATCTGAAGCTTTTCCCATAAGAGAACAATAATCCAATAATGTATTTTTCTTTCTAAATGTTTGCCTATCACATTAAAAAGCACAAGAATCATGGCGTAAACAGTGATGTATTGTGGGAATAATATTCTCATTAATGATTGTGAGTGCATATGTAGGTGGAGGTTATTATTTCAAATTAATTAACCATAAATTGCAATCTCTTATTCTAATTAATCACGGGAAAGTATGATGAAAGTTGACAAACTTATTTACCAATTGACTTGAAGGTATTACAGCAACATTTAGAGGGTTATTTTGCTGTGTGTGTATAAATTTAAACTTCCAGGATGAAAACGCTATAGTTTTAAAGAAGAAAAGCAAACTAACATATCTTTGGTATTTTTATGACTTTACTGCATATTTCCATAAATCTGGAAGAAGAAGAATACTTTTCTTGTAATCTTTGCAATATTCACTACTACTAAAGTACATTATCTAGCCATAGTATAATCAGTTGCCTGCGGTATTTCACAAGCATTTTTATCGCCACTTTCAGAAACTCTTCTGTGTAGCAAAATAGCAGGTGCAGACTTCCATAATATTGTAAACAACTGTAATTGATCATTTGTTGCCTAAGTATGAATATATCATTCCAGGTCTCTCACTTAAAAAACCAGAAACTGCCTATTTCTTCCTCAAGTGCCCTTAATAAACACTTTGTAGACTATAGCTATCTTAAAGATACTTAGTGTTATTTCTGAGTGGCTCAAATCAGGTAGAAAGACACTTGTGCCTGATGATGAAATAACAGTACTGGGTGACAGGACTGGTAGGGATGTGAACATTCTCCTCTGAACTTATTTGTTCTAACTTTTAAACTACACCACACAATGTTCCCTACTATAGAAACAGCAGTTTATTTAATTTTTGTCTTCTCTGTAAACTCCTGACTTCAGTCTGCTTGGATCTCCGTTCACTTGTGCTCTGTCATTCTGGGAATTTTAAAGATTAAATGTAAATTCCAGCCCCTGTTAATAAAAAAAACCTATCATTATAATATACTTAATAATGTAAATAAGATGAGAATTCTACCTCACCTACTTAGTTATATTACCGTAACTACCTTAGTTACATAAATAAGTAGCATCCTACAGCTTCACTCTCCTATTCCCATCCTATTTTATTGGGCAGCAGTAAAGTGATGGGAGTCTGTCCTCCTGTTAATTGGGATGCTGTTGCCTGGTAAGTTAGGATAAAGGCACTTTTACTATCCCTACAGATCCACTACACTTTTGAATATGTAGGGATCAGTTGTGAATGTGCAACTCTACATATTATGAATTTTATCAAATTCCAGCCATTTTCTGAAGCGTATTCATCTGCTGCCCTCTGCTTTGTGATGCTAAATGTGACAGGTCAACAAAGAACTTACGTATTGTGCATGATACTTCAACAACTGAACAGAGATAACCTTTGAAGCAGAATTGAACAAAACGTTTCTCTACCAAGGAACTCTTCAGATATATCTAGCATGCAACTTTATCTCAAAGTATTTTTATTTTGTGTAGAGGTTAAAGTATGAGCCTTCTCCAGCCAGCTCTTAGAAAATCTTACCATTTAACAGAACCAGGGAAAGTTAGCTTTGGAGACTGCAGCTCAGTCGTAGTCAGTGACTGGGACTCAACATGTCTAAAAAATTGAAGGTAATACTTTATATCTAAAGGCATACAAATCAACAATAAAATAGAAATAAACTATTAACTATATTAAAACTATTTCAAACATACAATTAAAATAATAAAGCCTCAATTTAAAACAGCAATACAAAAATAACACGGAGTCCTTTTAAAAATTGTTTATTTAGAAACCCTCCAGTCTAAAATCCTGTCCAAATACAAAATATTTTGTTGTCAGCAAGGAGAATGCCACTCTGCCCTCCCTAGAAAAGGAGTTCCAGAACCTAGGGGAAACAACCAAGAAGACCCTATTAGAAACATTTTAGAAGCTATACAAGGTATTGTCTCAAAAACATCTATTTTAAAGTCTGGAAAAAACTCAGAGAGGAGTAACTGGCACATATCCTCCAAATATATTGATTTGGTAGGGGCAATCCCAATTAATCCCTGACAACACACTTTTCAGGTGGTTTTAAGGTATCCCAGTTTGTCTTTCCTCCTCCCACTTTCTCCCTTTCTACTCAGCTTCTTTCCATTGCTGCAAGCCTTGTTCAAAGTGCAATAGTAGTTTGAATTCAATTCACTCAGCAGGACAGAAAGAAGAGAGGGAGCAGAATCTTGCTCTTTCCAGTATGTTAAGGCAAACACCTACTACTGCAACCTTTGCTAGCCTTAGACTCATAGAATCATAGAGTTGGAAGCGACCCCATGGGCCATCCAGTTAAACCCCCTGCCAAAAAGCAGGAAAATTGCATTCAAACCACCCCCAACAGATGGCCATCTAGCCTTTGTTTAAAAGCCTCCAAAGAAGGAGACTTCACCATATTCCAGAACTGAGAGTTCCACGGCTGAACAGCTTTCACAGTGAGGAAGTTCTTCCTAATGTTCAGGTGGAATCTCCTTTCCTGTAGTTTGAAGCCATTGTTCTGCGTCCTAGTCTGCAGGGCAGCAGAAAACAAGCTTGCTCCCTCCTCTCTATGACTTCCCCTCACATATTTGTACATGGCTATCATGTCTCCTCTCAGCCTTCTCTTCTGCAGGCTAAACATGCTCATCTCTTTAAGCTGCTCCTCATAGGGTTTGTTCTCCAGACCCTTGATCATTTTAGTCACCCTCCTCTGGACACTTTCCAGCTTGTCAACATCGCCCTTCAATTGCAGTGCCCACAATTGGACACAGTATTCCAGGTGTGATCTGACCAAGGCTGAATAGAGGGGTAGCGTGACTTCCGTGGATCTAGACACTATACTCCTATTATTTATGCAGGCCAAAATCCCATTGGCTTTTTTTGCCACTGCATCACATTGTTGGCTCATATTTACCTTGTTGTCCACAAGGACTTTAAGATATTTTCTAAAGTTTACCATTTTGATTTGCACTCTGATGTTGCTTGGACACAGAAGTCCTAGTTTTCATTTGTGAAATGTTGTAGGGTATTCTCGCATGGAAGCCACTTCCTACTCCTTTGCAACTCCCAGAATCCCATAGACAGCACAAGTAGTTACATTTTGTGCCTTCATCTACTCTACCACAATATTATGGTGCCACCTAAATATAATTGCTTCACTAACCAGCACAGCAGGGCCAACCTTACTGACACGCCATGGCTTTCAATTCTCCTCGTCCCAAGCTGCTGCCAGCCTACCAAAGCTTCAGGCTATTTCTTAAAGACAGTTGATTTAAGGCTCTCTCTCTCCTTTGAATAATGTAAAGATGAAAACCACATTCTTAGTTATTTGCAAAGGCACTGGTTCAGAAACAGACACTGTGAAATAAATGTAGCTTAGTTTAATTTCATTCAAGTGTAAATTACAGTAACATTACAGTAAATTGAATGGTGTGACTCATCAGAGTTAGTAAATTTCCAGTACTAGTGAAAGCTTGTCTGTTCCACTTCGAAGTAGACTGGTGATATTAGTTGAGCTACCTGGCTCTATAAAAACATCAAGTTGTGTTTCCATTTTGTTACCCCGCAGGCTTGTACATAATTAGAAACTTAATGGGAAGAGCTAGTGGTAAGTGAGGAGCTCTAACATTTCTGCAGAAGGAGATAGTTAAAAGAAATAGCCTATTTAGAAAGTGTCAGCAAGATGGGCCCAGTGGCCTTTACATGTTCCAAGAATATCATATTACACTTTCTGCAAGGTTCCTGGTTCACTGGAGGATGACTCCCTGGGTCTGGTGGCTGCATCATTTTCTCTGTAATAGATTTTCCTTTTTTCCAATCTGTTGCATTCTCTGACAGCTGCTCGCCAGGGTGACGCATTTTGTGTATATCTTTCCATTTGAAGGGCTGGACATCCACAGAAATGTTATGTGACAGTCACATTTGGCATGCGGAGCTGTCTCTTATCTATAATTGCCAATGCAATTATTGATTGAAATATTTACTATGGAAGCCATTTTGGGAACATTTCTGGATTAGAAACAAAACAAAATAGATTGACATAGTAGCTTGCTTTCGCCTTGCGAGGGTAGAAACAGTCTAAGAGCTACTGAGCAATGGATAATGATATGATTCATGGTCTCTTGCAACTCAAGAGCAAGATCAAGCTCCACAAACATTTCAGATTATTTTTGTAAAGCTTTATAAGGTTGATAAAACCTGATTATGTGCCTCTTGGGTATTCAATAATTATTGTTTCTTGCTGCTTTAATTATGCTCTCATTCTAGCTTGGATGGCTCTGAATTTATTTTGTGAAATAAAAAAAGCAAATACATGGAAATTTAAGGTGCCATGTGATTAGTCAATCAATTGATTTATCTGCTGATTTGCATAAATCTACATATAAAACAATGGTTCTGAAGCAAAAAGCTTAATGTCTTTGTTTTCAAGATGACACATACAGTGTTGTAGTGATTACCATCTTTGAAAAGATTTTACACTTTGAGAGAAACAAGTAAATACATCTCTTTAGGACAGTATTTGTCATCTATAACTTTTATAAGTACTCATTTGAGCTATATCAATATAATTATATCTGTCTGTGTATTCAATGGGTAGATTCCATTAACACTTCCACTAATTATAAGCCTTCGATCTCTACACTTATCAGTTGAGCACTGAATCTTCCAGCAATTAGTTTCAAACCTTCAGAAATCTGTATGAGGAAGCGTTCTTGGACATGGGTTAAACATACTGAGTTGAACAAGAGACCTAGGCATGCAATATTCAGGTGTGCATGGCTTTTCCTCATCTAGCTACACTAGTGGTCCCCACACTCAGGTCCTCAGTTGTTTTAGGACTTGAATTCCCTGAACTCACAGAAAGCATGGGCACGAATTCAGAAAGTTATAGGGTAATGGCAAGATTTGGCGCCACTAAGCTAGAGCTATGGAAGCTTGGTTCTATGGGCCACACTGAAAGCAGCCTGCTGCATTTGCTGGGGTTGGAAGCACAGGACCACCTTGAAAGTGGAGAAAATGCAAATAAAATGAAATACACAAGATGATGCCTTTCTAGGTATTTTAACCCGAGAGAACATCTTTCTATGAATTTCTAGGTCCCCCAGCATGATTCTATGGACCTCATCAGATGGCCCTTTGTAGCAGGGGACAGTGGGGGAAATCATGGGGCAACATAGGGAACTGTCTTGCTGTGCTCCCTACCATCAAGTTCCATTGTAGCCCTTCCCACAATTTTTCCCTGCTGTCCCCCACTTCCTATTAATCTCCTTGCCCTTTTTTCTGGTCAAGGAGATTAATAGGACAGAACAGGTATATGGTTTGACAAGTATGCCTTGTTCCTCAGAAAGAAGCAGGGAGAAGATGCTTCTCTCCCTGCATGTGGTAAGGTCATATGTCCAATTTCTGCTGGAAGTTGACCACGAAATCACTCCAGAAGAGTTAGCTATTCCTAAGGAGGTGTTCTTTCTATGAAACTCTAAGGTCCAGAATAAGTCTATGGCTGAAGGTAACCGTAGAGTCATATTGCAGTAGTTAGAAATTGCTCTAGAGAACATTTTAATCAAATATGTGAATAATCAAATCTGCAAAAGTGAAACCTACAAAATTGGAAGGCAAATTACCACATATTTGCTATTCTTGAATGAGCCTTTTCGGGGTAGGGGTAAAAGCTATAAGTAGATGCCCATCTGGATTCAGACTGTAACGTAGGTAGAGTATATAATATAATAATAATACTTTATTTTTATACCCCGCCTCCATCTCCCCTAGGGGACTCAGGGCGGCTCACATGGGGCCAAGCCCAGATAAAACAAACAAAGCAAAATAAAATAACATCAAAAAAATACAAAAAATACGAAAAATTAAAATGAACATTTTAAAATATAAAAATAATAAACATAATAAAAACATGGATTTGGCACCCAAGTAAAAAGGATAAAATGAACTGGGTAAAGTGCAGTGAGTGAGTATTGTAAACAAGATAGTTAAAAGGTGCTACCACCATAGTCTGGGGAAAAGTTAAAGACTTGATATTAAAAAAAAATGGAGAAAGCAAGTATGGCTAGGCCTTGTGTTTTTCAAAGTTATTTTCCCCATTGTTCCCAGAACAGGTATATGGTTTGACAAATATGCCTTGTTCCTCAGTTTCCAGAGGCAGAACATGAGAACATATATAGAAAATGGCCAAAAAAGAATAAACGACACTTATTTTCTAGCTCAAGGTCATGGATCACATTTTTCATCTTTCTGCTATTCTTCTTTAAACCAAGAAATCAGAGTTGATTTTCCTTTTTTCTACCATGGATAAAGGATTTTTTTCTACGTTGGGTAAAATGTTTGCATCCACAAAATATTTTGCTTCTTTCATTGTTTTCAACCATTCTTTTTTTTTTAATTAGTTTTTATTGAAACAAAACAGTACAATAAAATCGAAGGTAAAAGGAGGGGGGGGGGGTAAATAGAAAAAGGAAATGAAAAAAAAACGGGGGGAGAGGGGAAGGGGGGAAAGTCCAGGAAAAATAGGAAAAAGGGATTGCACTTCCATTCTTCTTCTTTGCAATTCAACTGGAAAAGATTCAACAGATCCAATCTATTGTTTGTTGCTTGGTTGTTACTTCTATTCCGTCCTTTCCCTTCATTCTCCTTCGATCCGGTGCTTTCTAACTTTGTCCTTTTCTTTCTACCTGTTGTTAAACTTCTATCCTTTCTTTCTTTTTCTTTTTTTTCTTTTTTTTCTTCTTTTTTTCTTTTTTTTCTCTTTTTTTCATATATTCTATAACCGGTCTCCAGCCTATATTCTTTATATATCTTCCAGTATTTCTTTTCAGTAAATATGTAAGTCTGTCCATATCTATAATTAGTTAGTTTTTCAAGCCACTCATCTTTTGTCGGTGTTAATGTTTGTTTCCATAATTTGGCATAAGCCATTCTTGCTGCCGTAGTCATAAAAAAGAGTAGGATGTCTTTGTTTCTATCCAATTGCTCTATTTCATTGATCATGCTTAATAAAAAATACTCGGGTTTCAATGGCAGTTTAATTTTTAAGATCTCTTGACAACTTATATGTACCATTTTCCAATACTTTACTGCTCTCTTGCACGTCCACCAGGCATGGTAGAACGTGCCTTCTTGTTCATGACATTTCCAACATTTGTTATGAGTACTTTTATACATGAGTCCTAATTTGTGTGGTGTCATGTACCACCGGTACATCATTTTGTACCAGTTCTCCTTTAAATCAATTGCAAAAGTATATTTTAATTTTGTGTTCCACATAAGTTCCCTATTATCCAGTTTTATTGTCTTTCCTATATTTAAGGCCCATTTTATCATGCAATTTTTAACTAACTCTGCCTCTGTGGACCACTCTAGTAATTTATTGTATATCTTTGTGATTAATTTCTTTTCCAGATTCATCACTTTTTCCCAGAGCGTTTCCTTTTCATTAAATCCACTCTTCTTATCTATGTTAAATTGTTCTTTTAATTGGTAGTATTGGAACCATGACATAAATTTATATTTTTGACTCAGTTCCTCTTGGGATTTTAACTGAAATTCGTTATTCTTTTTTACAAGGACCTCTTTGTACGTTGGCCATTGTGACCACCCCAGCAGCCTTCTCTGCCTCGCTTCTAGTGGAGAAATCCACATGGGAGTTCTAGTGTAAAATTTTTCTTTATATCTTTCCCATATTTTTAAGAGAGATGCTCTTACATAATGGTTGTCGAAATTTTTCTTGATCTTTTTCCTACCGTACCACAGATACGAATGCCAACCCGTTCTGAGGTCATGTCCTTCTAAAGTCAGCAACCTCTCCTTCCTCAGTGACATCCAGTCGCGAATCCACATTAGTCCACAAACTTCATAATAAAGTCTTATATCCGGAAGCCCAAATCCACCTCTTTGTCTTATATCTGTCATATTTACATATTTGATTCTAGGCTTTTTATTTTGCCATACAAATTTTCTGATATCCTTATTCCATTCTTTAAAGGTTTTTAAATTTCTGATAATTGGGAGATTATGGAATAAAAATAGGAGTTTCGGGAGGACATTCATTTTAACTGCTGCAATACGGCCCATTAGTGATAAATTGAGCCCTTTCCAGCTTTGTAAATTTTTTTGTATTTCTTTCAATTTTGTCGAATAATTATTCCTCATTAATTGTGAGTTATTTGCTGTAATTTCCAGTCCCAAATATTTTATTTTTGTAGAGATTTGTAAATCTGCTGTTTTTTCCAATTCTACTTGATCTTTTTTGGAAATATTTTTTGTCAACATCTTTGTCTTTTTCTTATTTATCTTCAGACCTGTTATTTTACCGTACTCTTCTATCTTGTTTATCCATTCCTTTATGTTAGTCTTGGGGTCTTCCACAATGCAAATAAGATCATCTGCATACGCTCTTGTTTTATATGTTTTTTTTCCAATCGTGGTGCCTTTTAGGTTGTCATCTTCCCTTATGTTCTTTAGTAGAATCTCCAGAGCCATTATATAGATTAGGGGTGATAAAGGACACCCTTGCCTTGTTCCTTTGGTAATACTGAAGCTTCCTGATAATTGTCCATTTATTGAGATTTTTGCTGATTGTTTATTATAAATTGCCCCTATTGCGTTCTGAAATTGAAATCCAAAATCTAATTCCTGTAATACCATTTTAAAAAAGTCCCAGTTTAAGTTGTCGAATGCCTTTAGAATCATAGAATCATAGAATAGTAGAGTTGGAAGAGACCACATGGGCCATCTAGTCCAACCCCCTGCTAAGAAGCAGGAAATCGCATTCAAAGCACCCCCGACAGATGGCCATCCAGCCTCTGCTTAAAAGCCTCCAAGGAAGGAGCCTCCACCACGGCCCCGGGGAGAGAGTTCCACTGTCGAACAGCTCTCACAGTGAGGAAGTTCTTCCTGATGTTCAGGTGGAATCTCCTTTCCTGTAGTTTGAAGCCATTGTTCCGTGTCCTAGTCTGCAGGGCAGCAGAAAACAAGCTTTCTCCCTCTTCCCTATGACTTCCCTTCACGTATTTGTACATGGCTATCATGTCTCCTCTCAGCCTTCTCTTCTGCAGGCTAAACATGCCCAGCTCTTTAAGCCGCTCCCCATAGGGCTTGTTCTCCAGACCCTTAATCATTTTAGTCGCCCTCCTCTGGACGCTTTCCAGCTTGTCAACATCTCCCTTCAACTGTGGTGCCCAAAATTGGACACAGTATTCCAGGTGTGGTCTGACCAAGGCAGAATAGAGGGGGAGCATAACTTCCCTGGATCTAGACGCTATTCCCCTATTGATGCAGGCCAGAATCCCATTGGCTTTTTTAGCAGCCGCATCACATTGTTGGCTCATGTTTAACTTGTTGTCCACGAGGACTCCAAGGTCTTTTTCGCACACACTGCTGTCAAGCCAGGCGTCCCCCATTCTGTATCTTTGATTTCCATTTTTTCTGCCGAAGTGAAGTATCTTGCATTTGTCCCTGTTGAACTTCATTTTGTTAGTTTTGGCCCATCTCTCTAGTCTGTCAAGATCGTTTTGAATTCTGCTCCTGTCTTCTGGAGTGTTAGCTATCCCTCCCAGTTTTGTGTCGTCTGCAAACTTGATGATCGTGCCTTCTAACCCTTCATCTAAGTCGTTAATAAAGATGTTGAACAGAACCGGGCCCAGGACGGAGCCCTGCGGCACTCCACTTGTCACTTCTTTCCATGATGAAGACGACGCATTGGTGAGCACCCTTTGGGTTCGTTCGCTTAGCCAATTACAGATCCACCTAACCGTAGTTTTGTCTAGCCCACATTTTACTAGTTTGTTTGCCAGAAGTTCGTGGGGGACTTTGTCGAAGGCCTTACTGAAATCCAGGTACGCTACATCCACAGCATTCCCTGTATCGACCCAACTCGTAACTCTATCGAAAAAAGAGATCAGATTAGTCTGGCATGACTTGTTTTTGGTAAATCCGTGTTGACTATTAGCAATGACCGCATTTGTTTCTAAGTGTTCGCAGACCACTTCCTTAATGATCTTTTCCAGAATTTTGCCTGGTATTGATGTGAGGCTGACCGGACGGTAATTGTTTGGGTCGTTCTTTTTTCCCTTCTTGAAGATAGGGACCACATTTGCCCTCCTCCAATCTGCTGGGACTTCTCCCGTTCTCCAAGAACTCTCGAAGATAATTGCCAGTGGTTCTGAAATAACTTCCGCTAGTTCCTTCAGTACTCTTGGGTGTAGCTGATCTGGCCCTGGGGACTTGAATTCGTTTAGAGAGCCCAAGTGTTCCTGGACAACTTGTTTCCCTATTTGGGGTTGGATTTCCCCCAATCCTTCGTCCATTCCGTGTTGCTGAGGTTGAAGATGGCTTTCTTTTTCTGAGAAGACCGAGGCAAAGAAGGCATTAAGTAGTTCTGCCTTTTCCCTGTCCCCTGTCGCCATCACCCCATCTTCTCCTTGCAATGGCCCTATCGCCTCCTTTTTCTTCCTTTTTCTGCCTTTTCGGCATCCAACGCTATAAATGCTACTTCTTTTTGTGGATTTGCTTCATAGTACTCTATAAGATCCAAAATTATTCTTACATTTTGATTTAGGTGTCTATTTGGTAAGAAGCCTGTTTGATCTTCGTATATCCAATGTTTTAGAAATTCTTTTAATCGATTCGCCATAACATTTGTAAAAATTTTATAATCTGTGTTTAACAGAGATATTGGTCTGTAATTTTTTATATCTTGCCCATCTGTATTTTCTTTATGAAGCATAATAATATTTGCTGAATTCCATGATTCTGGGATTTCTTTTTGTTGTAGGGCCTGATTCATGATCTTCTTTAAGAGTGGCGTTATTTCCTCTATCATGGCTTTATAATATCCGCCGGGTGAAGCCATCCGGACCTGGTGCTTTACTTGAATCCATCCCTTTTATGGCCTTTTTAATTTCTTGCTCTGAGATCTCTCTGTTTAATAATTCTCTTTGGTCGTCAGTTATCTTCTGTATTTTTGATTTTCCTAAATATTCTGCAATCTGATCTTTCCCGATTTTCTCTTCTGTATAAAGGTGTTTGTAGTATTTTGTAAACTCTTCCAAAATCTCCCCATCATTTGCTATTATTTTGTCCTCTTTTTTTATTTGCATGATTTGTTGTGCTTGTTTCTTTTTGCTAATTCTTCTTGACAGCCATCTTCCTGGCTTGTTGGCATTTTGGAATGTATATTCTTTTACAAACTTTAATTTTTTGGCCAACTGTTCTAATTCTAAACTGTTTTTGAGCTTTTGCAGTGTCTTAAGTGTTTTCACTATTGATTGGTCCTCCGGGTGTTTTTTAAGTTCTTTCTCCTCGAGTTCTATCTTATTTGTGACCTCGTTAATTTCTTTATTTCTTTTTTTATTTTTGATTGCTGCCTGCTGGATCAAGTAGCCCCGCATAGTTGCCTTTAGGGCATCCCATATTATTTGTGGTTTAGGGTCTGGTTTATCATTATATCTGAGGAAGTCTTTTAGTAATTCTTTATTCCTTATTATGTCCTCCTCTGATTTTATCAAATTATCATCCAGTCTCCATCTCCAAGACCTCGGTGTCTGATTGGTTGTCATTATTAATGGGCTGTGATCTGAGTGTTCTCTAGTTTTAATTTTTATCTCATCTATTTTAGTTATTAATGGGCTGGTCATCCATATCATATCAATTCTTGACCAGCCCTGGTGCCTGTGGGAGTAAAAAGTATAGTCTCTTTCATTTTCATTATGGATTCGCCAGGCGTCATGTAGATCCAATTCTTCTTTTAAATTTATAAAAACTTTTGGGAGTGTACCTAATTCTTCTTTCCTGGATTTCTTTTTGTTACTTTTATCCATAAAGGTATTCATTACCCCGTTGAAATCCCCGAATATCACCAAATCATCAAATTCTTGATTTAAAATATTCTCTCTTAACAGAACAGGTATATGGTTTGACAAATATGCCTTGTTCCTCAGTTTCCAGAGGCAGAACATGAGAACATATATAGAAAATGGCCAAAAAAGAATAAACGACACTTATTTTCTAGCTCAAGGTCATGGATCACATTTTTCATCTTTCTGCTATTCTTCTTTAAACCAAGAAATCAGAGTTGATTTTCCTTTTTTCTACCATGGATAAAGGATTTTTTTTTCTACGTTGGGTAAAATGTTTGCATCCACAAAATATTTTGCTTCTTTCATTGTTTTCAACCATTCTTTACACTCTGTATGGTATGGCATTTGTTTTTTTAATTCTGTTTTTAACAACCGCTTTCAGCAATTAGGAAACAAAATGGCACATTTTTTTCTACTGTGATCATCCTCTGTAGTGAAGTGGTTCAAGTACTCAGAGTAGGACACTGGAATTTTACTGACTGTAAACCTAGATCCTGGTTAATGAAGTCTGCCTAGTGACTGAAGATGGTACATGAAGACACATTAAAATAAATTAGAAATAACAATGTGTTTTTATAAGCAAGTAACCAAAGAGCCTGAGTCCCATCCATATGCATACCATGTTTATTCAATTTTCATAGACCTATGGCTTTTATAAACAGACATACAGCCTCTCCTCATATTATATTAATTGGTTGTTGATTTGGAAATGTGTCTTCTCTTGTCTCCTTTTGTTTGCTCAAATCAGAGTATATATAGCTCTCCTTCAAATCTTATTCTCACAACCTGTGACGTAGGTCAGACTGATGGTAGTATATGAAGCAATGGTTTCCACATTTATTTTCCAAATATTTCAATGTTCAGTTTGCAGGATCCCTGATGATGCTGGCTAGGTAATGTCAACAGTGTCTTCTGGGACCTGAAATCAAAATCATCTGAATGACCATAAGCTGGTAACCACTAGACTAAAGGACATGTTATGTGTGTAAGAATAATTCACCCCCACCACCCCTTTTTTTTTGCCAAGCATCTATTATGGAAGGAAATAATGAGAAGAAGAGAACTGGTGGGTGGTTAAAAGATTTAAAGGTCATTGGATACATCTTTTCCCAATATCTACCTCACAACGTGAGTTTTCTACCAGAAAAGGAGATATTGGGCTACATATGCTTAGTCCACAGACTATCTGAGAACTAAGAAAGTAAAAGATATTCCTTATTCAATAATATTAAAAGCAATTTGTTCTACATATCCATTATGCACTGGCTTTTTGTGTTCTGTGTGTATTAGTTAGAGTGACATTTTTCTGCTTCCTGACTTCCAAAAATTAATATGGTATTTACTTTGGTGCATATCTGAATGTGCTAATAACATTGTTGCTGAAAGGCATGCAGAATACTAACTAAAGAGAAATATGGATATTGCTAAAACTAATTGGTTTTACATTTTAAACAAGTATGCATAGACATTCTTCGCACCAGCTACTGCTCATTTTTGTATTTTATTATAACCTTATTAATCTTCAAATAGGCAGTAAGATTTGACCTACTTCTTGTCTTTCATTCCTGGAATAGTTTGAGGGCTGGATTCTCAGGACCAGTTCCAATATTAAATGATAGTTGAGAGTACAGATGTATAAATCACTTGTTCACACTAGGAATGTGGTATTTGAACAAAGATGGACAAATCTTTTCACTTCAATTACAATTGGACAATGGATGGACAGGCATTCTGAATATTTTTTTTCTAATACTTCCAAAATCTTGTAAGCATTTGAAAAGTATGAATTCTAAAAACCCAAATGGGGAAAAACTAACTACAAGAACTTTTTTCCTTCAGTAGTATTCTTTCAAGGGGGTGGAGGAGCAAATGATTTTCACAGAGAAGGATTCAAGTTCAGCACAGACACCTCTAGGTTAGAGGAGCTCTGCCTAGAAAACATAGTTAGCCACTGGCTGTCAGAGATCAGAATGAATAGCTGGAAGGAACAATGGTATAGCTTCCTAATATCACATCTGTTGGTTTGTACAGTGGTATTTGAATGAATGGCATTCAGGCTGATGTGAGAGGCAAAGCAAAGGCTTGCTTGAATTTGCCTGATTTTCTGTCCAGTTTTGCTCATAATAATTCAATACGTTGCTGTGTTGCTTTAGTATCCAATTCTCTTTAACAAGTGCAGATTCACCTGGCTTTTAAATAACATATCCAATGTATCTTAAAACGTGTCTTCAAGGACTGGCTGTAAATATCCTTAGGTATTAGGCAGCCTGCCAAAGACACTACTTTTTTGCATTGGGGGGATTGCATGCTGATGTAAGGAAAGGGGCTGTGCCATTGGAAGCATCTCCCATATCAAGAGTCTTTTGTTGAGGAGCCAGTGTAAACATTAGGCTTGATCGATCCACGAAAAATTTGATTCTAAACTCGTTGCAAAAGTAGAGGGGGGCAGCGTTTCGTTTTTGAAGGTATTTCCAAATTTTGTCCCCAAAAAATTTCGAAATTAACGAAAATTCGTTATTTTCTAAATTAATTCGTTAATGGCGGACGCGCATGTGCAATTCCCAAAAACAGCACAGAGGGAGAGGACTTTACAGGACTCTCCCACCCTCATTTTTTGAGTGATCTTCTTCAAACTTGGTACAGTGGTAGAACACATTTAACACTGATAGCTCACCAAAATTTGGAACGTTTCCCTTATCCTCTGATTTTTGGCGAATTTTCATAGCTTTTATAATAAACCATTTTTTAATAATTGCAGAAATCTGTTCCTGGTTTGAAAGTCTTATTTCCTGTTAAATTGGGTTGTCTTTACTGTGAAAGTCATTGTTCTACTTCAGAAACTTTGTTTTTGTGGCTGAAACTTTGTTAAATCGGTGTGTGTGTGATATATACTGTATATATATAGTCCCTGCATATGTGTGTGTGTGTTTGTGTGTGTGTGTGTATAGGTAAAGGTAAAGGTATCCCTTGACGTTAAGTTCAGTCATGTCTGACTCTGGGGGTTGGTGCTCATCTCCATTTCTAAGCCCAAGAGCCAGTGTTGTCCATAGACACCTCCAAGGTCATGTGGCCGGCATGACTACATGGAGTGCCATTACCTTCCCACCAGAGCGGTACCTATTGATCTACTCACATTGGCATGTTTTCAAGCTGCTAGGTTGGCAGAAGCTGGAGCTAACAGCGGGCACTCACTCTGCTCCCGGGATTTGAACCTGGGACCTTTCGGTCTGCAAGTTCAGCAGCTCAGTGCTTTAACACACTTCGCCATCGGGGCTCATGTATATATACATACACATACACACAATGTGGAGAATATGTGGAAAGGTAGATAGATAGATAAGTTGGGAGCCACAGCGAAGGCACCTTCCTGGGGGCAAGGTCTAATAATAATAATAATAATAATAATAATAATAATAATAATAATAAAATCCCTTACAATATCCAAGATGGGTACCATTATTGGCAGAGAAAGCCAAGCTGTAGGAGTTGAAATCCAATCATTTATCCTCCCTATAGAATCAATTTTATATGCATTTTTAGCTACAGAAAAGCTAAAATCAGGACAGTAAAAGAACAACACCCAGAAAATGGGAATTCCAGACAGGAAACAATCAGGGCCAGCTAATACCTCCCAACAAAGGATTCCCCCAGGTAGGAAGCAGCCAGGCTTTGAAGCTGCAAGGCTATTCAATGCTAATCAAGGTGACCAATTGCAACATTCACACTTGCCTCCCACAGACAAGAGTTCTTTCTCCCACCCTGGACCTTCCACAGATATATAAACCCCACTTGCCTAGCTTCGCACAGACGTCAAAACCTCACCGCCGGGCCCCTCTCTGTCTCTCTTGGTCTCGGCTCCATCCGCCGCCTTCCCGCCTCACAGAGAGACACCAGGCCTGAGCTGAGGCGAGGCGGCGGCGGCGGCCATTTTCCCCCTCCGTCTTCCTCCTCCTCCTCGGCCTCCTTCCCCCTCGCCCCCTCCCATTGGCTGAGCCCGTGACGCCCCTCTTGCTGAGGGGCAAAAGGAAAGGGCCTGAATGGTGGGAGTTTGGGTGATTTGCAAAAGCTTTTTTTTCCTAACGAAAAAAACGACGAAATAAGAAAAAACGGCCTCTCGCGATTCGAAACTGCGATATCCAGACGTGTGGACAATCAAGGCCGTATATTGCTTCAAAACAAACGAAAATAACAAATTAATAACGGGTAACGGGGAAATCGAATTATTTGAGCAAGCCTAGTAAACATGCCAAGGGAGCTAGTAGACAATATTTGTATTGGGAAGTTGACACTGGCAGAGGGGGTCTCTGAGACAATGAGAGTGACACCAGAGCTAACACTTGTTAGTGCTGCACAGGAGATGGCACAGTAAATTCCCTTTAAATGTCTTTTGCCATGAAATCCTATGTTGAAAATAATCCAAAATGAAACAAGAGACAGTACTAGAATATGAGACTCCCAGGTTAGATGATTGTATTCTAGATGGAGAGACTCAATCAAGGGACTCGTGACCCTGAGCATGCAAGACTTGGGGCTATAGGTTTAACCTGGAGGACTCTCATAAATAGGTTCTCCATAAATCAAAGTCGACTCAAGCATAATTAACAGTAATAAAGACTTGTCATCTTTTGAAATTAAAAGCTGATCAGACATCTAATACCTGGTAGAGTTTGGGGCATGCAGTATGGGTGGTAGTGTAGGTAGATGTATGAATCTAGTGATTATTGGCAAATGTTAGCTTAAAGCCTAGCCACATTTGCTGGTTGTTTGTTCAGAATCCAGTGCTTATTGGATGATGTGTGGATGGAACGCTACTAAATTGCAATAAAGCACAAGCCGAGTTGATTACATTAGGTGTGTTCTTGTGTTTCCAAAAGTGAAGTAGGCTTCCCTTTGAAGTGACTGGAACAAAAACAGGACCCTTCATGAAGCATCCTTAGTGCTGCAGCTGGAGAAGCAGAGACTGCATTGACAGAAGTAACATCTTTTTCGATTTTGTATCTGAAAGTTTGGAAGAAAGGAAATAGGGATGAGTGACTGTCAGGTTCACCTTCTAATCATAGGGCATATTTTACCAAAGGCTCTTCAGTCACTGCTTTTGAAGAATCATTATTTCCCAGATGAATGGCCATATATTCCAGCTTCCTGCACTCGATCGTTGTACAGCAAGAAAGAATAGTAACTGTCAAAATTTGGATTTCTGTTGATTTTGGAGTGTGGTGCCTTCAAGTTTTCTTTGCAATTATTTTTTCTTTCTTCTTAATTTTTCAAAAATTAATTCTGCTCTCCATCTTTTTCCTGCAGTGGAGATGGTAAACAGAATGCTGCTGTTTCTTTTCTTAGTCTGTAATGTTCTGTGTCTTTATTTTATAGCACTGTGAAGTAAATTCATCTTCCTTGTAGTTGTATATTTTATTAATCTCATTATATTAGCTAGTTTCATTTCTTTGTTCATCAGTCTATGGCCTGAATTCTGTTGGTTAGCCTCAACTAGAGTAGCTCCATTAAATCAGTCAACACATAGGAAAATCACATTGATTCAATGCATTTACTCTGTTAAGAATGATAGGAATAATGTCTATGTCATGCCTTACTCTTTCTTGTATGGAAGGTAATACGAGGCATGCTGTTTAATTGAGCATACCTTGTTTTCCCTGAAGAATGAGAAAAACTTTTAAAAAAAATCCCAGTCCATTTTGGAGCCACATGCTACTCCTTATCTTATGCTCTGTTCTGTGTGTCTTGCTGTTTCCTCTGGTGTAGAGCAGTTCAACTGAACCTACAATTTCCCTTATGGGTTAGGAATAGGGATTTTAGATTATCAATAAGTTTCGGTTCCATTCTCTTGTTCCTTGTTTCAGTCAGTATTGTGTTATATTTCTTCATTAGGTTGTTCTGTTTCCTGACTTTTCTCTTAAAATTCTTTCACTTACAATTCCAATTTAATGAATTTCATTTTATTATTCCATTAACAGCAATCTACATTTCATTTCTTCTCCCTCTGGGGCTGTCCATATGCACATGTTGCTATTTCTCATTCTGTGTTCTGTAGCAATTCTTGCTCATCCTCTCTCTGTTCTTTCAGCACCATCAGCTAGTAGCTGCAGGTTTAATGAGATAACAATGTCCAATGGCACTATGGGCCACTGCTCACTATTATACAGGCCAGCTTAATAGGTAGTGCTGCAATGTGGAATGCAGTGGTAGTTTCTTTTTCCTTTGCCAATCCTTTGATCCCAGGCAACCCCCCCCCCCCCCCAATAAACAAAAAAGTACTAGACTTATTGACTTTCCCCTTACAAGCCTATCATTGCCATATAGATGGGATGGGATGGTATAAGTCAAAGTGGGAGCAAGACAAAGAGGAATGAAATCATTTTGCCAGAAGATACTTTTTTCATTTGGCTAAAGGGAACATTTATGAATGAAAGCTGATGTATCCATTACTGAAATCTTGCTACTCAAAAGAGGAATTCATGATAGTATTTTTCTTCCAGGTTACTGACAATTCCTTTAAAAATAGTTAGATTAATAGCACAAATTTCCCTGTAACGATTAGTCTAACAGTAGAGATGCATGATTTCTTTCTAAAGAGCTATTATGTCTCGAAATGTCATTATATGGACAAAGAAGAAAATAGTTTGGTTTTTAAATATTTCTAATGCTATTCAATAGGAGGCATAGAAATTTGAATTTTACAATCTTGATTTGAATTTGGTTTCCAAGTCCAATTAGACAGCCTCTCGAATAACCCCGAGATGTATGAGCCTATTCACTAAAATACCCAGAAAAGGGATTGAACAAAATCTTACTATTCTAAAATACTCCTTTACTGTCAAATTCACTAGCTTTTAAAATGTTTAAAGATTGAGACTGGAATAGGTTTGCTTCCAAAACAAATATCCCCCTGAGCTACATTGGTAAATGGTCAATATCCAGGTAAATAATCTTATTATTTCCCCCCTCCCAAATATGCAAAAAAGAGCATAAATTTACATATAATATCTGCAAAGTAGTCATAAAAAGGAATAACCAATTATATCTGTTTAAATAAAATCAACTATGTTATAAACTGTATTTTAGCCTTGATCTTTAATTATGTAATATTTTAATTATTTTTCTATGAGTCTTATTGAATCACTTCTGAATAGGCATGTATTGGATTGTGTTGCACATTTGTTTTCCTATTGATGCCTGAATTGTATCTTCTTTGCAAATACAATACACTGGCCCCATCATTTCTTGAACTTGCCATTTCCCCCATTGTAAAAATACAATACAACCTGTAAAATTGGTCTGATATTCTAACCTTGTGTATTGTGTACTGATAGTAGTAAAGCAACAACCATTTAATTGGTATTTAAAGTATTATTACTGAATTGTGTCTTCTTTCTAGACTCTGTCCAATATCATTTATGTGCCTAGACTCATTGGGCTTGCTACTCTCATACGTTATATTATTTAACCCACAAATTAGTGTGTCTGATTCATAAGTATCATAAGTTCATAAGTATCATATAAGTGTGTGCATCAAGGGCATATTATCCACAATTCTAGATCAGCTACTTAGATGACTACTAGGGTTGGGCAAAAAATTCGATTCCTGCGTATGTCGGATCTAATTTGTTTGTTTTGTCACTTTTAAAGCGACCTTTGAAACGGGTTATCCAGTCGTTTCTATCCCGCGATATTGAACCGCGATAGCCTATTTTTCTTATGGAGTCAGACGTTTGTTGGAAGCAAAGCAAGTGCATTTTCCAATCACCCAAACTTGCTTTGAGGGAGGTGCCCTGGGGCAACCTAGCCTGGTGTTTCCTCCCTGTGGCCAATCGGACTGCGCATTGAAGTAAGAGGAGGTGCTTGTACATCCTCAATTAAAAGAGCCTGCAGGGCGCCTCGTGGCTCATTCGCGCTGGGGATTTGGAGAGGGTGGTTGGCTCAGGCTAGGCTGTGTGCTCCCAGTGAGAATAGCTTCCTTGCCTGGTGGCCAGTAGGCTTTAGGGTATTAGAATAGAGCAGAGAGAGCATCCAAAGAAGACCAGGAAAAGGATGGGTGGGAAAAGAGTGTTTTTGAAAAGGGCCTGTGGGCTTTTATTTTTCCAGGTTGGCGTCCACCCACCAGTGCAGGAATTTTCTGCTGCGCCATTGATTGGGGAGGGGGGGAGGAGGGAGCTTATATTTTACTTTAAACATTTTACCAATAAAGAAGCAAAGCAAGGAACTGTGATGACTCATGGGCCATGTAGTCCTGTTCCTAGTACTGTTGTGTCAGATGAAGAGGAAAACTTGGGTTTCCCACCGTTTCTGCCGGATTTGGAGCCCTTGCAGCTGCAGGATGTTTGCCCACAAGAACTCAGCCAAACAAGCCTTGAGCAAAAATCTCCCCCATTTTCTCGCCGTCTTTATTATAATCAAGATAGAAGCGCTCGGGAGGCGACTCGCCGGAGCGCTAGGATAGCTGCCAGACAATTAGATGATTAAGTCTGTTTCCCTTGGGAAAGTTTAAGGAGTCATGCATCTGGACACAGCATAGGTTTCGGTTCTTGTTCCCCAGAGAAGGTGTTCTTTGGCGGGAAAACAAGATCCTATATAGGTGTTTGGACACAAAGGAATCCTTGCGGAGTCAATTCGTCAGCTTCGGGAGTAGATTGTGTGTGGACTACGCTACTCCAGTTTCCAGGACCTTGCTCTCGTTCCAGCCCTGCCTTGTTCCCCGGACCTCGCCACGGATTTCGCCACGGACCCTGTTCTTGCTCCTCGCTTCTTGTTGCCTTGAATCAAGCCTTGTTTGCCAAGAATCTAGTTTGCTTCCTAGCCTTGCATT
Organism: Anolis carolinensis; assembly: GCF_035594765.1. Lineage (NCBI taxonomy): Eukaryota > Metazoa > Chordata > Lepidosauria > Squamata > Anolidae > Anolis > Anolis carolinensis. The sequence goes on along the minus strand of NC_085842.1, from coordinate 255,852,240 downwards.
AAGCTTCATGGACTAAAGGACCTTGTCATTTCCCTTCACTTTGCTTGGCAAAGTGTGTGTTTCGGTTATTGGATTACAACTTTGGACCTTAATATTTCATATTGGACATTGTTTTCCTGGACTATTTTTGACCTTTCCTGAAAGGTCTACTTCTGAACTATATTCTACACTTGTTTTTATTAACTTTACATATTTCCTCAATAAAGATATTAGTTAGATTCTGGTCTCTGCGCATGGTTATTGGTGCTCTGCAGCCTGGGTCCTGACAGGAACACTACTTTTTATTTCAGAAGCTTTTTTGGGGTGGTTGGTGAATAGTTTTATTGGTTTGTTTGTGGCCTTGGCCACCTCAAGCATGTGTTTGCCAGGATTGCAAAGCCCATACTTCCCTCCTTATAAGAATACTTTAAGGGAAAGGGATAATTTTTGTTTATTTCACCTGGCACACATTGCAAAAGACCTCAACCTTGTGTATCTTTTCTTTCTAAAGGTTGCAAAGCCCATACTCCCCCCCTTATAAGAATACTTTAAAGGAAAGGGATAGTTTTTGTTTGTTGCCTGCCACACATTGCAAAAGACCTCAACCATATGTATCTTTTCTTTCCAAGGGTTGCAAAGCCCATACTTCCCTCCTTATAAAAATACCTTAAGGGAAAGGGATAGTTTTTGTTTTTTTCACCTGCCACACGTTGCAAAAGACCTCAACCTTGTGTATCTTTTCTTTCTAACGGTTGCAAAGCCCATACATTCCCCCTTATAAGAATACTTTAAGGGAAAGGGATAGTTTTTGTTTGTTTTGCCAGCCACACGTTGCAGAAGACCTAAACTGCAAGCAACAAATTCCCTTCCCCTGCAATGCACTCCCTTCCTCCCTGCTGTTATCTCTAACACGGCTGCTATCATGAAGCATCTAGCTGAACACGGGTCGGGGGGACCAAGTGGCCGTGGCCAAGCCACTGCCCATACTCTGTGGGGTTCCAAGAAAGTGAGGGGGAATTCCAGCCATCTGGAACATGCAGCGATGGGAGGAGGTGGACATGGAGGTGATTCAGCCGCCTGTTCGACTGTCGCAAGTGCACACCCCTCAACCCTGAGCCAGTTGTCGTCCATTGGAACATGGCGGTGTGGCTGTCTTAGAAGCGCAGTTGGAGGACAGGGAGGAAATTGTCAGCATCCCCCCTCTCTACTCACCTCTGACAGTGAGGAGGAGGACGAGGAAGTCCCTTCCAATCTGGGACTTTCCCAGGTTGCCATTATGTCACCCACAACACCCACCTCCCCCTGCCACATTAGCAGAACACCAAGGTCCCTGGGCGCTGTAGCAATGGGAAGGCCGAAGTCTTTTATTTGGGACCACTTTAGTGTCCATGCTCAGTGTGCCACTTTGGCAGTTTGCAGGCACTACGGTGCCCATATCAGCAGAGGGAGGGACTTGAGGTATCTGGCGACCTCGGGGTTGAGCTCTCACATGAAGCGGCATCACCCCACAATATCGGTAGGAGGGGGAGCCACAAGCCCTTGTAGTAGCAGCCTAAGTGCGCCAAGTTTTCCTTGTGTCGAGGGTGGGAGACAGACACAGGCCACCTTGGAGGATTGGGGCCTTCCCATTGCCAGGAAGAGAACGGGAGAAACGCCACCCACCCTTCACCAGATCACCCAATGTGTTGGAGAGATGATTGCTCTCAATCACCAGCCTTTCTGCATGGTGGAGCAAGATGGCTTTGTTTGCTTGATGCAACTCCTGAATGTGTTCTCCCTCTGTACCAAATTTGATCAGGATAGCTCAAAAAATGAGGGCGGGAGAGCCCTGTAAAAGTCCCCCCAGGGCAGTTTTTGGCCACTGTGCATGCGCGTCCGCCATTAACGAATTATTTTTGAATATTCTGAATATTCGTTAGGTTCCACAAATTTTGGAGACAAAAATCGGAAGTAGTTTCAGAAACGAAGCTACAGTGCCCCTTACTTTAGAAGCGAGTTTAGAATAATTTTTTTTCATGGATTGCTCATGCCTAATAACTACTTTAGTTACATTAGTTAGTCAAGCAATGTCTCCCAGTCTTATAACTTACTTCCCACTTTATCTCTACTTATGAGGCAGTAGCTGTTATAAGTGACAGTGATTTGTTCTCCTGTTGACTGTTATATACATGTTCCTACTGTGAGTGATCTCAGGTATGACGATCAAAACCAGGTTCTTTTAGCAATTCCATCTTGTACCAGAAATCACAAGTGAAATTAGCGTGGGAAAGTCAGTCTGCTATGCCCTGATCAACAGGAAAACAGACACCTGTTGCTTGCAGTGGCTGCTGTCTGGTATCATCAAAATGGGAAACTTTCCTGATCCCTATATATTCCCTACTCTATTGAACACATAGGGAATGTGAATATAGACCAGCCACAAATGTGTAACTCTAGGTTACACATTCATTGCTACAATTGTGAATTCCAGGTGTCTTAACCTATACTGTAGGGATTTCCTCTTGGTTTACTTGCTGACATACTAGTAATGAACTTGAACATGATGGTCTTGAATATGATGGTCATCCCCAGTTTCCTGCAGAAAACTGGGGGTGGTTGTCTCCTTGATGCAGTTGTGTTTATAGTGGATGCACTGAAATTAAATCAAACAACAGTTGAAAAATGCTTCACTACTTCCTTGTGGCATAGCTAATGCTGATACTTCTTTCCAAATGTGAGTGGCTATTAGCATTTTGAACTGTGAGCTGGGTCTATTGTGGTGGTAGCAACTTCAACTCATTTGGTGTACACAATTTTTCATGTGTATGTCACTTCTTGCAAACTAGCAGGCTCATGAAAACTGTAAAAGAATCTTTCACTTTAAAGAAAAAATATTTTCCCTACAAGAACTACCTCACAAAATGGATGCAACATTTATGCATAGCACATACCCTTTCGTACTTACAAAGGATATCTGTTACTCTAACTTCTAGGAACATTCTGTTGTTGTCTGAACACTGATGTCTAACTGCATTTTATTTAGAGAGTTAGGTCTTCCATGAGAAGAAAAGAAAGTGTGTAGAAAAAACTTATGTTGCTGTAAGGCAAGAAAATGATTGATTCTGTGTAAGAAAGCAACTGAAGAAATGTGTGCCCTCATGTATGTAATAGATTTTGCCAGAAGCTTATTCTGCATGGGGAAAGGAAAAAAATGACAATTTTTTGCATTGGGGAGGGGGGGCAGGGTTCTCTGTTACTGTTCCCTTTCTACATTCCATAAACAATTATTGAAATGACAAACATCTTTTTTTTTATTTAAGAAGCATTGTGCTTTTAAGTGGTTAGGTCAGAAGAATTTTCAGTAAGGTATGCTGTATCTTTTTGTATGTTCTGAATGTAATTTTAAGTGTTTTAATATTTTATTTATACATTTAGAAAAATGCTTGTGTTGCTTGAGAGTGCCAGCGCCTGCCAGGGCTTACAGTCAAGTGCCCCAAGTGTCGAGTAAGAAGTGCTCGGCTGTAGGCGCTGGCAGGCCCTGGCACTTTGGGCCTTCTCGCCACACAATGCACTCTCCTTGGAAAGAGAGTGCATGTGTGGTGAGCAGGCCCATAGTGCCTGCGCCTGCCAGGGCGTGCAGCTGAGCACCAAAGATCAGCCTACCAAATAGTTACCATTCCCACTTTACTTTCGTTTCACTGATATTTCCATACCTGAGGAGGATGTACAGTTTGATGCCTTCCGAATGAACAAAATGGTATGAAAACACGAATTAAATGGATGAGACAGTAACCAGGCCCATGACTAGTAATGTATATATCCTTCAAAAATATTGAAAATAGCTTAATGTACCAACATGGACAGTGTAGTATCTTGTTCTATTCCATACTGGATAGTTAGAGAGCAAAGAGAAAACCTATGCCAGAAATCGGTTTACTATCTTAAAAGTTTGGGTTAAAAATCAGTGCAGATGTTTTACACCAATGACATGAAAGGAATCAGATGTCACTGCATATTTCATCCATCTACCTCTCCTCCATTAATTTAAAGAAACCTTTTTTAAAAAATGCTCATAGCTTGAAAAAGCAAGACCTAAGTAGAAGAGGATTTCCTGGAGATTTCAGCCATCTAAACTTTTATTTTTTACTGCCTCGGATCATTTACAAGTGACAATGTCTCCCTTGGGAACTTCCTTCAGTCTGTGATGAATGCCAGAAATAACTCACTTTTGTCTAGACCTCTGTAATCGTTTATCCCAGAAGAAAGAAGAATAAATCATAAGCTCCAGACTGACTTTCACACATATAAACATGGGCCAATGTGAGTCAAAAGGTGATTCCCTCAGGATGGCTGAAGCACAAAGTTAGTGTCAGGACTCAGCATTGAAAACATGCTATGATTTACTGGAAGATATGCTATATTCTTCTCAATTGTAATCCAACAACATTCATCCATTGGACTGCACTATAGTATCCAATGGTGACTTTGCAAGGCATTAACAGAAAGAATTTCAACTTGCAAAAGGTGAGATACTTTTTTTTCATTGCTCTTATTTCAACTGCAGGTTCATATTGTGGCTAAATTACTTAGGCAGGCACCCAGAATCCCATTTTGGGAGAACGGTGAGTATAAAAATCAATCAATATTATCTTACTTTTTTGTGAATAAGCCTTCATTTTAAAAATGTAATTTATAGAGAAGGGGGGATTGAATGAGGTAGAGTCCCACTGGATGACCTTGGGTAAGATACACACTCTCAGCATGAGAGAAAGGCAGTGACAAACCATGAACAAAACATGCCAAGAAATTCCTGTGTCAGGTTCACCTTAGGGGTGCTCAGAATCAAATCTAAACTGAATGGAAACCCTATAGCATTCATACAATCCAATACGTGTCTCTATAAGTTGCCAAACACACACATTATGCATGTTTTGTTCATTAGGCATGTTTTGTTACATGTTTTAAATGAAGGCTTATTCACAAAAAGGTAAGATAATATTGATTAATTTAGACAATATTTATGTATTCATCTGATTGTTATTCCTTAATTGATCAATTGATTGATTTTTATACCCACCGTTCATTATGCATGTGTTGGGGTAACTTTTCATTCAAATAACATTTTTGGGTTTTAATCTGAATTTAAGAAGCCATCCAAAGTGCTGAACCCCATCCTAAAATATGTCCAACACCATGGATAATTATTTAAAATTCATACTAAAACCCAGAATGGATTACCTGCTCTATCGACATAAAGGTTTCCAGTAACCACTAGTTTGGCATATGGAATGGGAAGACCTGTGAAAGGAAACGACTTCAGATTTGCAAGGGAAAGAGGGAGTAAGTATTTGGGTTTTGATTCCTATTTAAGATAGGAAACTCACTCTGAAAATTTAAAGTATTTAAAAAACTTAATACTTTGTCCTCATGATCTATCATGACCACTGGGAAAAACTGTATCTCAAGCTCTACCACACTTCACTTTAAAGTGTGATCTTAAGAAAAACTACTTTTTTGAAGTTGCTTTTCATTCTGGGAAAGAAGCCTTCATTGCAACTAGTACACAATATGGGAAAGTTACTTTTTAAGATATATAACTTTGTAGCTTCTGGACTGGAAAAAAATCTCCCTGAGAAACTGGATTGAATCACTATCAGCCACTATCAACATACTATTGGGATTTGATTATGTCCAGGTTAGTAGATGATGAATTTATTTATTTATTTATTTATTTACAGCATTTATATTCCGCCCTTCTCACCCCGAAGGGGACTCAGGGTGGATCACATTGCACACATAACGGCAAACATTCAATGCCATGACATAGAACAGAAACAGAGACAAGACGCAGGCACTGGGCTGGCCTCGAACTGATGACCTCTTGGTCAGAGTGATTTGTTGATTTGTTGCAGCTGGCTTGCTTTCCAGCCTGTGCCACAGCCCGATCCTACCTTGGACTTTAGTTCAAACAATAAAGGGACTATCTAAAGTTCTAAACCTATTTTACATACTTTACACCATGGTTTTCCTGGGCCATTTTAAGTCCTCTTGTTGGAAAGGAAAGGAATTTGAAATTGATCTTGAATTCACATTCTGCTTTTTAAAAATGTCCCTCCTAGAACTGACTCAGGACCTCCCAAAATGTGACAAAATTGTCCCATCTTATTTTTGTGGTCTTTAAAGATTTGAATAGGATGGACTATAGGTGATGTGCTTGGGATGCAGCAAACAAAGTTATTTTGGAGATCAAGAGATCAGTGACTTCCTTAGCCGGGCTGTGGCGCAGCTGGCTAGTAACCAGCTGCTATAAATCAGTACTGACCGAGAGGTCATGAGTTCGAAGCCCGGGTTGGGTTAAGCCTCCGACCATTAATAGCCCCGGCTTGCTGTTGACCTATGCAGCCCCGAAAGACAGTTGCACCTGTCAATTAGGGAAATTTAGGGACGCTTTATGCGGGAGGCTAATTTACAACACCATAAAACTGCCAGCAAAACACGAGGAAAGGAATGCGGAAGTACAGCCACTATTGGATGTTGAAGCAACATTTCCCCCTGTGGTCGGAATCGTGAAGCTGGAAAAATGTTTAAAATGCCTCTGAGTTTGTCTAATGTATGTTGTTTGTCTGTTGGCATTGAGTGTTTGCCATATATGTGTTCATTGTAATCCGCCCTGAGTCCCCTTCGGGGTGAGAAGGGTGGAATATAAATACTGTAAATAAATAAATAATAAATAAATAGCTCCCAATAGTTGTCTATTTCTGTTTTAGCAAAGACTCATTTGGACTTGCTTGTGATGGTGATGACAATGGAAATCTCTACTTTCCAAGTAAATAATTGATGGCTTTTGGGTTACCTTGAGAACCCAGATCCACCAATAGCTGTGACAAATTTGGGCACCCATCTGCTAAGGAAAAATGTAGCATTACAGCCATCTGTCACTTACATCCTACATCCATATAGGAACTGTAGATAATGAAAAAGTATTCTATCTTGTTACAAATGTGAAAGCCTGAAGTTGAAGCCTAATTGATGACACCTAATAACAATATTAACAGCCATTGAATGTAGAACCAGGACTTCTCAAGCAAAAATGTTGGCTTCTTCATTGTTTTTTTTATTAAAGGAACAATCAAATTGAAATTTATTTTAAACAGGCCAACACAGTCTGCTAATGCAAGCATTTATCTAAGTCAGCATCCAATATCCATTGGAGCTGACTGCAGACAGACAGCCAGTTAAATGGCAAATGTGATGGTGGAGCTTTTAAGAACATCAGTTTCAACAACATTTGAGGGAACTGCTTCTACTAAACACAAAATAGGTAAGGTTCTGTGTCCAGGAAGCTGAAAATTGATATCATTGTCATCAGAACCATAGTGACTGCCTCAGAAACATTTGTGTCTCCTTTGTGGAGAGAAAAAAAACGGTATAAATAAACATAAACATAATAATATGTTTTTCATTTCAGAAAAGCAAAAGCTGGTGAACTAGACTCTTGACTCCTTCTATATTTTCTGTTGAAAATATAATCTGCCTGAGGCTGCCATTTTTTTTTGTCCTAAACAAATGAAAAGAATTACAGAAAAGAAATATGGACTCTATATTGCTTCAGTTGGTTGTATAAAATGTTCAAAACTTTGAATACCTTTAATCTTATTTATTCATTATTTCTCACATTTATATCTTCCATAAACTACATGGTTATATGTCACTGTACTTGTTCACTTCCCAGTATCACAAACTGTGACATTTTTTTTCTCACCATGCCATCCCTCCCAAATCAGAGGGCTATCTTCCACACCGCATGATCACGATCATTCTGGAATAAATTACGAAGGAGCCTACCCTTAAAAATATACCATGGCCCATTAAAACTCCTCATTAAGAATGATAGATGAATTTGGCTGTGCACTTAGCAGAAAATAGATGGTAACAGGAGCCTGGGCACAGCTAGCATGCAACTGTCATATTTGGGTAAAACATGAGCATCACAATATTATCAAGCACCAGAGGAATGCTTACAAAATGTACAATTATGCTGATTTGTGTTTTAACCCAAAGGTTTATTTCCCATGTTCAAGGCTGCTTATGAGTTTTGTTGGCCACATTGCTTAATTGCATAGTTTTGCATAGAATTAGAGGAGCATCACATGTAAATACTCATCTTCATGGCAATCAAGGTTTGCTTTGAAATATATTGCAAAGCTCCGTTGTTGCTCTGTCAAATGGCTGAATGCCAAATCATTGATGCGTAGAGCTTCCACTTTGTTTTCCAGAGCATCAGAGCGACTGCATGTTATAAAAAGACAAGACAAGTCATCTCTTCCACCTTGAATATCACAAAGACTCACCTGTGTGATTCTGAATTACTGAGATGTAATATATACACAGTAGAGTCTCACTTATCCAACATAAATGGGCTGGCAGAATGTTGGATAAGCGAATATGTTGGATAATAAGGAGGGATTAAGGAAAAGCCTATTAAACATCAAATTAAGTTATGATTTTACAAATTAAGCACCAAAACATCATGTTATACAATGAATTTGACAGAAAAAGTAGTTCAATACTCAGTAATGCTATGTAGTAACTACTGTATTTACGAATTTAGCACCAAAATATCATGATGTATTGAAAACATTGACTACAAAAATGTGTTGGATAATCCAGAACATTGGGTAAGCGAATGTTGGATAAGTGAGATTCTACTATATATGAAAAATTTGTAACTATCAGTTATACTGAAGTAACTGAAAAATAAAACAATAAACTCATATTTCAACACCCATTAGAAACAGACAATTTGTATATATATTATCTTTTGGCATGTTCAGGGATAAATATTCATACCAAACTTACACCAGGGCAGATGACATGGCATCTGTCTCAGGAAACCTTTGAATGTGAAATTCTTTTAATGTATAAGTAACTCCCTAAAAGATAAATGCTTCAAATCCTGAGCCGAACTGAAGATTTAGACAAATTTTATAGAAGTTGAAATTGATATAAGGCTCATCCAGAGCAGGCCAATATAATTCTGGAAACTGCAGGAGATGTTTGAACAATTTGGACTTGGCCCAAACCAGAGACATTATGTATTTTCAAAATATGGTAATTTCCTTTCCAAGCTGTCTGTGTAAAGAAAGCACTAGGGCTGGGATAGGGAAAATTTTGTAATCGAGCATTCCATCATTTTAATCACATTGAATAGTTTAATCAAGATTCCTCAAACGTAGTATATTTTTCCAAACCAAGCAGGATTATGTCATAATGTGTTTCATGATTGTTTAAGTATTCAACACTTTCTAATAGCTCTTTTTGAGGAACATGAATGGTAAAATCAGTTGGATCCTGGAGGTTGTAAGATCTGATTTTTGCATCGTAATTTCTATCCAAATCCTGTCTCTACAACACAATGTTCCATATTTAACAACCTTTGTCCTATTGTCCTTTCTGTAACTTTGGTCCCATCTATGCTGACCATTTAATGCAGTTCAGAACTAGCTTCAAAGTGCAGTGGCCAGGTAACAAAAGCACACACAAAAAAAGCCCTTGTTGTGCCTCAGTGCTCCATAGTTTGTGTAATCACCATTTGGTCTGCAGACTGGTTCTAGGATTTCCTGTGCAACTGTGTTCTTCAATATCAGTTTGAAACTGCATTAAGTTGCCAGTATAGAAGCGATCCTTGTTGCCAATTAATCTACAAAGAACTTTGAAAATGTTCATTACGCGTAACTCCAGGTCCCCATGCATAGCTATGGGAAATCGTATTTCCTGCACTATTTGTATAACTACAATTACTTTCTTATGAATTGTCATCTCTCCTGTCATCATCATTATCATAATATAGGGAAGGATATAGGGAAGTGTGGATATAGGGAATATAGGAAAGTGGGATCACTTCATTCCACAGAAGACAACCTTCTTCTACCCTTCTAAAATGACATTTTTAAACATTAGTGCCACCATGAGATGTTATTTTTCATGACAATTAACCATTAAGCCACTCTGAAATATGTATGAAACTATATATATATGTGTGTGTGTGTGTGTGTGTGTGTGTATTTCAGAACTGATTTTTAAAAAGTTTCTTATAAACCTCTTGTTACTGTATGCTACCATATTAGGTATTGATATCTAATGTTAAAATACTTAAAACTGAAATATTGCTTAAATTCAGTGTTTTTGTAGCACTATATAAGTAAGACAGGGAACAAGCTTCTCTCTCCCTCATTTTTTGAGCTATCTTAATGAAATTTGCTACAGTGGTAGAACATATTTACCACTGTGAGCTCACCAAATTTAAGAATGTTTGAGTTATCCCCAAAGTCATTCAGAAACTTTGTTTTTGTGGCTGAAACTTTGTTAAATTGGTGAAAAGAGACTCAACAAACCATAATGTGCTATTTTTTATATAGGACAAAGTCCCTTGCGCAAAGACAAAGTTTTGCCAGTGTAATCAAGTTTTGCCATGTTTTTATGACAGAACCATTTAGGAAATGACATGTATCAGCACACCATCAAATCACTCCTAACAGATGGCCATCAGCCTCTGAATAAGGAAATCTGTTACTGGTTTGAAAGTGTCATTTCCTATTTCATTTGGTTTTCCGGGGCTGAGTATGTGTGACTTGCCCAAGATCACCCAGTGGGTTTCCATGGCTTAGTGGGGAATCAAGCCACAATCATAGTCCAACTCTCAAACCACTACACTACGCCATGCTGTATCAAAACAGGCCCACTTCTAACCAGGAGGGAAAATGTTCAGGAGTAGGTTTCTTCCTATGAGGCTTAGCTCGCTTCTAACCAGGAAAGAAAATGCTCAGGAGTGGGTTTAAGAGCCCCATAGAAACCACCCAGGAAGGTCCATGGTCATGGTGGAGAGACAGGCACATTAGGACTCTGAGGAGAGTGCCAGCTCTGGAGGGCGACTGGGTAGAGCAGCAGCTTCCTTCCCCCCGTGGATTGAGGTGGGGGAAATAGCGAAACTGGGAAGTCAGCTGAACGTCTGAAAGGGTTCTCTACTTAAAGAAAGAAGAGGAAGAAAAGGAGAGAAGAGTCACACAGAAACATAAGTGTGAAAGAAATAAAAGGTCATCGGAAAGAGGCAAGGGGACTCCCATGAGAAAAGAAGAAGAAATTCCGGGAAACAGGGAATGGAAGGAGAAACAAAAGAGCAAGAACAAGAGAGGGATCAATTTATATTGGACTAGAAAGAGAGGCTGACCTTGAAACAGATTTCTTGAGTCTATGAGGGGGCTAAAAGTAAACAAGGGGAACACTCAGAGCATGGAAGGAGGAGGGGTGTGGAAACCAACCAGGAAGGAAGAGGTTTTCTTCTCTTGGATAGCCAGGAGAGAAAACCCTCCAGGTATGGTTTCTATGGGGCTCTTAAACCCCAATGCTAGCCAGGAGATTGGTTGAATTAAAACACTTTCTCATATATCCAAAGGTTATCCGAAGGTATTCTGAGTCATGGGCGCCAATGCTTTGAATTGGAAGGTTAAATTCGCTTCTTAACGTAGATTATAAATTTTTAGCAAATATATTAGCAGGAAGACTTAAAACTTTTTTAAATGATTGGATAAAGGAAGAGCAGGTGGGCTTTCTTCCCTCTCGTCGAATTAAAGACAATGTCAGAACATTCCTAAACGTAATTGAATATTATGAGAAAAAGAATCAAGAAGAGTTAGTTCTGCTAAGTTTGGACATGGAAAAAGCATTTGATAATTTAAATTGGGACTTCCTAAAATTATTACTAAAAGAATTGGAGTTCGGATTTCAATTTACGAATGCCATAGAGGCGATATATGATTGGCAGGAGGCAAAAGTAACAATTAATTTGAAAGACTCAGAAACATTTAATATAGGCAAGGGGACCAGACAGGGGTGCCCCTTGTCACCATTATTATTTATTATGTCACTGGAAATCTTGCTTAATGAGATCAGACAAGATGCTAGACTTAGGGGCTTAAAAATAAAAAGTGAAGAATTCAAGATAAGAGCCTGTGCCGATGATGTGATCTGTATTATTAGTAATCCATCAGAAAGTATAACAAATTGGATTGAAAAAATAGAAGAGTATGGCAAAGTTGCGGGTCTTAAATTAAATAAAAGGAAATCGATGGCATTGACCAAAAATATGACAAAGGGAAAAAAGGAAGAACTATCCAAACTTACTGGACTCCAGGTGGTTGAAAAAATTCAATATCTAGGTTTAACAATAACAAGAAAAATTCCCAATTGATGAAAAATAATTATGAACAAAAATGGAAGGAAGTGAAAAAAAGATCTGGACAATTGGAAAAAATTGAAGCTATCTCTTCTTAGCAGAATTTCAATTATCAAAATGAATGTGTTACCCAAACTGCTCTCCCAGTTATAAGGAATCTAAGTACTTTTAATATTTGGCATAAAGAAATTTCTAAATTCATATGGCAAAACAAAAAGCCTAGGATAAATCAGATGAATTTAATAGATGACAAAAAAGAGGTGGATTTGGCCTACTGGATTTATGACTCTACTATGAAGCTGCGGGCCTAAATTGGATTAGAGAATGGACAACTTTAAAAAAGCAAAGCATTTTGCCCTTGGAGGGATTTGACTTACGGAGGGGTTGGCATGCCTATACATGGTATGATAAATCAAAGATAGAAAGAAACTTCTCTAACCATTTTATTCGAGCTGGCCTGATAAAAAATTGGGATAGGTATAAATTTTACACGCAAACCCCTTTATGGGTATCTCCTTTGGAAGCCTTCCAAAGGAGAGAATTGGGATGGCTAATCTGGCCTACTTATGATGATCTGCTAATAAAACAAAAAGGGAAATTTGAATTAAAAGAGGAAAAAGACATTAAACTTATGTTAAGTGCTCCTGGTTCCACTTCAGACAGGTGTATGACCTCTTCAGGAAAGATAAAGAGACAGGTTTTGCAGACAGAAATGGCTTCTGGGATAATGTAATTAAGAGTGATCAAAAATTAATAACCAAATTATATAAAAAGTTATTAGAGTGGGCTACGGTAAAAGATCAGATAAAGGAGTGCATGGTGAAATGAGCCCAGAATGTGGGACACCAGATTCAATTAAAAAGTTGGGGGAAGGTTTGGAACCAGGGTCTGAGATATACCTATGCATATGACATACGAGAAAATTGGTTAAAAATGCAATATAGGTGGTATATCACACCTTACAAAATTTCTAAATGTTATAAGAATACATCGGACAAATGTTGGAAGTGCGAGCAACAGACAGACACTTTTTCTCATTTATGGTGGATTTGTCCCAAAGCCCAACTCTATTGGAAAGACATAAATAAAGTTATACAAATAATTTTCAAGACAAAAATTAAAAGAGAACCTGAGTATTTCCTACTTGGACTTTGAACATGATAAAAATAAAGAGATCCTGTTCAATTACCTGGTCACTGCCGTGAGAATAACATATGCCAGGTTTTGGAGATGAAAGGAGATTCCAAATAAGGAGGTATGGTTAAATAAAGTCATGGAGGTGATGAACATGGATAAACTTATATACTGGTTATCTCCAAGCCAAGGTTTACCAAAGAAAGATACCAACTGGGACCTGGTAAAGGACTATTTGAAACAAATGAAATTTGATTCTATCTGCTGAACAGATACAATCTTAGAGACTGATGAGGACGAAGGGGATGTGGTGATTTACTGATCTCTACAAATATATATATATATATATTTAGAAAACCCTATGATGAACCAGTTAAAGTCAGATGGAAGTCAACAATTTTTATTTTTATTTTTCATTTTTTTACTATATATTTTTATATACATTTTTTCCTTTTTTTCTTTTTTCCCTTTCTTCCTATCTTATTTCCTACTTTCTATTAACAATAAGTGTTCTCCCACTTTCGATGTGAAAATTTATTACTTGCAAATACAGTAGAGTCTCACTTATCCAACACTCGCTTATCCAACGTTCTGGATTATCCAACACATTTTTGTAGTCAATGTTTTCAATATATCATGATATTTTGGTGCTAAATTCGTAAATACAGTAATTACTACATAGCATTACTACGTATTGAACTATTTTTTCTGTCAAATTTGTTTTATAACATGATGTTCTGGTGCTTAATTTGTAAAATCATAACCTAATTTGATGTTTAATAGGCTTTTTCTTAATCTCTCCTTATTATCCAACATATTTGCTTATCCAACATTCTGTTGGCCCATTTATGTTGGATAAGTGAGACTCTACTGTATATACTTTTTTTCTTTCCTTTTCTACCTCTAAATATAAAATTTGTAATAAAATATTTCAAAAAAAAGAAAGAAAGGTTAAATTTGAAGCGCCAAACCACCTCGGAACCCCGTTCAAATTTATTATGATTAACGAATTTATTACGATTAATGACAATTCCGATTAATTTGCCCATGCCTGATAAACATCCCTTATAAATATTTTTCTTGACCATAATTTTTGTTTACAGCTGTAATGTTATTCTTTAACCTCTCCTAGGTCATTGTTATGAGTATGGAGTGCACAATTAAGAGCATATGAATACAGGAGTTTTTGTGGTGTATTTAGCTAGATTAGATACACAAATTTTATTTAATGGTGCCATTTTAGATTTTTCAATTGTTCTACCCTCAGCAGTTGTTCTCTGAGAATTGGTCTTCTGAGCATGATTTTTCAGGTGCAGAATTTAATGAGCCTGAACATAAAGACAAGACTTTTCTAAGCAAAGAGAGAGTTCACAGGTCCATCGAAGGTCAGCCCGTCACCAGGAAAAAAGGGAAAATAAATCTATATCTGGTGGGAAAGTAAATAGAATTTGTTTTTTTCATTGCATGAGACAGGAAAGGCTTTATAAGAGACAAGGGAGGGCTTTTACCTCAATCTGGTCAGTGTTGGATTTTCATGACAGTCTTGTTTCCAAATGGATTTCTAGTTTCATAGTTCCTGATTTGCCAAGTTCCTGTTCTGAGTTTTGGGATCTTAAGCTACCTTGTTCTTGTGGGTTTTGCAACCTTGTTCCTTGTGTTTTGTCTATGTACCTGGAAATTCATCGGCTAATTATAGCCTATTGAATATATCTTTTTGGTCTATACTGCATTGCCTTAAGGTTGCCATAAATTGGAAACAAATTGAAGGGTCACAACAAGAATGAGGACCTGGTTTCTTGATGCGATGATGTTCCCAGATACCCACAGAGCTCCAAGAGAGTTGCAATTGTCTTGTGTTGACCTCCTCTTTAATTCCTGGACATGCAGGAAGCCAATATCCGCACAAGGCACCCGCCATGGCCAGGAGCTCTCACAGAGATCTGTAGCTATCTGGGAGTGGTGAAAGTGACACAGACAGTAAGGTAAAGGTCCAATGGTATCAATATGGCTTTGACCAATAAGAAATGTGTCACTGAACTCAATGGCAGAGTTAAATCAGTAAAATAAAACAAAATCAAATTTGCTAAATATTTTTAATGTTTCCTATGTCTTCTTATAAAGTTTTAGTTTCTGAGTAGACAATATGGCATAGAGTTGCTGGCAAAAGTCCAGCAAAAGTTAAAAAGATTTGACAGGATTGAAATACCTGGGAAATTATAATTCATTCTTATTTTTATTTTTCCCCTTTCTAGCCAGCGAGACAGATCTAGGAGGAATGCTGCACAGATGGCAGTTCTAATTATACTGTGGGCCAGTATGGGTTGTTTCAAATGCACCTTTTTTTCTTCCTCTTTCCACAGTATGTTTATTTAAACATTACTGTACCCACATGTCCTTAATCCAAGGATATTAAAATAGGTTATTGATATTTTTGGATAGTTTGGCTGTCTGAAACTTATGCATGTCAGGATCTTACACCAATATCTTACCTTTTTCCTGAATCAGAAGAAATAGATGAGTTATGTGTGACTCAAGATTCTTTTCATGGTAGCTGGTGGGTTCCATATCACTACTTATCACTAGTACACTATGAGTGTTATTTTAAACTTTCCAAATTCATGTCCCACTCCTTTTATTCAGGGTGCTGGATCCATTCTGCACAATCAGCTCATTGGATATCATTTTTAAAGTCTGACTTAAAACATAGAGTGAATTCACTACACTTCTGACATGGAAATGACTTGCAGCTCCTTTATTCAGAATAACAGCTTTTCCAAGTAATTCAGCTGGACCACTAATCTGCTTATAACTTGTAAGGATAACAAAATCAGAAGGGGTACACAGAAGGGGTGGGAAGAAGCTTTTAAATTCTTCCTCATTCTGCTAGATAGTCTAGATCTGGTTTGCCCTCTCTGCCCCAACCATGCGTATAGATATGCTCATCCATAAGTAATATATATTGCAGCTGCACTCTCCATATTAAACCTAATGTGTAGTATAGCCTTGAAGCATGACTTTATTGCAAACTAGTGTGATAATTCAACTATAAGTTGCTTGTGTGTAGGTCCACATGTTAACCATTGCTATTGGAGTAGGTTAAAAATTTGAAAAGACAGGTACACTCATACTTAATAAGTGAAGAAATCATGACTTGATCAGTTGATTGCCAAAGAAAATTTAAATGGAGAATCCCTTTGTAGCTTTTGAAGGGATGCTGACATGGGTACTTAGAAGGCTTTGATTTGTAGGCTTTTTCATATACTTCCTATACAGCATAATGTTGTTAAGCTGATATACACACTAAGAGTTGAGTGTTTAATGAGGTGTATTTAGAGTGGATATGTCCTTGCTTGGCCTTCTCTCCTTCCTTCTAAATAGGCAGCTGAGATAACAAGTATGGAGCATTCTTTAAAGCAGAAGTACTCTTGCTTTTTAGGTAGCATTTCATTTTAAGTCATCTGTTTTAGCAACCAAATCTATTGTTACTTTTCTTTGATTGCCATTTTCATTTTTTTGATTTCTGCTTTTCATCCACAGTGGGGATGTAAGTAGCTTGTAAATCAGAATGTTGTAAAGATTTTAAAAGAACGAGAAAGGGGAATATGCAAGTAAAGATGCCTTGGAATAACTGGTGGCATGACCTCTTCCACAACTGAAGCATGAAGAGATGTGTTTTTAACTTTGTCACTTTCTATCTTCATTGTCATCTTCATTCCTCTCCTCACATTCTTTTCCATGTCTGTTCGGGCTTTTTTAAGCATTGCAGCTAGTGAAAGGGGAACATATGATTATTATTATTTTTTTTAAAAATCAAAATCTTTCCTGAGTATAAACCCTCATTAGAAGAATCCTTGGATAATATTTATTTGCAGGTTAGAATTTATTCTAAATAAAATTGTGCCTGATTGTTTTGCACAGAAGATATTATTTACAGCACAGGAAAAAGGGGTTTTTTTTTGGTATAGAAAATATGATTAGATACACTATTTTCTGTACAAAAGATTATTTTCTGTTTTGTGCAAGATAAGTCCCAGTCTGCA
Source organism: Anolis carolinensis (assembly GCF_035594765.1). Lineage (NCBI taxonomy): Eukaryota > Metazoa > Chordata > Lepidosauria > Squamata > Anolidae > Anolis > Anolis carolinensis. The sequence continues at coordinate 255,834,876 of NC_085842.1, read as the reverse complement.
AATACTCTTTGAAAACTGCCCAGCTTTCAAAGGCTTTCTACAGCAAGAAGAAAATTGTTAAAGTTATTCATTGCTTCCATTGAGAAGAACATTAGTGAAGAATTACATCCCTATTATAGGCTGGGCACTGTGAACGTATTCCTCAGAGCCAGAAATTTATACATGTATAACTGACTTTATGGAGGTCCAGAATTTGTGCTTCAGGATAAAGCCAAGCTCAGGCATTGTTATTACAATGCTTCCGAACAATTAAATCATAAGATATACTATTGATTTTAGTCCACCTGTGTATACATTCATGTATGCGTAAATACAAAATACCAGAACAGTGTTGTTCTACCCTCTTTCTATCTCTGCTAAATTTTATAGAAAGGATGAATTCCTGGAAGGTGAAACTCCTGTGTAAGAAGTGGGGCATTAACAATCCAAACAATCTTTGTTTTTGCATTAAAAATAAATTATTACTAACAGTTTAGTAATGTGTTTTTTTTGTTCCACAATTCAGCATAACACAAACTAAATTGCAGAATAAATGGCTTTAGCATTCAAAGATTTGTGAAGAGAAAGATGGACTGCAGGGAGGCAGTGACTTGTGATATAAAGGATGGAGAGTTACAGAACATCTATATGTTTCTCTTAGAGATGTCAGCAAAATCCACCATGAAATCTACTGATACTGGATTTTTCCCATCCTACAAGGTGAAAAACCCTTGAAATGGCCCAGTAAGAAGGATTTACCATCAACATTTACAGAGATATTTACATCTATGCATGTGCAAAATATTGCATTACTTTTGAAAGTGATAGATGATTATGAGGAGATGCATATGAAAGGGGTGGGGGACATGAATCATGTTATTGAACATTTTAATGCAGAGAAGTGGTTTTGTCTTACTATGCCTTTTAAAAAATGCATTCTTTTAATCATGAAGAAAAAATAAACGAGAATAAGTGTTCTACAGGTGATGAAGCAGACAAGACCCCTACCGTGGTAGAACGCATGAAGGACAGATTATCTTTGATTCATACATCACTTGATTCTGTTTTGATCTGTGATATAGTGAAGGATGTGCAGAATCCTTTCTTTTGGTAAGATAATTTCTGGGAGAGCACTATACTCTGTCTCCATATTTGCCATTCTCATAAAAATGTGCCTTATTTTTTGTAGTTACAAGTTTCCCGTTATCTCAATGAAGAGAGACAGTTGTAGCCCCCTTTCTTCATTGGAGGGAGGTTTCTCAGCATTTTGCTTAGAGACAATTTACACCCTTGTCACACAAGATGAACTAAGATTTATAAGACAATACCTAGTAAAGCTAAACATTTCATCTTCTATAATGAAAACAAACGTTTGGAGTTTCTTCCCTCCAATGAAAATGAGCAATTGTGAAATGAGAAAAGTAGGTGGACTGCTCAGACCATGTGCAACATGTTATTTAAATAACCGGGCTCTGATTCTCTCTTGTGCCTCTAATTATAACTAAAATTTCTAAGAGCTTATCCCTTTAAAAGCTATAAGAACAGAAGCTGAAAAGTATATCTTTATGCTCAATATTATATTTGTTGCCCTTTCAGCAAGCTGACCTATTAAACTTTCTTGTGAGATCGAGCCTTTTGCTGGGTCTTCCCACAAAAGCACAAATATATCTTATGAAACAGCAAACCAAGTTGTAAATTTCCAGTGATTTAGATGCTTTCTAAGCACCCAGCACCAGAGTTTGCAACCCCTGGGAGACAGGAGTCCAGGGTGTCCCTCTCCACTTCTGGGGCAGGGGAGAATATGTACTGAAATCAGACATGACATTCTTCACAAAGAAGGTTGCTTCAATTTAAGAATGTGCCGCCAATCCCCAATATTTTCCATGTCTCTCCTTGTTCTACCTACCTCCTCACCCTACTGGCCAGTGCAAACATTGACTGGTGACTGTGGGACCATAAGCATCATGAAGATGCTTATGGAATTTCACCTATTCTGTACAGGTGCCCTGATGGGAACAAAAAGGTTGTTGGCTGAGATGGTGCCTTGAATAGATGGTCATTTTAGTAGTGCAATGGTGAGCACCCAGACACTTTTATGGTGAGAGAGCATTCTCTCATGGGTGAAGAGAATTTTATTTGAGTCCATGGTAGGATAAATCTTCTAACAAACTGAGACTTGTGGGGATGGGCTGCGAGGGTCTTTCTTTGGTGCCATGGCCAACCATAACCAATCTATTTCATCTGGTATAACCTTGGGACTAGAATCATAGAGTTGGAAGAGAGCTCGTGGCCATCCAGCCCAACCCCCTGCCAAGAAGCAGGAAAATCGCATTCAAAGAACCCCTAACAGATGGCCATCCAGGCTGTTTAAAAGCCTCCAAAGAAGGAGCTTAAGGTTGGCTTGTCTTAGGGGAGGAACATTTAAGTTCTCTTTCACCCTGGCCTCAATCTGAATCATGCTGTTAACCCATGCAGATCTTTTAGGAATAGTTGGTACAGTAGCCCTAGTTACCATGCCCTGTTACCATGGTACAATGGTGTGAATGTTGGATTAGGACTGTGAGAGAGCAGTGTTCAAATCCATGCTCAACCATGGAAGCCTATTGTGTGACCTTGGGCAAGTTACACTCTCCTAACCTAAGGGAGAAAGCAACGGCAAAACTCAGAAAAAAATCTTGCCAAGGAAACTCTATAGTAAGGCTATGATAAGTTGAAGTTGATTTAAAGACACACCATAACAAAGTTACCCAGCTCTGGTGCCCTGTCTCTGTCTTCATAATGGCAGATGTGAATACATACGCTTATAAGATCAATGTAAAATGATGAAGAAGTACATGAAACTTTGCACAAAATAACTTTTAGACTTGTTGTGTTTGCTTTGCTACATATACCTGCTCAACCCTGTGATCTGATGACTTTGAATAGCCATGAACAGAGTGCATTTATCAACTTGAAGTTTTTGTCATTAGTGTCATTGTCCCTGTGTGACTCCTTAATTAGTAAGAGATATGCTAATTGATCAGTTTATAGTGGCCTGCTTTTGTCCGCAGTAACACAACTTAATGGATGAACAGTTGGGGATGGTAGCTTGAATCCCTGCTGAGAACTTTGGTGTTATTGTATATGTCAGCACAAATCTCTAGACAGCTAACGCTTAAAATTATTGTACCAATTAATGTTTTTTCCTCCATGAAATGTCATATGCTAGCATATATCTGTGATTTATATAAATTCTTATAGCTCTTCATAGCATTGAGCCATGGAAATTAAAGTGGTTTCAAACTGTGTTAATTCTAAAGTGTAGATGCATCCTAGGAGTGCTATAAAAGTTTGACAATAGAATAAAATCGTCTGTTAGAGCCATCTGGATTGGTTCTGTTACATGAATTCAATTTGTTTCATAAATACATATGTAAGTTCCATTGATTTAAAGTATCTTCTCTGGCTAGTTTTAAGAAAGGTTTAGATTTAGCCCATCATATAGTTCTGTACGTAAAGCCTTTTTTCTATTGCCTGCACCATCTTCACTGGCAAAATTGTAATGGGGTAATTCATGGACTTCTGCCCATGGTAGAGACTTGTTCGTTGCTACTACATTAAATTAAATGTAAAAATAATCATGATGGCACAGTTTCATAAAAGGTTGATTGGTTAACAATAGATGCAGTAGGTGTTTATTATATCATGATCATCAATACTCAGCATTCTGTGTTACAGGGAGGGCCATGATTTGTAAGAAGTTGCTATAGAGTTCTCCATGCCCATCTCTCAGGGTATAGTAGGGAAAAACTGTAGCACATTAAAGGGCTTATTTAGGACTTCCCCTAATTTATCTTGACACACTTTATTCCCTTAACCCAGCGGTATCAAGCTCATTTTCACCGAGGGATACATCAGCCTTGTGGTTGCCTTCAAAGGACCATTTATAATTTTAAGACCAATTTTAAGGCCCTTCCCCTCTGCCAAGCATTGTCTATGTTTTTTTGTGTCTGCTGCATTTGAAATGCAGATGACAAATCCAGAGCAGGGGATGATGGGAATTGCCACCCAACAGCACTTGTGGAGGTGACAAGCCTTGTTTTCTGCTGCTCTGGGGACCTTCTACACATGCATTATAACCCAGGTTAAATTTATTAAATGGGGCATGGCTAAATGATGTTTAACCGAAACAGGAGAAATCAGGAGGAATTGGGTTAAAGGCTGGAAAACATGTATTTACAAGCTGCCCTTTAAACCCAATTCATCCTGAGAAACACGCACCTTTCCATGCCTGTGTATCCCTACAGCCAGGTATGGAAAACACAAGTTTTCCATCTCTCCCCTCTGTCTGTTTTGGAACGGTGTGCCCTTTTAGAGATCATAACTATTTGGAAAGCCAGAATCTCCATAACCTTTTGGAGAAAAATGGCATTCACAACCATTTGAAAATCATAAAATTTTGTAAAAGTACGATCTTCCAGAGAAGAGCCAAAAACCTGTTTGAGTAAAATCTTCTCTTCAGTGGTATATAACCACATGTACTTATAGAAGGCAATTTGTTTTTCAGTTGTTAGACTGATAATCTAGTTTTCTCTGCTCTGTTAGGAACAGAGATTATGCCAATGCACAAAATATAAATCAGTTTCATATCATTGAGACTTATAAGCAATAAGCACACACAGTAAGCTGATCAAAGAAGGATTTGAGGGGAATGTCAGGGCTGGGGAGGCATTATAGCTAGATTCTATGGGAATTTGGAAAATATAAGTTTGTGGTTGGATAATTTAAGTAGAGGAAAGTTATAGATTGGATATGAAGGGACAGAAACTAGGAGAATTATCAAAATGCCAAGTTTAAGTTTTACCAAACACACAGAAAGAGCAGCTCACCCCCCCTCTCTCTCTCCTCCTCCTCCTCCACAAATATTTAGAAACACAGATGCTGAAGGGAGGAGACCACCTCCTTTCAAAAACCCCTGTGATTGTCTTTCTTTTTGGCTCTTCTTCTGATTGGCAGACAAGGAAAAAACCACAAGCAGCTGCCCTTGTCAATCACATCAGACCCCTTGCCGCCTCCCACCCCAGATGGAGTACATTACATTTTTAAAAAAAATTGCTCCAAAACAACAAATCTTTACAAATCTCCCTGAAACATTTCAGAGGCTTCTGTTTTGGTTCTTAATGCTTTGGAGAGGTCCCTTTCCGATGAGTAATTCAGAGATTCGTATTAACAAATCATATACATCTCTGAATTATAAAATGGAACTCTGAAGTGTTGCACAGCCCTAGCATGCATACCCTTTCCCCACTTCAAGTTTTGCAGTTTGTTTACATGCATCTGAACCTCATAGGTCAAAAGAAATTACATGGTGGGCTGGATTAGGCCCATAGGCCTTGCATTTGACACATGCTACAACATACTTTGGTGGTTTGCATTAACTACGTTATATGGATAGTTTAAAAGAGTCCTAGTCTCAATATGAATAGACCAATCTGTGAAAGGTAATTTTTTCCTATCCATTCTAGGTTGTTTTAGACAAGTCTGTGAATTATGTTGCAAAATTTTCACATTCTCCAGAGATCCTTAATGCTGTGTGTCTATGTATGGGAATGTGTATACAGTTCAAGCTGGTTGGGGCTTTTGGGGAGGCGAACTTTTTGTAAAAAATATTTCTAAACACACACACAAATAAGGGCATCTATCAAACAGAAATATAGCTATTGAATTTCTTGTTATGTTCTTTCCAACGTCCGAGTTTTGTGTTCAATAAAATTGGGCTTAGACACAATTGTTGCTTATATGCCATTATTGTGGCTATAAAACATCTGCTTGACATGAGCTCTTAACACTCTCCCCATAATCTTGGTGATGCCAGATTCAGCTAGCCTCATCTTATGAATAACATTAATTAGAGTAATAAAATAGGATTGTTAATTTTTGCAGCCTTTTTATTTAAAATATTATAATTTGAAAGTATAAATGTGATCATAAACAGGCCAGCATAATTCATGTAAACCTGCTGAGAAAATTCTATTCCAAACTGGCTGTACATATAGCATAGAAACAGCTGGTATCTAATGCATGGGGGCTTAGATGACTTCCAGAAATGATAGATTATTCTTTTAAAAGGTTATATTCTGAACCATAATATATGCTACTGTGCTCAATGGATTGAAACAGCAGGCATTTCATTTGTAATATCTTTTAAAATAGCTGGAAATGACTTTTGAAGTATGCTTAATGTTCACTTCTAACATGAGGAAAGACGCTCTTCATAACACCACTATGGTTTGTCAAAGCGAGAAAGGAGACAGAAAAATTGGTACATAAAGCATTAGTAACCACGTTTTTTTCTGAAGAGTTTATTTTCAGCCATTAAAAATATAGTCCACAATCACAAATCACATGTCGTACTGAATGTCAGGATGATAATTGTGCCGTCCGCCGGACAATAAAAAACTATAAAACTGAAACGTGCTGTCCTTTATCCGGGCGAACTGCAAATCCCTATAAGCTCTCCTATAGATATTGAACGACTGAGTCTGGATAACTTCAAAAAAGGATGTTTATTCATACAAGGTTGTAAACCTGGCACAGATCTTAAAGTTGCAGAAAATGAAACAAATTTCCATAGGTTTTAGTTGCAGAATTATCCCTGGTTCCAGAAGGCAAAAGTGATTATAAAACCACTATACCCTAATCACGCTGCCTATATTAGAAGGAGAAACTCTTTCCTTCCCTATCTTTACAGCAAAGATTAGTTCTAGAAGCGATGGAATAACTTTGCTCCTCTAACTAGATTTCCTATTCCAGATCAATATAATTCAATACTTATCTAATTTGGATAGGCTTAGATTGGCCTGGTTTTGAGGATGATTTGTCCCAGTTAGCCTTGCACAGCTCCAGCACGTTGGAAGACTATAGCCAGAATGAAGCTCCAAAATGGAGACTAGACCCTGGTAAAAAGGGCGGTCCTAAGATGTTGCACTCTTTGACCAATCACTGCAAAGAAAACTGCAGCCAGCTCTTGCAGATTCCAAGCCACTTTTCCTAGGCTTTTGCAGCCAGAGGCTCAAACAAAATGCAAAGGAGGGAAAACAAACAAACGACCAATAGGTAAGGCAAACCATCGTCCTGGGGGACGGAACACTCCCCGCTAAATTCCCAGGATGTGGGAATTTACCAATCAAAAACATACAAACACCTTTGTATACACAACAATACAACAGTATAAAACTTTAAACATCTCCAATAAGCAACACGAGGTCACTAATTGGTCTGTCCAGGACAGACATTTTGTCCTTACTATGAGTCTTTACCTGAACTTTTCTAACCTTACCGTCAGGGCAAGGAAAGGTCTTTAGTATAATGCCCATAGGCCAGGCATAGCGGGGCAAGTCTTTGTCCTTTAGCAACACAAGGTTTCCCACCTTGAAATTGTCCTCTGGGGTTTGCCAGAGTCTTCTGGTTGGAAGCTGGCTTAAGTATTCGGCCTTCCACCTCTTCCAGAAGTGGTTGGCTAAGGTCTGCACATGCAAAATTGGTGCCACAGTCCGATCGAATTGACTTAATTGGCCCTCTGAGGGCTATGAACCTTTTCAATGCATTTAAAAATGATGAAGTGTCCATCCCTTCTATGACTTCTATATGGACAGCTCGTATTACTAAACAAGTAAACAAAACTGCCCACCTCTTGTTATTTACAACACCACCCCTGGTTTTCCTAGTGACAACCTCCCAAGGACCAAACACATCGATTCCCACATGGGAAAAGGGTGGGTCTGTCAAAGTCCTATCCTGAGGTAGTTCTGCCATCAACTGACTTTGACAGTTTCGTCTGAGTCGCCGACATTTGACACATTTGAAAATACAACTGTTGACCAAACTTTTAGCATTTACCACCCACAGACCTTCATTTCTAAGGGCTGCCTCAGTTAGAGTTCTACCCTGATGATGGATTTTCTCATGATAGTGACGAACCAACAACAAAGCAATATGGCTATTGGGGGGTACAATGATGGGGTTCTTTGTACACACTTTGAGTTTAGCCTTAGCTAACCTCCCTCCCACTCTTAAAATGCCCTCCTTGTCTAGAAATGGGTTTAACTCACGCAAGAAACTCCGGCTGGGGGTGTCAAGCCCTTGTTCTAACCTGGCTATTTCTAGACTAAACTCATGCCTCTGAACTGACCTGAATATTACTCCCTTAGCCTTCAACATGTCCTGAACTTGCAAAGGCTGACTATCTTTGCAGACTAAGCGATGTATAAGCCTAGCAACTGCTCTAAGAAGACTGTGCCACTCCGAAAAACGTTCAAAACGGTGTGGTTCCAGACAAGATCGTTGGCCCATCTTGATTTCTGTGGTTGATTTGCAGGCTTTCACCTCTGCACTTCGTGAGACTTGAGCATTCATAATGTCCGAAAACCTTTGCTCATCTTTCGAGAGCGCTATGGCTTCGTCTCTCTCAGAGACTTTGAAGGTGGAGGAATACTCTGGAGTTATTCCTTGGCAGTAGACTGAGATGTGACTTAGGCAACTGCGCACAAGTGTAGGACGTCCACCTTTAAGCACCTGTGCTTGATTGGAGTCCAACAACGATGGTGGGTGCATCTTGTTTATGCACACTGGGCCTATGACTGTCCAGCCTAATGGCAATTGTTGTGCGATAGGTGCACCTGGAGGTCCTTTAACTTGGTCGTTCACACAGAACAAGCTCGGGCAGTCCGAGCCAAGCAAAAGGGCAATGTCCACATCTGGCTGAAAGGCTGGTATGGCATTCTTTAACCGTCGCAAATGTGGATGAGCCTCCACAACTTCTCTAGTTACAATTTGTTTTTTGTTCCGAGGGATGGAGGAACACTCAATCAGGTCTGGCAACTTGAACTGTCTCTTCTGGTCGCAAGAGGAGACAACGAAGCTAGATGCTATGCGACCCTGCAACTTCTTTTTTCCTGCACACGTAGTCATAGTGTAGTCGACCATCTTGGTTTTAAGGTCAAACATGCGGAAGAACTCTGGAGTAGCCAGGGAGGCGTCGCTCTGTGAATCCAGGGCCACATAGAGTCTCTTTCTAAGCCAAGGGCTCTTGGCTGGATATACATCCGCTAGGCAGATAGGATGACAAACTCTGTACTGGTGCGAGTCAGAACACAGCTCTGTACAGGCGACTGCTGAAACTTCCACCTGCATCTCTGGTGCGGCTGGCTTGTCGGTGTCTTCGACTGCTGACTTTTCTTTTGGTGAAGCGTTCTCTTTGGGGTGGGAGATGATATTGGAGTTGTGCATTGCGGTGCAATGCTTGAGGCTGTTGCATTTCTCACACTTGATGTTTTCTTTGCAGTTGGATGCAAAGTGTGGAGTTGCTCCACAGCATCTAAAGCAGATTCCCTGCCTTTGAACTAGCTGTTGCCTTTCTTTGTATGTCTTTCTACTAAACTCCCTGCAGTTGGCCAAGCTGTGAGGCTTTTGGTGAATAGGGCAAAGCAACTCTTTTACCTCCGACCTGGGTTCGTCAGTCTTGTGTTGAGTTTCGACTGCCTTTACGCTGACAGGTCTATTGGCCTCTCTAGGTGGTTTCTTGTCCACTTCAGGTGCCTTCTCTGGCTGGGTCCCTTGGTATAAGGTGGGGAGGCCCGTCTGTGGATCATTCCTTTCTCTGGCTGCCCTGGTGATGAACTGGACCAAATGAGAAAATGGAGGGTATGCCTGGGAGTGGGCCTCCTTGTAGTTGAAGACCTCCTGTCCCCAGCGTTCTTGCAAAGTGAAGGGCAGCTTGGTCAAGATCTGCCTCTGGGACAGGTGCTGATCGAGGCACTTCAAACCGGGCAGTTCTGGATTCTCCTTGGCCGACTCTAATTCCGCAAGGAGATCGCTGAGGTCCCACAAGAGTTTGAAGTCTTTGAGTTTTAAAGCTGGGAACCTTTGGAGCTTGTCCATAAGAGATGCTTCAATCTCTGTGCTGGCCCCATACCTCTGCTGCAACCTGGCCCAGGCCTTTTCCAGGGCTTTGTCGGGATCGGCTACGTGGGCTGCGTAGATCTTCTTAACTTGTGAGGATGAGGCTGGGCCCAACCATGCAGCCAGAAGAGTCAGTTCTTCCTCAGGCAATAACTTTAAGTCTCTGATTGCTCTCTGGAAGGTGGCCTTCCAGAGAAGAAATTCCTCAGGCTTGTCCGAAAACTTTTCGACACCCTTGTCCTTAAGATCTCTTCTGGGGCTTCTGATGATGGAGACAAGCTGGGACTCTGGCGTCGAAGGGAACAATTGAGGAGTTTGCTGTTGTGGAGTGGACTCCCACCGTGTACCTTGCGTCAACCTTTGGCCTCTTGGAGGGATGACATCGACCACTGACGAATCGATGGTTCCCTGTGCAGCTGTCTGTAGGGGCCAACTAGCGCTCGGCCTTGAGGCCCTGATTGACTGACCTAGGGTTTTAGCAGGAGGCACAGGTAGCTCGAGCAAGGGTGAGCTCCCCGCTATGACGCTCTGCTCTGCAGGAAACTCAAAAGTGACTTTGGGGCCCTGCTCTGGGTAAGGAGAGAAGTCTCCCTGTTCCTCATCCGAAAACTGGCTGTACATGCTGCCAAGGTGCGCAAACACTTTGGCAGAAGGGTCCTGTATTGGTAACTGGCTTACATTTTCTTCTGTGAGTGGCTCAATTAGGGCCTTGGCCAAAGTCTCAGCCCTTACCCTTTTGGCTGCGGCATCCATCTTTATTCTAAGCATCTCTATACGAGCCTGTTCTATTTGCATTTCGCTTTGTCTACGGGCCTGTTCTATTTGCATTTCGCTTTGTCTACGGGCCTGTTCTATTTGCAGTCGTTGCTCTTCTTCTTTAAAGGGAAGGGTGAGATCAGCTGCCTTAGCATCAGCCTCCGCCCCCGCTACCTTGCTCTTTAGCTCCAGACGTGCAGCCTCCTTAATGTGCAAGGCAGCTAGGGAAGAGATGGCACTCCCAGCAGCAGAAGACTTGCTAGAGTGGCTGTGTTTAGACGATGCACGCTCCCTTAGTTTAGATACCTGGCTAGAGCGGTTGGACTTAAGACTAAGTGCCACAGCAGGTGATTTTAAAAGATTGGTCTCATGGCTGCATAAGGAAGCTAGGATTGCCCTCACCCTATTTTCTTTCTCATTAGTGTCAGCTAAAACACTCCCTATTTCTAACTCTGAATCCTTGGCGTTAATGCGCTCGAGGACCTGGACTATCTTAGACACTAAACCCCTCCAAAGACCGAAGGCTTCTTCGAGGTCTGTCTGTAATATGGCTGGCACCCTTGTGATACCCAAGCTCTCTATTCTGTCCATTAATGTTGTGATGCGCTCCCATGCCGAACCTAACCTCACATGGAGGAGCTCCTTTTCGTCTATTAGATGGGCTAGCATTTTGGCTGAAGGGTGCTTTATCCTTTGGGGCCTTTCATTCCTACTTTCAGCCTCAGAAGGAGGTACGCCATCTGTATCATCTTGAAATTGCATAGACATTATGTATTCTTAATAGCAAGTAAATTTACAACAAAGGCAAATGCAATATACCTGCAAGTAAATTTACAATAAAAGCAAATTCAATATATAATACAATTCACAGCACTTAACCATAGCAATATATATCACTAAGTAACTATACTTTACAAAGATTGTGACCTTTGGCGCCAGACTTTGGTGGGCAAGCTGCAAAATGTCAACTGACAGCAACTTGCCACTTGATACCTCCCTTGCCCGAGTGATGTAAACTGCCAAAATGGCGACTTCGCCAAATTTTCAAGCACCTCGTGCTCTGCGGCTCGAGGCCTGCCGCCGAAGGAGCACCGAGGCTGGCTTTGGAAAGGAGGAGAGAAGAGACGCCTCCTCCCCGCTGTGAAGGGAGGTCACCACCGCAGGTCGATGAAGCAGGTCACCACCGCAGGACGATGAGGCAGGTCACCACCGCAGGACGATGAGGCAGGTCACCACCGCAGGACGATGAGGCAGGTCACCACCGCAGGACGATGAGGCAGGTCACCACCGCAGGACGATGAGGCAGGTCACCGCCGCAGGTCAATGAGGCAGGTCACCACCGCAGGACGATGAGGCAGGTCACCACCGCCGGACCATGAGGCAGGTCAAAGCCGGCCGAGTGCTCCGGCCGAACTCCTGATGAAGAGGCTGTCAAAGCCGGTTGAGTGCTCCGGCCGAACTCGCAGCAGCGTTGCCAGGCCTGTCCAGGTTCTAGCCTGGTTCTGGTGGGCTCCACGCCTCAGAGCCAGCCAAAGAACTGTCGCTGGTGCTCCGCGGCTCGAGGTCTACCGCCGAGGGAGCCCTGGACGTTGCTGGGAACTGCACAGCCTGTGCAAACCCAGAAAGCCACTGGGCCACGTGCGCACACGCGAGCCAAATAGCAAGGAAATAGAGCCCCACTATTTGACTCCTTCGGGTCTGAGAGCGGGCTCCACTGCCTCAGACGCTGGTAGAGTCTTTAGGTATGCAGACTGAGCTCAGGCGGAAAAGCCGCAGCCTATACTAAAACTTCCTAAACTATAAAAAACTATAAAGCCGTGCAAGCTAGCTCAAGCGGAAAAACCGCTGATCTACCTCAAAACTGTGCCGTCCGCCGGACAATAAAAAACTATAAAACTGAAACGTGCTGTCCTTTATCCGGGCGAACTGCAAATCCCTATAAGCTCTCCTATAGATATTGAACGACTGAGTCTGGATAACTTCAAAAAAGGATGTTTATTCATACAAGGTTGTAAACCTGGCACAGATCTTAAAGTTGCAGAAAATGAAACAAATTTCCATAGGTTTTAGTTGCAGAATTATCCCTGGTTCCAGAAGGCAAAAGTGATTATAAAACCACTATACCCTAATCACGCTGCCTATATTAGAAGGAGAAACTCTTTCCTTCCCTATCTTTACAGCAAAGATTAGTTCTAGAAGCGATGGAATAACTTTGCTCCTCTAACTAGATTTCCTATTCCAGATCAATATAATTCAATACTTATCTAATTTGGATAGGCTTAGATTGGCCTGGTTTTGAGGATGATTTGTCCCAGTTAGCCTTGCACAGCTCCAGCACGTTGGAAGACTATAGCCAGAATGAAGCTCCAAAATGGAGACTAGACCCTGGTAAAAAGGGCGGTCCTAAGATGTTGCACTCTTTGACCAATCACTGCAAAGAAAACTGCAGCCAGCTCTTGCAGATTCCAAGCCACTTTTCCTAGGCTTTTGCAGCCAGAGGCTCAAACAAAATGCAAAGGAGGGAAAACAAACAAACGACCAATAGGTAAGGCAAACCATCGTCCTGGGGGACGGAACAATAATCATGATTAACCATGTCACATTGGTTTTTGAGTAGCATCTGCATTGGTTATGGATAAACTTTTAAGTCATTGCAAATATGAAGAATTACAGTTAAAAATAGTTTGTCTCCATTGTTGCAATTCAGGTTTGTACTGCAGGAATTTGTCCACTACTTCTTCCTAGTGGAGAACAATTAATTATTTGTAATACAAAGAACCATACATAAATATTTCTACTGAGCCAAACATTTTTGTGACCCTCTGAACAATAACTATTCTTTGTCTAACATTTTTCTAGAACAAGAACATACAGTTCTGCTGTGTTGAGATTTAAGTACAAAATGTTATGAGGTAGCAAAATTCCACTCCTACAAGGCTTATTTGCATGTTATTGTTTGTATAAAATTTGTACCATATCTTTTCTTCCAAGACATTAGTTTTCCCCGAGATAATAGTAAATGGAAGTCATCTTTGTTGACAGACAAGCCATTGAGTAAATTTCCGAGATGAATAGAGATCCAAAATGGTCTGCCCCATCACAAAGTCCAGTGTTGAAAGCACCACAAACTGTAATATACAATCAATTAGCATTAAAAGAAGACTCCCTATCTCTCTTGGCATTTATTTTAAAGCTTGGTACTATCTTTTACAAATGACAGTTTCTAAATGAAAGGTGTAAATAACTGGTTTTATGATGTAGAAGATCTTATATGTGATGCTGCAGCCTCATTCAATCCCATACATTGGTTGCAACTAGCGGTAACCAATACTGAAATGATTGTCAAAATGCTCTCCTAAATCTGGTGTGCACAGTGACGTGTAACATCATATGCCCTTCATTTAGATGTTGCACAAATATATTTTCAATTATTTACCTGTAATGAGAAGCTGAAGGCAGGAAGGCTTCAAGGTCCCTTTCTGTATGTCTGCAAATGCATCTACACAGTAGAATTAATGCAGTTCGACACCACTTTAACTGTCATGGCTCAATACTATGGAAACGTGAGAACTGTAGTTTATTGAGGCACCATCACTATTTGACAGAGAAGGCTAAAAACCTTTGTAAGACTACAGCTTTCATGATTCCATAACATTGAGCCAAAGCAGTTAAAGTGGTATTAAATTGCATTAATTCTACAGTGTAGATGCATACTAAATCTGTTGCCAGATGAATACTTAGGATGTGTAATGATGGCTCCACTGCACAATCACTACAATTTAGAGATGCATTTGTGTACTAATTTTCTTCTTGAGGAGACCAATTAGCAATTTCAGTAATTTTCTTCCTGTTGCGAGAAAGTCTTCTAGAGCCCTGCAGTTTTTGGAGGCTATTCAGAATTCAGACAAAATGTGCATGTATTTTGTTGACTTGGAAAACTATATTTTGGCGTGCAGAAAATAGCATGTGGTGAAAGATGGCAAATCCAATTTGCTCTTCCAGTGTTATTTTCTTCATTTGTTTTGTTGACAGAATTGTCAGGACTGCTTAAGGCTGATGTCATGTTTCTGTGTATATGCATCTGCAAAGTGAAACAATAGGAGAAATTTAAAAAATATTCAGTGATGGAGAGATTCCATGGGAACTGTAGGGGAAAATATCAATCTGGGAAAGTGGGAGAGGGGAAAATCAATTTATCAAGTAGCCACTAAGAAAACGAAGGGAGTTGGACTAATGAAAGATCATAATAGTGCCTTCATAACTGATTTCTCATGTTTTAGGTTGCAATCCTTTCTAAACCTGTGTATTCATTTATTTGAATGAGATCTTGGCAGTCCCTTCACTGCAGAATTAATGCAGTTTGACACTACTTTAGCTGCAACGATTCACTGTTAGGGAATCATGGGATTTATAGTTTGTGGGGCAATGGAATACTTTGGCAGAGAAGACTAAAGATCTTGTAAAATTTCTAGGATGCAGGACAACGGCTTCAAACTGCAGGAAAGGAGATTCCACCTGAACATAAGGAAGAACTTTCTAACTGTGAGAGCTGTTCAGCAGTGGAACTCCCTGCCCCAGAGTGTGGTGTAGGCTCCTTCTTTGGAGGCTTTTAAACAGAGGCTAGATGGCTATTTGTTGGGAGTGCTTTGAATGTGATTTTCCTGCTTCTTGGCAGGGGGTTGGACTGGATGGCCCACCAGGTCTCTTCCAACTCTATGATTCTATGAAAATTACAACTCCTGTGATTCTATAACATTGAGCCATGGCAGATGAATGGTGTCCAGCTGTATTAAGTCTGTAAAGTAGTTCTTTAAGGCACAACAGAAATGTTGAATAGTTAAAGGGGGAACAAGTGGAAGAATGTTGAGAATAGATTTCAGGTAGATTCTTTCCCTAAAACACTTAGGCAAAAAAGTGAGAAGGGGACAAAGAATGGAGAAATTACTGTAGGAAACAAATAATTTAAAAGTAACAAAGGGCCCTTCTAAATAGGTTTAAATCCCAAGAGGAACTGGGTTTTTATGTCCCAGTTCCTCTTGGGATTCAGGCCACACAGCTGGCCCAGTCCCCACACTTTTGAGGGGTGCGTGTGACTAAATGCCTTGGTTGACCCAGAAGGACATCTAGACAGCCCCATCCCCCATTTGCCCCATAAACTTACTGAAGGGACCAGACTGCATGTGCAGGCCCCTCGAAGAAAGCTTCTGATGTGTCAAAATGATGCAACAGAAGATTTTTTTTTGAGGGACCTCAGCATGCAGCCAGGCCACTCTGGTACATTTAGGGGACAAACAGGGGGCTGGGAGGTGAGGGTGGGGTGTTATCCTGCTCCTTCAGGCTCTTTAGAGCCCAAAGAACTAGGATGGCAATGTGGATTGACCCCCGTGATCATGGATAATGGTTTCAGAAGTCACTCCCACAGGCCTGGCACTTTAACAGATCTGGTAAGATTTAGATCTGTTGAGGTGTTTTATTTACTTTGGATTAATCCGGGTTAACCTGAGATGTCATTTGAATGCCTCAGGTTAACCTGTGATGGGTTATGAGTTTTAGGGTTGTTTAGAAGGGTTGTATACAAGAGTGATTAATGATAGGAGAAAACAAGGGAGGAACAGAGAAGAGGGTCTAGGTGTGAGGCTTAAGTCAAAGAGAATGGAATCTGAAACAGGGTCAGTAAATAAAACTTTGCCAAAATGTACTCACTTTGGACCTCATCACATTGAAGTCCTTAATGCAGCGGACAATAGAGGACCCATAGGGCAGTGGGTCAAATCCATCACCCAGCACCCTGCATTGCTTGCTCCACCCGCTTGCCCATCACATGCCAGAAAGCGTACCTTTCCGGCATGCTCCCGCATTGTCCCTATGATTTCCTATCTGAACACATGTAGTCTCCCGTATTAAGATTTCCTCCTCCTACAACACTTCATTTACACAGCTGGCACAGAGCCACACTGGAAGTAGATATGTGTCATGTGATGAGATCCAGTGAGCTTTGTGCCGGCTGTATCAGCAAAGTGTGGTAGGATGGGTAAGTTTTGTATTGCTTTGTTTATTTTTTTTATTTTTAAAGTGAAGTATAATACATCAAAAGTGGTGGAACAATTTATCAGTAGAAAAGTAAGGAAGTGTCTGAGAGGAAAGGAATTGTAGAAATAGATAGGGGTATGAACATAAAAAAGAAGAAAAAAAGGTGCAGTTTAACTTCCCATCTTGGCTTCAGAGTTCTTCCTTTAGTTAGCTATATATTCATGTAAGTTTTGTATTGTGATGAGGTCCTTAGAGTGACACAGCTGGCACAGAGCCACACTGGAAGTAGATATGTGTCATGTGATGAGATCCAGTGACCTTTGTGCCGACTGCATAGGCAAAGTGTGGTAAGATGGGTAAATTTTGTATTGTGATGAGGTCCTTAGAGTGTCTTCAAACTTACATTGTAAGTGACTGTAAGTATCCAAGAATGATTTAGAAACAGCTCATTCAGATATTAAATTGACATCAAAAGGTCACTGCACTGTGATAACAACTATGAATTTTATCTGTCTAGATAATTAAACCAGCACCGAATGAAAATCCAATGTGGCATATATTAATATGCAGTGGGAATATTTTTCTATGCACAGAATTTTGAGCATCCAAAAACTCATTCTAAACTTTATTCTAGAACATCATTGGGATTGTGTATTATGTATTTTTCTGGACTTCTGTTGTTGTTTTTTAAAGAATAAAACATTCTTCCATTTAAGAAAGGCTAATGTTGTTCAGTGGTATTATATGAACAATGCACCACTGAAAGACATTTAAAACGAGAGAAGATTGTGGTGGTCTTTTACATGCAATGTGGGTTTTTTCCCCCTTTAAATTAAATGTTTGCAACAAGATGGCCTGAATTTCAAAGGCAGCAGTTAGGTTCCATGTTGTGAGGGTAATCCACTCTGGGTTTAACCTGAAATTTAAAGGTAAAGGTAAAGGTTTTCCCCTGACATGAAGTCTAATCATGTCTGACTCTGGGCGTTGGTGCTCATCTCTATTTCTAAGCCGAAGAGCCGGCGTTGTCCATAGACACCTCCAATGTCATGTGGCCGGCATGACAGCATGGATCACCATTGCCTTCTCACCGGATTGGTACCTATTGATCTACTCAAATTTACATGTTTTCGAACTTCTAGGTTGGCAGAAGCTGGGGCTAACAATGGGAGCTCACCCTGCTCCGTGAATTTGAACCACTGATGTTTCAGTCAGCAAGTTCAGTAGCTCAGAAGTTTAACCAACTGAGCCACCTGGGGCTCCAAAGTTTTGGACTATCCAAAGTTTTGAAACCTATTCTTCAAACAGGGTCATTGGTTTGGATAAATCTTTGGAGCAATTAAACTCCTGTAAGATCTTTGTCTGAAAATCCTTCTTTCACCATTTCAAGACTCCATAATAATAATAATAATAATAATAATAATAATAATAATAATAATAATAATAATAGGATAATACTTTAGATCTTGAAAGGGTAATTCACTGTCCTGGAGCTACAAGAAAAACTACTTTTTTCAATCCTAAAGTTCCAGTTCCATGCCTTGTTTCACTGTATTTTTTCTGAAGAATTAGCTGATATCTTTTAGAAAAGGAATCCACTTTTTTTAATCATAGCTGCAACCCATTCCATCAGGTCAAAGCTTGTAAATTTAGCAATGGCACCAACTTGTTAATGGTTATTTGAAAACTATATGATAGTATTTTTAAAACACTGAATTAATTAATTCATTCATCATTATTAATATATTAATATATTAATTACAGTATGTATATATTATATAACCATAGCATGACTAATATTATTATGAATATGCCTAAAATGCTGCAATGGCTCAAGCTGTCTCAAATTTCCTCTAAAAGAATGAATTAAATTGATAATGGTTCTGAAAAATATTGATACCATTGTGATTTAACAATTAAAACCATTATTTGAATAAATATGGGATTAGGCATTTGCTGACCAACCCATAGAATAATCAGACCTCACACAAACTATAGTTTGAAATATGGGTGATTATATTTAAACTGTCATGTATAAGTTTCTTTAGAGATCTGCAAAAAAATTATTTATTTATTTTCTATATTTCTATCTCACTCTTTTCACCTTGAGGGGGGCTCAGAGCAGCTTACAGATAAGTCAAAATTCAATGCCACATTATAAATACAAATGGCTCAGGCTGTGGCGCAGGCTGGAGAGCAGCTGCAATGAATCACTGCAATGAATCACTCTGACCAGGAGGTCATGAGTTCGAGGCCCGCTCGGAGCCTGTGTTTGTCTTGTCTTTGTTCTATGTTAAAAGGCATTGAATGTTTGCCTATATGTGTAATGTGATCCGCCCTGAGTCCCCTTCAGGGTGAGAAGGGCGGAATATAAATGCTGTAAATAAATAAATAAATAAATAAATAAATAGACAAAAATAACATATTAAGCGATAAAACTAATAAAACATATAAAAACAATTAATACAGATTAAAACCAAGAGGGAGCGACACAATGCAGGAGCAGGTGGGGTAGTTGTTTTCTCCCAGACCTCTTCTCTGGGACCAGACCTCTTCCCCAGCTTCCCCTGAGAGAAACCCTTTTCCAAAATCTGAATTGCTCCCCGTCTGACCATCTTCTGGAAGACTGATCCACAAGTCCCTACCATCAAGTCACACAACTTCCAGTGAGGGCAAAACTCTGAGCTAGCCTCAAAGATAGTTACCCCTCCCTCCTTTTTGCTGCATAATTCATAGGGACTACTCACAGGCATGTAGGCAAGGCTTCCCTACCGAAAATTAATGGAACATGTTTGCAAAGTTCTTTTTGTGTGCCGATCATACATATGTGTTTCCTCTAGCCCCATCAGTCTCTCCACCCCCATTGCTAGTGCTGGATAGTGGGAGAGCAGAGTCCCAGCTTTCACTATTTCTGTGTACCTCTGCCGATCCCCGCAGCCTATTTGCTGGCCAACAATTGCTGTCCAAATTGTCCAGTTCAGCCTGTGTCCAATTTATAATGCCAGCAGTATATCTTATGGCAGGTATGGCCTTATTATTATTATTATTATTATTATTATTAGATACACAACAAGATTAGTACACAGCAAACAAGATCACTATGCTGGCTATTGTATTGGATCACACATCGTACACTTCCCAAGTGTCTAGCATTATGTGATGTATCAGCAAATAATGCATGCAGATCTGAGTAGGGTGGCCTTTTGCAGCTGACTGATGGTAATTTTGTCAACGCAGATTGATTTAATTGCTGGCCAAGGTCTTTAGGCACTGCACACAGTGTGCTGATCACCACTGGGACTACCTTTACTGGCTTGTGCCAGAGTCTTTGCAGATTGATCTTTAAATCCTCATATCATGTAAGATTTTCCAGTTCCTTCTTGTCAATTCTGCTGTTATCTGGGATTGCAACATCAATGATACACACTTTGTTTTTTAACCTGATTGTGAGGTCAGGAGTATTGTGCTCCAAAACTCTGTTAGTCTGAATTTGAAAGTCCCAGAATAGTTTGATGTGTTCATGTTCTGGAACTTTTTCAGGATTGTGATTCCACCAGTTCTTTCTCACAGGCAGATGGTATTTGTGGCACAAGTTCCAATGGATCATCTGAGCAATGGTATTATGCCTCTGCTTGTAGTCCATCTGTGCGGTCTTCTTGCAGTCTGCTTCCTTGCAGAGACTACACATGGAATCTGTAGTCAACTTTATTATTATTATTATTATTATTATTATTATTATTATTATTATTATTATTATTATTATTATTATTGCTCCAGACTCAGAGGTTAAACCGAAAGCTTCAGACTCAGGGGAGTTTAGAAAACAGGCAGTCACAATTCTGCCGTTCTCCTCATTCTCATAATTTTTTCAGTAGAGAATTGACAGATCGTTCAGTCCTCTCATCTTTTCTTCCTTTGAAGTCATGCAAACAGGACCGGCAGAATTTTTGCTGTTGGTAATATGGGTGTTTGAAAGACCCAGTTCCTGCCACCTCCATCTCTTCTCTGAACATATGAATAAAATTGTGATTCTAAACAGTGCAGTCATGGAAACTACCGTCTCCTGTTCTTATGAACATAGTAGGAGTAACAGTGAGTTATCACTATCCAATTGTTGAATGTTGACATTGTAAATGTCCCACAGTCCTCAGAATCTGGATAATATGGATGAAGTGTAGCAATGCACATTTCTTCAGCAGGGAACATGACCTCATTTAAATTGATCACACATACACATAAATGAGTGTCAGGCAGCCAAGGACTCACTTTATTTGACATATCCTCTAAACTCTTCTTTAAAACATATAATACCTCTTTAACATTATATCTCTTACCAAGTCACTGACACTGATCAATAGCCATTTTATATGCTTAGCCTTGTGTGCTGAGGCATAAAACACAAGATACAAAGGTCCCTTTTAACTGATAAGGTTATATTAACCATGGAATGCACCATTTGTTCTGAAGACATACAGATGTACCATGCTGTTTTAGCGCTATATGATTTGATATATTTGAGCACTAAATTAAAAGAGACATTAGAAAAATGATTTCATCAAGGAAGGCAGAAAAAAGACACAATTAATATTTCCAATACATTGATCCAGTGTGTCATTGAGATTTGATTCAGGTAAAAGATGTTATAGTTCTGCAAACAATAGTACCAATGGTACTACCTATCCATAGTGGTGAGACTGCAAGTTCCTCTTAGGAAAAAGGTCATGTTGTTGATGGCAGTTGTATTAGTAGAGCATCCCATGTCAGACAGACTTTTTCTAAAGATTCAGAGAAAATATGCCAAACAGTTACTGTGTATCAGCATAGTAGATGGGGCTGACAGACTATGGCAGTGACACCATAGCTAACAGTATTGAACAGAGGAAGGCATGGCAAATCTCCACAAAAGACCTGTGATAGTATCAGAAGATTAAACTTTCAGGTAAGATGGTACTCAACAAGCTGCTGGAATACAACAGAGGACAACAATGAGTAGCTAGTGATGCCAATGTGGCTAAGGACAAAACTGGACGATACATAGTATAAGAATATGGCATATGAGAAGCATGAATCAGGGAAAATGGAACACGTGTTACTCAAAAAAATGAAAATCTAAGAAGAAAGAAAAAGGCACCATAGTGAGAAGAGATGTAGAAAAAGCAATTAGTGAATATAATGCAAATTTTGATTTAATCAAATCAATAAGGTTTCAGGGCCAAGCCATCTATATAACCATAAATCAAGTTTATGCTTCAGATAAAAAGAAAATGATGAAAGATTCTATGCTGGAATCCAGGAGTAAATTGGTCACTCACCAAAACTTATTGTTTTGTCCCAGGGTGATACCACTATCTGTAGAAGCAGAAATGTAGTCCAAATAGTTCAAAGTTAAATAATGCAAACAGTCCTGATCTGAACCCAACCAAGTATGGCTTTGCTACAAAGACTAGTTTAAATTCAAGCCGAAAGTCAGAAATAAATCACATTGGAACTATTGTCCATAGCACTAGAATGGCCTTAGTTGACTCCACTTTGCATATTTTCAGTCCTATTTGCAGCCTCCACAAATTACCACAATTGAAGGGAGGCATATTGTAGAGGGAGGAATGTCTTCCCAATGGCATCCCAATGTTCTTATTTCCCACAGAGATAACTTAGGGCCCTTCTATACAGGGCAAAAATCCGTGATGGGTTCTGGATTAACCTGAGGAATGAAATTATCCCAGAGTGAATCTGGATTTCCAGGTTTACTCTGGGTTTAAAAAAACACCTGAAAAGTTCCAGACATTTCAATAAGGTCTGGATCTTTGCAAGCGTGGGACCTATAGTCATGGAATCACTTTCCATGACTCAATCCTGAGACTCCAGGAGCCAAAGAACCGAGATGGCACTGCTACCCTCCCTGACCAGTCCCCCATTTTCCATCTAGATCTATCAGAGAGGTCTGCATCCATCCTCAAGCCTTTTGGATTAAGCTGCTGTTGTGTCAAAATGATGCATCAGGAGCTTTGGAGTGAGGAGGCAGGATTTCCCCCCTCCCCTCTCCAAAGCTCTTGCCATGGCATTTTGATGTGATGGGAACTTAGTCCAAGAGGCCTGAGGATGGAGGGGGGTAAGATGAGGTAAGTAAGGGGTAATGGAAGAGCTGGGTGCTGGCTAGTTGCCTTTCCGGGTATTACTTACTTATAGTTCCCTTCCATTATGAGTGAATATTTTAAAGTCTTTAGTCCAAGAAAGTTTAAAATTATCTTTAGAACACTCTCTTTTTTGCAAAATTAATCTGGTAAACTATGGCTCATCATACAGTAGAGTCTCACTTATCCAAGATAAACGGGCTGGCAGAAGCTTGGATAAGTGAATATCTTGGATAATAAGGAGGGATTAAGGAAAAGCCTATTAAACATCAAATTAGGTTATGATTTTACAAATTAAGCACCAAAACATCATGTTATACAACAAATTTGACAGAAAAAGTAGTTCAATACGCAGGAATGTTATGTTGTAATTACTGTATTTACGAATTTAGCACCAAAATATCATGATCTATTGAAAACATTGACTACATAAATGGCTTGGATAATGCAGAAGCTTGGATAAGCGAGGCTTGGATAAGTGAGTCCCTACTGTATTTATAACTACATAAACATAGTTACAGATGATCTAAGGAGCTCATCTTAAACTCAAAGGAACTACTCTGTGTGAAGAAAGTCTGTGACATGGGTGAATGGGGTGCTTCAGGATGATGCAGCTATCCCCTTCTGTTCCTAAGTCATGGTACAATAAATAGAAGCTTCTGCTCATTACATCATGGCTTGGAGGCAGAAGGGACTATTTACATGATTCTGAAGCACTCCAATTGCTCCTGCTGCTGACATTCATCACTTAGAGTGGATCCTTCAAGTTTAAAGGGGGTTCTGGAGGGTATTTATGATTTTAGTAATGCTGATACAACCATGAATATGTAGTATATTTGAATATGGAACAGTTATGGATTTTTAACTCTAGGTTACAAATCTGTAACTGCAATAAAAGTTGCCAGCCTGTGTCTTTAAATTTGTTAGTTGGTAAACATAATTTATGGATTCCCGAATTTCATTGGAGGTAGCAAATTCCTCCCTCCCTCCCTCCCTCCCTCCATTCTTTTTTCCCACCAATCATTAGAATATCTGACAAGCTGGACAATTTTCTTGACATCATACTCGCAAACAATGCAGGTATTACACTTGCATATTTCCAGTAATCTTTGTAGACCTATTTGCAAGAAGTCATCTTTCATAGCAAGGAAGTTGTGAAACATTCTTTAAATAGGCTTTCCTTTGTGCATTGCTAGCAAATGGCTCAAAATCAGGTTTATCAAGGATACTACAGGATATGTTTTCAAAGAACTGTTCATTATATGTTCAACTTGGCTTGACAATAGTGGTAGTCATACTGCTAAATCACAGTATGACGGGCTGAAAGTATTTTTCCCCACTCTGTTAAATCCATGTCAAAGGACAATCAGAGTGAAAGACATGCACAGTACAGAAAAGCATTGACTGAGATAGTCTAAGTATTGTTATATTCACTTACTTTATAAAAGATAGCCCAAATTCATAGGTGATAAGAAAAAAAAACCAATCCAGTTATCTTTGTCTAAACTCTAAGGCTGTGGCTTCCAAATCTGAATCTCCAGATCTTCATGGGATCCTAGTTTTGGGACATCAAATTTCACCTTTAAGTCCAGGCAAAGCAAAATGTAATTATTGTTTTAAAGTTTTCTGATTTTAATATCACTAACCTACATTGTTTCATTCTCCAAGCACTGCAAAACTAGAAAGGGTGTGCACCTGTAAGTTTCATGAATTTAGATAACATCTGTATATGATGCTCCACCCTTGAAATTCTTTCTGTCATATCACTTTCAGTAGTAAAATGTAATTGGATTGACAACAATGGTCTGAGTAAATTTTCCCCTCAGGTGAATTCTAGTGATTTTGGAATGGAAATGAAGTGATGAAAACCCTCCTAAAGATCTTGGGGAGTTGTTATTGATAGCAAAATCTAATGGTAACACCAGCCATTGTGGCCAACACACATTTTGGTGCCTCAAATTTTTCTGAGTATATTTGACCCTCTGATTCCAAAAATGGCCCCATTCTCTCCCATCGGCTTTAATTTTTGAGATACAGAATTAACTCCCCTTTCCCATGCAGCTGGGGATGGGGGGTGGTTTCCCACCTCCACCGAAGGAGAGACTTAAAGGAAATTGCTCAGACTGGAGCTATTTCCTGGGGGCGGGGCTGCAGGAGTCAGTAGCCATCCCTTGAACTTATTCCAAGCAGCAAGCTGACCCACCCTCCTGCCCATTAACAGTATAATTAAATTGGCTACCTATGGGGCCAGGTAGGAATCCACCCCCCCCCCATGTTCTAGGGTTTTTTTTACCTACCCTATACTGTTTAAGGAGGGCGAATTGGGAGGGTGCGGTTTTTAAAAGGTTACATGCAAAAAATAGAAAGGGAGTTACATTTTGGTATATACCTAAGGCACCCCCTTTGTGCAGAGGCCAAGAATGGAAACCCTCACCTGAGGTTCAAATAACTGAGATGAGGGCAAATGGAAATGGTCTAGGAATGGGGAAAGTTTTGTATCATTAATAAAAGTTGCCCATATTTTAACCCATACCTGTTGTGGAGTCTTGGGGTTGGGTGGCAACAAACCTTCTACTCCTCCTTGTAGCCATTTCAGATGAAGTAAGGAGAAAAGAGCACATGAAACCACAAGCTCACATGGATATTTCTAAACCACTAATGTGATGTGTGAACTAGAGCATATTGTTGTACTAGATGCACATACAGTTCATCATGAAGAAATGCTCTAGCTGAACTTCATAATCCCCAGTTTGTATAAACTATTATTTTCTCATTTGAAAAAATTTTCATGGGATCAAATAAAAGCATGCTGCATTTATGAAATCTGTTCTCTGAGTAGATGTTGCTCTGCCCAAAATAACTTTTATCCATGGTGTCATTGCTTTACCAATATCAGAAGCAGTTAAGCCAAATGGATAGATGATAGATAGATGATAAATAGTAGATGACAATGGAAAATATCTATGCTGTCTGTACTACTGGAATCATGAATTTATCCATAAGAAATGTGGCAATTTGGCTGAAGATTGGATTTGTCTATTCAAATTAGAGCAGGCACCCTTTGCAAGCACATGGTTTATAATGGTTAGCTATAAATGGTGCATAAATTCAGTTGTGTGATATAATTCCATAAAAGAAAGTGATGTTCTCCAAAGGAAAATCATACAATACATGATGGTTACACAATGTCATTTCCTTGGTGATGTTATTGTGCTTGAACATATTTGGAAAAAAATAAACTGAACAGCAAATTAAAGAAATGAAGATCAGAACACTGCATCAGAGAAATAAGGAAGGATGTAACAGTTAGGCAGAATGGGACCAAGATACATCTCCAAGTCATCTAAGGCTGAAAAGCAGCTGCAACATAAAGTGGAGGGGAGAGGGGGGTCTAATCTTAGCTGTGCATTTAGTAGTTCAGTGTCCTTTAGGAATTTTGTTTCATTCTAGAAAGATATTCCAAAAGAGTTCTCCTACTCATTTAGCCTTCTATAAATATTTATGAAATTTATAAATATTTTATTTATACGAAGACTTTATGGGAGAAGAGAGGATGCCCATAAAATGCAGCCACTTGGGAAATACATTTAGTAGCAAACTAACAGGCAGTCACAGTTTTGCGTAATTGTGCTATGACACTCTCAGTCTTCACTTCTCTGTGCTGAATCCTGAACAACAAATCTGGAAACTTTTGACCTTCAGCCAGCTTGTTCACAATTCAAGAACATGTTTATTTAGATTATCCACAGACTTTGTGTTGAGGTTGTAAAGCATTCTAATTAACAATGCCTTTCTTAGACCTTGGAATGCTTAAACTGGAACAGATGGCTTCACTTCTGCAGCTCTTTCATTCCAAGTGTATGTTATGCCACTAGAGGAAATTCATGGGGATTTGGGACCATCATACCTCCAATACAAGTTGTAGCAGTAGAATTCTATATTGAAGAACTTTAACATAAAACTAGGGGGTCTTAAAGGTTCTTTGGAATCCCATGCAGCCTTCAGCAGCAGTATCACATGGCACACAAATGACTGAAGCATCCTCTGGGTTAGGAAGCGAAAGTTCTTAGTATAGCCAGAGGTAGTAACTGCAAGCAGTAGCAAAAACTTCATTTTTATAACACTACAAGTTGAAAGTGTTTTTGCAAAGAGTGTGAAATATATAGAAACCTGTAGTACATCGACACACAGCTAAATCGAGTCTGAAATATGTTATTTGCTTGACTGACATCTGAAAAAAGAAAACAGCAAGTGTGAGAAGATGATTGTGAGTCTACCTGTCGGTATTTGGGTGGTCTACAGTAAATTAGAAAAAAAATCAGCCACACAAAGATAAGAGCTAATTTCGGCCCTTTCTACACTGCCACATAATCCAGATTATCAAAGCAGATAATCTACATTATCTACATTATCTGTTTTGTTAATCAGGATTATATGAGTCTACACTGTCATGTGATCCAGTAAAAATCAGATAATCTGGATTTTATATGGCAGTGTAGAAGGTACATGAGATGACATCATTATAGCAAAGGCTGAAAGTGAGATGTGCATCAACTCCATTAGTTAAGATTACACTGGGTCAGTTTTAGTTGGTAAATTCTGTAGATGTGAACACTCTGCTAGGATAGCTGAGGAGTACTACTTGTCTCCTTGAATTTCTTGACTCCTTGTCAAGGAAGAAGATAGAGATAAGTCTCAATTACAATGTATTATGAATGTATATTTCAGGAGAAATGCAGGGAAAATCATACAATATATGATGGTTATACAATGTCATTTCCTTGGTGATGTTATTGTGCTTAACATATTTGGAGAAAAATAAGCTGAACAGCAAATTAAAGAAATGAAGATCAGAACACTGTTAGAAACAGCAGCAGCAGCCGCCGCATGCTCCTGGGGCACATAACCTTTCCACCTGCCTTCCTTACCGCCCAGATTCTTTTCCTTACCACCCACACCCTCAAATCCCCCCTTTGGCCAAAAAACCCAGTGGGTAAACCTGGGGAAATTACACACTCTTAGACTCAGAATAAGGTCAGGCAAAGATCTCCTGAACAAATCGTACCAAGAAAACCTTAGGATAAGCTTGCTTTTGGGTCACCATAGATCAGAAACAACTTTAAGACACACAACAAAAACAATTCCTGGGTAAATGTGTAAAGGATTGTTTAACAAACCACTATTTTTCACCTATCATTATATCACAAATAATTTGCAGAGAAGCCATATGTTCCTATGTATAGAAGGTATAACAGAAGATCCTTTTGTTGATGTCAGCCTTTTCTTCTATGTTTTTGATTTTCATGCATTAAAATGATAATGTTAAAACATTCCACAATCCAGATTTTTCCAAGATTTCATGGATCTGGCTATTTTAAAAATATTATTACAAACATCATCATCTCTATGTGCTTTTGAAAAGTTTCAATTCTGATGCCGTTTGACAATGTGACTCCCATACAGTTAACTGGATTTCTATACTTACATTTTGCCTTGAAAAACAGCTTGACAGTGATCATGCTATCTGCTCCCTTGGTTAATCCTACATCATCATCTAAAATAGTTCCTTTTCCTCCATATCTATGCTGAGCAATGAAATGATACCCCCCAAGAATTTTCAGTAGGCTTTGTGAACTAAGCTGATTTGCATGCATAGCACATTTGAAGAAGAGACTGAAAAGAGAAGAAAGATCTGGCTTTGAGTGGGAGGAGGTAGATGGGCAGGATGGCATAAGGCATAAAGGATATATAAGAACGATATATAGTAGAAGATCAGTTGTTCCAAGAGAGAAAAGAATTGTGTTCCTTCTTGGCTCTGATTCTACTGGATCCATCTACTGTCAGACCTAATTTTAAATCATAGAACCTTGAGAAACGGTGAAGGCCAGTGACTCTCATTCCCTTGCTGTGGTGAATCTGATCTTAGTTTTAGTTCAATTTTTAAAGACACTGTCGAAGATGGTGAAACTATCTTGGGGCAAAGGTTCAGCAGCTTACATACTAGCTCTTTTAAAGTCCAGTATTCAACCCACTGCAGGTTCACCACACTTTGACATGAAAGCTACCATAGCTAGTGTTGGACAAGACAAGACATGGAAAGATAAAAATAGGACAAAGTTAATAGAATTTTTTAAATCATAGAATGACCATAAACTCTCTTAGAACTTGATCTACCCCACCTGTGAAAGAGAAAAAAGGTTGTGGACATTTCCAAAAGAAGTGACTGGAGATTTTGGAATCTGAGCGTACTTTGCAATATTAAACTACTCTTTTTCTTCATTCTGAAAAGACGAGTACCCTGTTGGTTAAATCTAACTAGAACAGCTCTATTGAATCAATATGTGGCTAAATCCCTTTGATTCACTAAGCCAAATGATATGTAATATATTCTTGATTTTTAAAAACTTTATTCCAGCATAACTTTATCTGCAAAGAATCATGTTGACATGTACTGTGGCTTTTCCACATGTATTAAGAAGGTCTGAAAGGAAAATGCAACTATGTTTTGGTGACAAAAGAGGGTTTTTGATGTTTATTATTGTAGCTCAATTTTTTCAGACTTTATAAATAGATGCAAGAAGTTTGCAGACAAGGGTGGGGAGCTTCATTGTGTGTCCTTGTTTACCTCCACTGAAATAGTGATCTGAACACCCAAATAGAGATAATGTATTCAGTAAACATGTGGTAGGAAGAGTGTTATTGTCCCCTTCTTTTTGAAGTTTTATTTGTAAAACCACTTAGTAATATCAGGTAACTGTGTGCCTTTTATAAGCAAAGCAATTAATACCTTCAAGGGAATGAAATATTTTCTTTGCTGGCACAGCACAAGTTATGATAGCTTAAAGAGTCATTCAGACACTTCCCTTGGCAATTGCACTTTCATTATCCATACCATTATAGCTCCCTATTATGCCCAGGAGTGTCTATTAGCAAGTTTCATATTATTTCAAAATACATTACATCTCTGTAGTTTGTAAAGTTCTCATACACATTAGCACAGCATATATGAAACCTGAAATTATACCAGGTATTTTTTAACAAGTAATATATTTTGAAATAAATGGGTGAAGTAATAAATGAATCAGTCGTGGCTGGAAAACAAGACAAATGGTCTCTCAAGAACCATATATAGAAAAATATGCCTCCAATGGTCCTAAATAGGTCTGTACAATTAGAACAAAATGAGAACTGAAGAGATTTTTGCTCTATAGATTGAACATCATTCTTCCATTCATTCACCTCTCTCTTTGGCCCACATGAGGAGGGGCCATCAAAAAGAGCAGAATAAAAAATGACATGTGAAGGGTAAAATTGAGCCAAATGTCATATATCTAGTGACTCTTATACAGAACTCCCCAAATACCAATTACGCTTTTAATTCCCAAGAAACTGATTCCTAGAATCTATTACCCCAGATCCTAAGATTCCCAAGGAGATGAAGATCAAGGGCCATGAGGCTACATATTATTTATTATTAGACCAGTGCAGTCAAGAAGTTCAAATGAATAGAAGATGAAATGAAGATCTCACATGAGAGACTAGCTCTGTAATCTCATTGCCTTTCAAAAAGCATCTTTGTGCCAACCGAGCATGTATGGTCACGGTAGGTAAACGATTAAGCTTCCTGCAGTTATTTCCTTTTGTTAGAAAACTCACTGCAGAAAAGTGTGTGTGGGGGTGGGTGAACTATGGGCCCTCTATTACTGTATTATCATTATCATTATTATTATTTATACCCCACTTTATCTCTCCCAAAGGGGACTCAAAGTGGCTTGACATAAAAGCATTAGTATACAATTTAAAATATGCAAACATTAAATCAGGATTAAACACAAACAGCACTAAAAATTCCAAGTTAAAATCCATCAAAACGTATTCAAAGTTAAAAACCACAGCACCCCCTGACTAGATCTTGAAAACCTTCATCTTTAAAACCTCTCTGAATAAAAAGGTTTTAGCCTGCCGCCGGAAGGACAACAAGGAGGAGGTCATTCTGGCTTCCTTGGGCAGGGAGTTCCAGATTCAAGTGGCAGCCACCAAGAAGGCCCAATCTCTCATTCCCACCAACCAAGCTTGAGATGGAGGTGGGACCAAGATAAAGGCCTGAACCTGAACTGTCTAGTGCTCAGCCCTACTTTTGTGATCTTGAATTCCCCTGACATGCCCCAGAATAACCAGCTCTCCTCATTTTTTTGGTGGGGATATGTTACATTTTTTAAAAGGATATGTTCCAGTTGAAAATCATCTAAAACACACAAAACTTACCCACAGATGTGGCAGTTTGCCTTCCCTCTCTAGCCTTTAAAACTGGCTGCAAAGTAGCTGGAAGAGGAGCTAGAAATGTCGGAACATTACTTCTGATCCACTACTGCCAAATATTTGTGGTCTGTGGCAAGTGGACAGAGATAAGAATTGGTGACTCAAAAGTGTCCTTGTCCTAGATTCATCCACTGAAACCGGTTAAGTACTTCCTCCTGTAACATCTACAGCTGAATTAATAAAAAGTAAATATAAGTAAAAGTGGACTTCTTAATCGCCTCCCCTGAAATTCAGGGAAATGTGTGCATGCCTAAAATCAATCTTGCATATCTACTTTCTGCAGAGGTTTTCAGCATCTCTTCATGGATTTCTTTCTCTTTTCCCACTTAATCTTATTTTTAGCTGTTTTGACTAAATTCACTGTTCATTGAAATCATGCTATCCTTTTTCTGACAACTGAGTGTCATTTTTTCTTTGTTCTGACCCAAGAAGAGCAATGTGACAGAAGAGTTGAAAATAGGAATTTCACCCCCCTCCCAGATAAAGTTAAAACTGTAGAGAAAACAATGTAGAGAAATGTAGAGAAAACAATGATACTGTAAATTACCGTAATAGTAATTTGAATAATTCTATTCATGTGTACTTTAAAAGTAGTATAAAAGCAAAAGGAATTGAAGAGGGGGGAAGGAAACAAGGAAGGAAGGAAAGAAGGAAGGAGAGCTTTGGGATGGGATACGTGGGATTAAGCATGCCTAACTGTTGAATTTAAGACCATTGATTCATTAAATATAAAGATTGCAGCAGTATTTGAGCCTTGAGCTGCAAAGTTTCCCAACCACTTAGGATTTATTCATCAGATTTTTTCAACAATATTCTTTCAATTCTTACTCTTATGTATCCTTCAACTTTACAGACAAACCTGCTTTTAGAGTGCATGAGACTTGATCACAAGTATATTTTGCTGCTTTGGAGAACTTTAAGTGATACTGCCTTATGTCATATCCTCTTATGGCATTCTCCTAAAGCAATGAAGCATTAGAAATGCAGTGCAGATGTTATAACCATATGAGGAAATTCCTTCCATGAGAGGTTACCACCCCTCCAATTTCCTTTCTTCGTCAACTTGACATTTTTATTTAAGCAAACTTTGATGTATAAGCAGGTGTGCACATAGTTTATATATCTTTGTATTTTTGTATGTTTAATTAATTTTAAAATGATATTATTATTATTATTATTATTATTATTATTATTATTATTATTATTAGATCATATGACAAATGTTTTAACATTGCTTTTGGAACCTGCCTTGGGCCTCACTCTTGGAGATATGTGGCATATAAATTAAATAAATATAATCAAATAGTTGTAATGTGTGCATAATATCAGCATGGGGGTTGTTTCTGCCCTTTGTACAAGCATAACTTGTAGAATTTGACTCTCTGACACTTGATCATGTACTTTATTTTTAAAAAACCCTCTGAAATCGTGTATTTTATATGCTCGACCTCCTTTATTCTAAGTGGTTGATGTTTGTATCATCCCCTCATTTGTCTGGTTATTATGTGTTTTATTGTATGTTATGTTTTAATTGCTTATTTTATTCGATTATTGTATCATTGTTTTAGTTCTTGACACTCATTGTAATTGTTTTATTTGGTTTTGTTCTGGGCTTGGCCCATGTTAGCCGCCCCGAGTCCATTCGGGGAGATGGTGGCGGGATAGAAAAATAAATAATAATAATAGTAATTATTATTATTATTAATTTTTATAGACAATCATCTTGCATTTTTCTGAGAACAAATTATCATCTACTTTAGGAGTATTTGACTTTTTCCATCCAAAAAATGAAATTTACTTATTTTGGTAATGTGCTTTAAAAATCCCAAATGAAACAAAACTCTCCCTGGCCAAATTCAATTCACAGAGCTTTCCCAGCATGAATAGGATGCTTTTGTTCCTGACTTGCTATACAAGTGTCAAGTATAAGTTAGTGTCTATTATAAAAGAGGTGGCAACTACAAAGTTCATGACAACAAATATAACTGAAAACAAGAGAACAATTGATTGCAGAGGGTTTGGTTTTCAATGACTTTCTTATGTACAGTTAACGGAGAGATTTAGACAAGACAAACTATTAGTTGGGTTTGAAGTGAGTAAATTGGACTTTGAGGTGCACTTATGTGCCAATGATGATTTTTTAATTGCTAAGAATTTCCTATTGAAATAGGAAATGGCAGACAAGCAAGTCAAAGAATGCATGACAAAGTGGGCACAAAATGTTGGGCATAATATAATATTGCACCAATGGGAACAATGTGGAACAAGGATTAAAATTTATGTTATAATTTTAATGATAATTTTTATAAAATGGCGTATCACTGGTATATAATTCCCAAAAAGCTTTCTAAGATGTCTAAAGAGGTTTTCAACACTTTCTGGAAATGTA
The DNA here is from genome assembly GCF_035594765.1 of Anolis carolinensis. Classification (NCBI taxonomy): domain Eukaryota; kingdom Metazoa; phylum Chordata; class Lepidosauria; order Squamata; family Anolidae; genus Anolis; species Anolis carolinensis. Next base: position 255,801,336 of record NC_085842.1, on the reverse strand, counting down.
AACAGCAAGTAGGGTCTTTCTACCATATGTGGTGGACATGTAAATATCCTAAGAAGTACTGGTGAGCCAGAAAATACATAAGGTAATCCAGAAAGTGTTTGGGAACAATATCCAATTAAAACCTGAGACCTTTCTATTTGGTCTGACTGATATAAATGACTATCATAGACTGTTGCAATATCTGAACCCAGCAGCCAGATTGCTTTATGTGCAGAAATGGAATAATTTAGCAACACAGATGATTGGATGATAAAAATGATGGACTTGGCCGAGATGGACAAATTACTACATTTACTAAAAGAAGAGACATTGGAATTTTTTGAAAGACTAGAAATCTTTTTATTCACTTTTTGCATGAGGAAGAGAAGGACTTGCCAATTTTGAGTTTTGAAAAATAATTTGAGAGGCAGGGTGTTTGAGAAAGGAGTCAACATTGGGAGGCCTAGAGGGTGAAGCTTATGTTGTTTTCTTTTGACTAGATGAGAATAGATTGAAGGATATCTACTTTTTATTTTTATTTTCTTCTTTCTTTTCCTTGGCATTTTTTATGTTTCTACTCTTTTTTATTCACTTTTTTGACTTTTAATGTAACTTTTAAAGCTCTTTAATAAAGTTTATTTTATTTGTTTATTTACAGTATTTATATTCCACCCTTCTCACTCCGAAGGTGACTCAGGACAGATCACAATATACATATACATGGCAAACATTCAATGTCATTAGACATACGACAAACAGACAGAGACACAGAGACAATTTAACATTTTCCAGCTTCTGGCTTCATGAGAGTATGCTCGATTCTGGTCACAGGAATGGCTTCAAACACATGATCTCTCAGTCAGTAGTGATTTATTGCAGCTGGATACTAACTAGGTGTGCCACAGCCTGGCCCCATTTTTAAAATGAATAAAACAAATGTTATTTTGATGTTGTGATGTCCAAGAATGAAAGAAAGAAAACATGAAGACTAAAATCCAGACTTCTAAAACCTAAACACTCAAAGCCCTGAGCATGGATGGATAACTTTGTCAGTTTTGCTTTGAAACAAAAGTGTTGTCCATGTCTAGCTTATGGGTAATATAAGTAAAGATCAACTATTTCATGCATTTGAATCCAAATCTATGGAAAGTATTAATTCAATTTAAAATAATATTGAGCAGTGATGCATTCTTATTATAGAGCTGTCAGTAGACTGAAGACTGCCTCATTGCTTCACTACATCCCCTTTGGTCTGTAATAGATATTTGACATTGTTGCTAAATTGCTGTGTTTTGACCTGGCTCTAAATTGGTGGATATGACATTACCCAAAGGGCAAGATAAATCTTCATTGCTTTTTTGCTTTCCTTGTCAGTTACTGGAAAACAGTGTTGGTAAAGTTGCATAAGTTCAGTACTTTTAAGCTTCTCACCTTGTATAACTCCATTCATTATATCCCTGGTTGCCACAGTTCATAATGTTTTCATACTACCATGGCCTTTAATTAATGAAAGGTTGATTGATTCCATGCATCCCATCTTTATATCATTCCTTGGCATTTTTGGAGTGTACATTTTTTTTCCAGATAGTAACTATTGGTTGATTAGTAACTGTCAAATTAATAACAAAAACACCACGAATGATTATGATGATTATATCAACAGCAACAACAATAGCAACACCACTAGCAACAACAACAACAACAACAACAACAACAACAACAACAACAACAACAACAACAACAACAACCACAAGTTGGATCTAAGGCTCTTTACTTCATGGGAAGACAGACTGTAGCCAGAGGAGGGAGGGCTAAGAGTTCAAACCCCCTTGAAAGGGTTCAACACCCCCCCCCCCCCCAGAATTTTAACTGGTTAACCAATGTAATATGAGTTTTTTTCCAATGGGTTTACTCTAGTTTTTTTAAATTTTATGGTTTTATTTCTAAAAATCATACAGATAATAATGCATTACAGTGCAAACCCTGACATTCTATAAATCAATATAGATGACTATTTACAATTTTTGTGACTAAGTTACATGTTCAGTTTATACTTCAATATAGACCAATTAGTTTCCCCAATGTAGTATGAGTGAACCAGGATTTTTTTTAACCTGACATGTTTTTTGGGGTGGGTGAACTTTTAACACCTCCCTCCCCCCCCCCCCCCCCCCCGCGCTACAGCCCTGTTGGAAGAAGTATCTTCCCACATTTCAGAACACATTTTCACACTAACACACTGCCATATAATCCAGATTATCAAACCAGATAATCCACATTATCTGTTTTGAACTGGATTATATGAGTCTACAATGCCATATAATCCAGTTCAAAGCAGATAATGGTTGCAATAACCCTATTCAAAATTATAATATTATCTCTATTATAGCTTCGGGGCTAAGATATAACTACTTTCCTAAAACAACCTTGAGTTGTCATGCCTGAGCATATATCCAGTTTTCTTAATTAGTATATCACTATAGTCTTCTTTAATATTCTTACTATTATTATAAATTTTACCTAGTAGCTACTATAGTTTGACTTTTTTTTCCTGTCTATCCCATGACACGCCACTTTGTGAACTTGATCTCAAGGCTAGGTAATTGGCTTTACTAAAAAATTTTGCACCTGTCTTTATAATACAATACCAAATGTCACTTATAATAAATGAATAGCAATTGAAAACTACCTGACCCATTGTAGTACCACTAGTTTATTTTATTTATTTTGTGTCAAAAGCATTGCATAATAAATAAGTTTAAAAGTGATAAAATAAAGGAATCACAAACAGCTAAATAGTTTTAGACCAAAAGTGGGCAACAGCAATCGCATTGTCCATAGCTTTAAACAGAAACTCCTCTATGCATGAGGCAGGGCACTGTGGGCAAGCATACATATGAGGAATTGTTTGTTCTGCTCCACAGTCACACAAGGTGGAGGATTCCTCCAGGTAGTACCATCTTGCCAGGTTGTCTTTTTGCTCTGCCCACTCCGCTTCTCAGTCTATTTAGGGATTTCCAAGTTGCCCATTCTTGGTTTGCCCTTGGAGGCAGACCTCATGGGCGGCCATCCAGTTTGGATTGCCTGGTTTAGCTTCCCAGAGGGACACCCTTGCTGTTGCTGGGGGAACATCAAGAGGAGTGGTGGTTCTCGTGAAGCTCCTCCTTGACTTGAGTCTACTGGGAGGAGGCTGATAGTCATGCAGTGGGTGGCTTTCACAATGTTCAACCTTATTTCTCTCACCGTTAGCAGCAACCTCCCATCGCACATCGGGGGGGCAATGCCAGCTAGCTTATAGATTTTATCAACAAGTGTAGGTTTAAGACATCCTCTGATTATTCTACATATTTCATTCAGTGCTATGTCCACCTGCTTCACATGGACAGACTTGTGCCAGACAGTAGGCTTGAGCGATCCATGAAAAAATTGATTCTAAACTCGTTTCAAAAGTAGGGGGCGCCAGCGTTTCGTTTCTTATGTCATTTCTGAATTTTGCCCCCAAAAAATTCAAAATTAACGAAAATTCGTTAGTTTCAAAAGTAATTCGTTAATGACGGACGCGCATGCGCAGTGGCCAAAAAAAAACAGCACGAGGGGAGATTTTACAGGACTCTCCCGCCCTCATTTTTTGAGTGATCTTCTTCAAACTTGGTACAGTGGTAGAACACATTTAACACTGATAGCTCACCAAAATTTGGAACGTTTCCCTTATTCTCTGATCTTTGGCGAATTTTCATAGCTTTTATAATAAACCATTTTTTAATAATTGCAGAAATCTGTTCCTGGTTTGAAAGTCTTATTTCCTGTTAAATTGGGTTGTCTTTACTGTGAAAGTCATTGTTCTACTTCAGAAACTTTGTTTTTGTGGCTGAAACTTTGTTAAATTGGTGTGTGTGTGATATATACTGTGTATATATATATATATATATATAGTCCCTGCATATGTGTGTGTGTGTGTGTATATATAGGTAAAGGTAAAGGTATCCCTTGACGTTAAGTTCAGTCATGTCTGACTCTGGGGGTTGGTGCTCATCTCCATTTCTAAGCCCAAGAGCCAGTGTTGTCCATAGACACCTCCAAGGTCATGTGGCCGGCATGACTACATGGAGTGCCATTACCTTCCCGCCAGAGCGGTACCTATTGATCTACTCACATTGGCATGTTTTCAAGCTGCTAGGTTGGCAGAAGCTGGAGCTAACAGTGGGCACTCACTCTGCTCCCGGGATTTGAACCTGGGACCTTTCGGTCTGCAAGTTCAGCAGCTCAGTGCTTTAACACACTTCGCCATCGGGGCTCATGTATATATAATATACATACACATACACACAATGTGGAGAATATGTGGAAAGGTAGATAGATAAGTTGGGAGCCACAGCAAAGGCACCTTCCTGGGAGCAAGGTCTAATAATAATAATAATAATAATAATAATAATAATAATAATAATAATAAATCCCTTACAATATCCAAGATGGCTCACTGCTACAGAATCTTGGGAGCTTTAGTTTGGTATGGTACCATTATTGGCAGAGAAAGCTAAGCTGTAGGAGTTGAAATCCAATCATTTATCCTCCCTATAGAATCAATTTTATATGCATTTTTAGCTGCAGAAAAGCTAAAATCAGGACAGTAAAAGAACAACACCCAGAAAATGGGAATTCCAGACAGGAAACAATCAGGGCCAGCTAATATCTCCCAACAAAGGATTCCCCCAGGTAGGAAGCAGCCAGGCTTTGAAGCTGCAAGGCTATTCAATGCTAATCAAGGTGACCAATTGCAACATTCACACTTGCCTCCCACAGACAAGAGTTCTTTCTCCCACCCTGGACCTTCCACAGATATAAACCCCACTTGCCTAGCTTCGCACAGACGTCAAAACCTCTGAGTATGTCTGCCACAGATGTGGGTGAAACGTCAGGAGAGAATGCTTCTGGCACATGGCCATAGAGCCCGGAAAACTCATAGCAACCCAGCCAGTAGGCTGTTGCTGAACAACCTATGAACTTTTAGCATTAAAGGAAAAAATGCCCAAGATTTTATCACTTAATACTGTTGGCATGTCTGGAGAAGAATAGAATGCTTCTATACCAGGCAAGGGCAAACTTTGCCCATGTCTGGAGTTAGGAATTGTAGGAGTTGAAATCCAAAACGATTTGACAGAAAACTGGGAGTTGTAGTTTGGCATGGTACTGGCTCTCTTCTGCAGGGAAGGCTAGAGACTTTGTAAAACTACAGCTCACATGACATGGCACTGAATCTGTTGCAATTGAGCTGGTGCCAGAATCCTTTCCGGGAGATCTCCTCAGTGGAGATATCTCTTAAAGGGATATCCTCTGGCTCTAAGGATTCCGTTTAGGAAGGCAAGCCTGGTTTTGGTATTCCCCTTTAAGCCTGGCTGAAGAAGCAAAACCAAACAGCGGCTCCAAGGCAGGGCGAGGAGAAGGCCAAGCGCAGGCAGGCATGTCTCTTCTCTCTTCTCTTCGCTCCCTCCCTGCTTCGCGGAAGGCTTCTACTGAGCCGGTGTGGTCCCCGCGGGGGGGGGGGGGGGCGTCTCAATGGCATTTTTAAAATGCTAGCAGATCAATGGCCATGCCTCTCCCTCCCTCCCTCTTCCGCTCTGATTGGCTGAGAGGCATGCCAACATGGCTTCTCCTCTCAGAGGGGCTACAGCTACATCCGAAGACATCAGAAACAAATGAAAAAAAGGTGCTTTTATTATTCAAATTCGTAATATTTGTAAGGCAGTGAGCAGATGGTTCAATATCAATTCAAAAGTAATTATGAAACGAATTTAAAACAAATTTAACGAACTAACGAAAAATTTGCTCAAGCCTACCAGACAGGACAGGCATACTCAGCAGTTGAGAAAGACAAGGCCAGGGCTGATGTTCTTATTACTTGTGGGTCTGCACCCCATGCACTGCCAGTCAGTTTCCGCAGGATGTTGTTGCATGCAGCTACTTTGTGCTTGGTGTTCATGCAGTGTTTCCTATATGTTAGTGTTCGATCTAAGGTGACACCAAGATATTTAGGATGGAAACAGTGTTCAAGCTCTTGGCCTTCCCAGGTAACTTTCAGTTTCTTGTTGACTTCATGGTTACGTAGGTGGAAAGCTCACACTTGTGTCTTGGCAGGATTAGGCTTCAGGTGGTTATCTTTGTAGTAGCTGGAGAGATCTTTCAAGGCATTAATGAGTTGGCTTTCAACTGTTTCAAAATCTTTTGCTTGTGTTGTTAGGCCAAGGTCATCAGCATATATAAAACTCTTTGTGAGTGGTGGTAGTGGCTATTCGTTCATGAAGATGTTAAACAAGGTCGGTGCAAGAACACTTCCTTGGGGTAAACCATTCTTTTGCCTCCTCCATCTATTTTTCCTGTCCTGAAATTCCACATAGAAGCTGCGGTTTTCCAAGAGGGTCTGGACAGCTTTTGTAAAGTCAAAGTCCCGGGTGACATGGTAGACTTTATGCAGCATTTTTCTATGTTGCACCATGGCATAGGCTGCCATAAGGTCTGCAAAAACTGTTCCCGTAATACAGCCTTTCTCATAGCCTTCCTCGATATGCTCAGTCAGATGAAAAATTTGACCTGTACAGTTTTTCCCTGGTCTGAAACCTGCTTGTTGTGCAATAAGCTTAGGTTCGATGACAGGTCCTAATCTATTTGATAGCATTCTCTCATATACTTTATATAGATGACATAAGAGGGAGATTGGTTGGCAGTTCGTGGCATTGGAGGCAACTTTACCAGGTTTTAAAATGGCAATGACTTTAGTTTTCCTCCATGCTCTGGGAATCTGTTTGTGTGCCAAGCATTGATTGTAGAATTTCAAAAGCCAGTTTTCAGCTTTGGGCCCCAAATGTTTGATTTACACCATCATTAAGTCATCTAGGCTAGGTGCTTTACCAGTTTTACATCGCTTGATAGCTTGTCTGAGTTCTTCCAGGTTTAGAGGAACTGACAACTGGTGGGTTTCAAGTTCTGGCACCCTGTTGATTTTTATCTTTACTGCTGTTGGTTTTCCCATTCTGAATTAGCTGGTGAGCTATCTGGTCTGGTGTCATGTTTGACCAGAGGGTCACTATCCAGGCATCTCAGCAATTGCCAGGCTTTTCAGCTACTCTTGGACATATCAAGGTTCTCAAGCAGCTCTATCCAGTGGTCTTTCTTAGCATTAGCTATGGCTGTAGATAGTTTTTGGCCTGCTGCTATAGTCTCATCGCTGTATGGATTCTCTTGAAATAGTCTGAGATATTCCTGTAGCTGATTTAATGATTCTTCATTTAGGCCTGGTAGGTAGCTTGTGCGACAGCCTCTAGAGATTGAGAACCTTGAGGATCTTTTCACAGCTTCTAAAAACAGATCGTAGCCTTCTATAGAAGGTTCTATATCAGAAATAGCTGCTTCCAAGGTCTCTGTAAACTTTGTCCAGTTAGCTTTATTGAAGTTATATCTTCTGCAGAATGGAACACTTTTTGGTCTTACAGCTGCATATGCTACGCAGCATATTGGTCTGTGTTGAGTATTTGGTATTGGGTTTAATACCCTTTTAATGCATTGATGAATGCTACCGGCTACTACCGGTAATAATACAGCAGATGTTTGCGGATTTTTGCCTGAAGGATCAGAAACAACATTTTATTATTTATGCATATGTGCACTTATTCAGCCATTTATTTAATTCAGATATTTATATTTCACATATATTTATGCAACTGTCACATAACCCATGATTCTGTACAGAAAAAAACTGCACAGACATATATTTTTGTTAGTCATAAAGCATATTTTCTAGACAAAGAATCACATTTTGCTCAAAAATAGCATATTCCTGCAAAGGACTTTTAAATATTTTCCAAAACTAAAGTCAATTTTCAACATCATGCTTTTATGAGAGAGAGAGAAAAAAATCATTCTTATTCATTCTAATGGGGTAGAGTGAAAGGTTTCCTGACATACAAAACCACACTAGGAAGAATTTTGTTTAGGTTTTGCTCAGTATTACAATACCTTGAATTGTTATATAATTATTATTCTGTGAAGAAAAACATTTTATACCTAGGAAAACACTGTTTTCTTTGAAATAAAATGAGCTTGCTGTGCAGAAGCCAGTTTCCTCTCAGAAAAAGGGTATACAAAAACACTTATTTTTCTCTGCAGAATATTGAATTTGAAAACATTGCAGATAAAATTTCATTTTCTCCCCCTAGAGGGAGAAAACCAATATAATTATTTCTCCTCATCTGTGAGGATGAAATAGTCAAGGTTTTACATTCAACTTGCATAATGTAATTATACCCTGATGTCAATGTGTGGAGTTTGTGCTACACTACATTTCTACTGAATACCAATTTTATGTGACCACTTTGTAAGTATTTATTTTAGAGAAATGCAGTGAATGCCCCATGGGATAATGCGATGCTACAGTTTTTCTAAACTTAAACATTCTCCAGTAATTTCATTACAAACAATTTTGAAACTAATGCTAATGTGTGTTGAATTTATTAGGGAACAGATCTTGCAGGATTAAATCAGTTTTTATTGGCATGAAATATGCTTACCAACAGCTTCTCAGCATTTCATTTGATTTGGGGAGTTATAAATCCTATGAAAGTGCCAATGTTTCTTCTGTCTTGGAAACTTTTTTTGCTTAAGAATGACTGTTTTGGTTCAACTGCTACATTGATAGAAAAGTTTCATTTTTTCCTGGCTTTAAGTCAGAATGTAAATTAAAGATCAAGAAAATGATCCCAAAAGGCCTGGCATAACCGGGCCTTTTGCATGGACCCTCTAGTATTTCTAATTACTATTCATAGAATGCATTTCCAGGTCCAGGTCTTAAAAACAGATGCTTTCAAAGCTTTTGGATAGCTTATATCAGATTTCTCATGTGGTCTTATTTAATTTATTTTTACACCTTTGGATAAGAATTCAATTTGCCCATGTCAGATTTCCATCTAGTACCCATCTTTAGTCTATATGTGTTATGGTTGAGCCTTATGGCTCCGATACTGGGAGACGTGGTCGTAAGACTCCTCGGGAGTCAGATACTCTCGAGGAGCGAGAAAGGAAGCGGCTGCGGGACTTATTTGCAGAACCATCTGACGAGGATTCCTTTGAGGGTTTTACTGAGAGAATGGAGGAAGAGATGGTTAGCTCAGAGGAGGATGACATGGAATGGACTCGTGTGAGGGAGGATTTGGGTGCCACTGGCAATGATAGTATGGAAGGCGATTGGGGACCTTCAGGATTAGACCCGTGGACAAGCTGGAGGGATGGGACGGGATCCACAGCTGGGGATGCTGTGGGGCGTAGTCAAAGGTGTTTCAGTTCTGATGAGGAAAGTGATGAGGAAACGCCTGGGATTAGGGTAACAGCTGATAGCGATGAGGAGCTGTAAACTGGCATAAAATGGGGTTTGGAAGCAATGGCTAATTGCGTTGGGCAAGGTAATCTGGACGAACGCTTGGGCTCTGTGTGGGAAATTCCTGAAGACGGGTGTGATTCGTTTGCTGACTACGTAAGTTACCAAGGACACTGGGCAAAGACGGCGGGAGGAACTGTGTGGGCTTTTGTTGTGCAACCTGTGCTTAATCTTAATAGCTTGGACCTCCGTCGTCTTCTTGACGGACGCCATCTGTTTATTCTGGACTGACTGACTGACTACGGCCTCGGACTCTCCTTCCTGTGATTATCGTTGGACCTGGTGAACTACAAACGTCTGTACCTGCCTTACGACCTTCGGACCGGATTGGAACTTCGCTGACCGCTTCTGCCCTTGAATGCTGCGTTTGTATCTGGAAATTGCTTGCTGTGTGGAGGAGTAACCTCTTAGTTACTCAAACATAGCCTTTGGCAGCAGAGAAGCATCTGCTGCCAGTTTTTGTATTCCTTTGAACCTTTTGTTCACCAGCTTTTGTTTGTTTAAGTCCCAGGCTGAAGTAAGCTTTTTTGGTTTAACCCGGATTAAACTCCGGTTTAATCCGGTTTATCTTTTGAACGTTTTCCTTGTGTCTTTTTACTTTTAAGGCCAATGTTTGCCTAGCCCTTGTCTTTTACGGGCATTTTTGGTTCTGTAACTCCAATAAACTTTGTTATATCTTATCTTGTGGCGTTCTGTCCATGACAATATGTTCCCTGGTAAGAAAAACCATGGGCATGTATAGGGTTCCTGTTACAAGTCAGACACCAGCCAATATAAACAACTCAGTTTATTGCAAAAACAACACAAAAGAGCCTAGGAAACAACCAAAAGGAGGCTCAAAACACTTTCTTGTCCAAAAAGAACTCAAAAGACCCAAACTTGGGATATAATCTGGATTATCCTGGGAAATAATCAAGATTAAAACAAACTTAGTTGAAAAGGCTGGAAACTCGCTCCACCTGCTGGTTGGAGCTAAACAAACACATGAAAGCTACCAGCAGTAATCCACAGTGACCAACAGCCCAAAACGTTGCTAAAGCAAAACCACATTGTAAAGGAGAAGTTACAGCTGCCACGTCCGGTCCACGTCGTTAGGAAGAAGTCACAGACGTCGAGTTCCAGTCCAAGTAGTCAGGGAGAAGTCACAGTCACCAAATTCCAGTCCAGGTCATCAGGAAGAAGTCTCAGTCACCGAATTCCAGTCCAAGGTAAACCCAAAGAGACAAAGCGACTGAGGTAAGCCAGCAGGTCCCAAAGCAGTCTTCCAAACATGTCTTCTGAAACAGAGATCCCGAAAAGCGCCTAACAAAACACCTTGCAGATTGCAAAGTTACATTAGCAACAAACTTACTTTTATCTACAAGTCCTCCTCTGAACATGAGCCAGCCAACAGTCCATCCACAGCTGGTTGCTGCAAATCCTCATCAGGGCTGGAGTCACCCAATGCCCCACCTCCAGCTGCAGCCCTTCTACGATCTCTCCAGCCAGACCACCTTCTATCCAAACCCATAACTCCCCAGGATCCATCTGTATCTTCTCCGTACCATCCCTCAAATGTACCACTGCTTGTGCGCTCCTCAAGAATCTCCCGGATCTCCTGAACCTTAGTTCAGGAGATCACCTCACTCCCAGAGTCTGACATCCCATCCTTCTGACTCCCAGTCCCACAATCCCCTTCAAAACCCTCATCATCAGAGGGCTCCATAAGTATTTCCCGGATTCTCTTCCTTTGTTGCTCCTCATCAGAGTCTTGCTCATGAGCAGTTTTCCTGCCTCTTCTAATACAACTAGTAGGATCTCTACTTGAAGTCTCCATCACAACACTTCCTCACCTTGATCTAAAGCTCATATGTCTTGGCATGTTACTCTGTAGGAATTTAGGTATAGCAATACATTTATACCTAAATTTCCTCTTTTAGGACTTTTCTACATGTGCTCTTTCCCAGCATTATTCCAGTTTGCTGCCTTTTGCCCTTCTCTTCCTCACCTCCATTAGAGCACGTATTTGATTAAAATATTTGTAAGTAAAGCGACTCTTCTATATTCTACAAAAAGGATTAGCTTGCTCTTTTTTCTGGTAGACTACATGAGGGTGGATGGGTGTGGAAACATTTGTTTGGGATCTGTCTGAAGGCGCATCTACACTATAGAGTTAATGTGTTGTGAGTGTTGAAAACTGATGAGAATTCTGAACTGATGAAAATTTTTGCAGCTCAGAATCTACTCTGTGCAAAATGTGTGCATAGTTATTTTGGGCTGGAAACAGGTTTTTTTTAAATACAGGACAGCATTTTCTGAATGGAAAATAATATTCAGCAGCGTAATCTTAATTTACATAGAAAATTACAAAAAATATAATTGGGGATTATAAATTTTGCACATGGCTGATTTGCATAAAAACAGCACTTTTGGTACAGAAAATAACATTTTCTTTGCATAAACTAATATTTCTGTTTTAAAATGTCAATTTTTTTTACACAGAAAAGGCTCTTTTCTGGATAGAAAATCATGTATAATTTTTTTTCCACAGAAAAAGACCTGAATTGTGAATATTCTTCAAAAACTGGATGGTTTTTAAAGGCTTTCTCACAGCAGGAAGAATATTTCCAAAAGCATTTTTGTTACCTTTACCTTTAAGGCAAAACTTAATGAAGAATTACATTCCTAATTCAAGTAGGGATTCTATGCTCTACACCAAAGCTTTGTCATCTGTTATAGAAAACTGAGCTTTGCAGCTCTTAACACTGAAATGAAGGGAATCAACTAGCTAAAAAAAAAGTGGAAAAGTATGGACGTAAGGGGCAGTTAACAAAGAATGCCCCCAGGCAGAAAGTAGCTAGTAGATGTAGCCATTCAATGCAAATTCCCACCTGGGGAGAGCACGGATGAGCTCCCTCTATCAGCTTCAGTTCCATGCGGGGACATAAGAGAAGCCTCCCACAAGGATGGTAAAACATTAAAACATCTGGGCGTCCCCTGGGCAACGTCCTTGCAGATGGCCAATTCTCTCACTGCAGAAGCAACTCTGGTTGCTCCTGACACGGAAAAAAACAAAAAAACAAAGAATGCCCCAGGCAGAAAGTAGCTAGTAGATGTAGCCATTCAATGCAACATTCCCAACATTTACAGCTGGCCTCCAACTGACAAGAGTTCTTCCCTCACCCTGGACTTCCCACAAATATATATAAATCTTCCTTGCTTAGTTTCTCCATATATCTCATAACCTCTGAGGATGCCTGCCATAGATGTGGGCGAAATGTCAGGAGAGAATACTTCTAGAACATGGCCATACAGCCCAGAAAACATACAACAACCCTATATACATAAGATTATAAAGTAGGTAAAAGGGAAAGCAGATGAGGTGGATGAGAAATGAGATTCTCAGAAATATCATTTTCTGTTTTGTTCCCTTCAAAGTACAAAATAGGAACAAGAGTGGGAGGAGTAAAAAGCGGATTTTGTGTAGTAATATAATATAAATTGAAATGGCAATTTAAAATTAACTTAATTGTTCAAAAACATTCCCTTTCAGTGTACATGCAGTCAAACCAGATTTTGTTTTATCATATTCATTTTAACTTTTTTCTATAAATTTCTGCATCTCTTTCATTACTGTGTCTCACAAGTAGTTTTTTGCTCCTAATAGAAATGGAATATGCAAGAGGAATATAAATTTGTTTAAATGCTTTTAATAGTATGTTAATAACTAAATTAAATACTCACTGAGAGATTTCTGAACTTAATGTGAACTAGAGCTCATTAGATCATTGTCCCAGCAAGAGACAAGGATTTCCACACTTGAACATGCACCATATAATTAAGATTGGCACTAATCTTATGTAGCTTGACTTTCCCTCCCACTGAGTAACCTACAAACAGTAATACATTGCTAAATGAAGTTTGCAGGTCAAGGGAATTGAGCTCTTGCTGCTCTGCAAAATCAACAAATTTGTAGTTTATCTGGTCTAGTTTAGCTATTGATGCCTTTATTTGATTAACTGTATTTATTAGGCCAGTATAATTTATTTGCTTACTTGGGAAGATTAAGCAGGAAATATTACCATCAGACATTTAGAACCTCTTTAACCATTTGGAAAAATCTATAAATTTGTAAATTTAACATGTTGGTTAATTTCTACTCAAGTTATGTTAAATAACAAAACATTATGAGTTTTTGTATTCTGTATCTCCTTTTTCTGTATTAACAGTGAATATACATGTGCATAATTTATATAAGACATATGTCTATGTTTTAAATGTATTTATGTGATTGTATTTTACTGTAAGTTACCCCAAGTCCCTTTGGGAACAGGGGGCAGGATATAATAATAAAGTTATTGTTGTTGTTATTCTAAAAATGAAAAAATCCCCCATATTTTTTCTATCCTCCTTATTCACAAGAATTCTGTAAGAAAAACAAAACAAGTTTATTTAACATCACTTTCCAATTATTGATTCTGAGGGAGCATCCTTTTAACAGATCAGTCTTGGGAGCAGCTTTGCCACATCTGGGAAGTGCTTTGTTCTCTTGTTTCCAATGAAAGAAATAATTCATGGTACTGAATTCCTTAGAGAATGAAGTGCTGGAATGAATGTAACATACTAAATACTGTTCTAAATTGAAAACAGTATATTCTGTTTGATCAATACTATTCTATACTTCAAGAGGCTAATCCTGTCTTAAAAGAATATTTAGACCTATTTCTGAGAACCTAATAATAAGACCTCTGTGTATCTCAGTTTATGTTTCAGAGGAAGTAGTTCAGTCTCTGTAAATCTAAATGTTATGTATGGCTGATTAAACATTAGAGTTAGTATGCTGGCTTTTAAAAATCAATTCAATTGATTTTAGCGGATGATGGGACATATAATAGATAAAACAAATAAATGCAAAAGTAGGTTAAATAAATTTATAAGGAAAAGGTTAATAGAAAAGGAGAGGTCATTTAATGTAGAAATTATGGTATGAATATATGAATGGATAATCATTGATATCTTAGTATGAGGAAAAAAGGATGGTTCCTTACTAAGTTGGAAATGTATACGTTTTGCTCTGATTTTTGAAACTATTGCTAGCATCCTGTTAATGGCATGTCCAAGCATAAATCCAACATATGTGTTTACGTGTATTTTTTTTTGCTGCTGCAGAGGTTGACATTCTTATGGATCTTCTACAGTATCTAATGCCTGACCCTAGACTTACTATTGCACTGTCACAATTCCATCACAACTATCATGGCCATTATGTTACTGGTGGAGAGTGGAGGGAAACAGAGAACTATCTGATTATGTTCCGATAGAGTTGCATTTTTGATTGGTGTTACTGGTCTCTATTCAACCTCCAGAGAGTGCTAGAAGATCTCTTTACACTCTACTAGGATTATGAAGAAAGTCTAGATTCTAAAAAACAAATTATTTTGCAACCTTTTCCACTTTACACTGATTGCAGAGGGAAAATAGCTTCTCTATGAAGTACAGCTGATTTTTAGCATGATGAGCTATTCAAATGGTCTGGTCACATAGTTCAACTAATGATTGTTCTTGGTTCAATACATTCTATTTAAAGCAAGTTGGAATACTTATATTCACCCACCCCCTACTCACAGCAATGACTGTCTACATTTGAGGGTATAAAGACTCAACTTGCTCTTAGCTTTCCATGATATGTCCAGTGAGATAAGCTGGTGCCAGAGAGAGCGCATCTCAGCGAGAGCCAGGGTCACCAGAAGGAGATATGAAAGTCCAGTTTATTCTACTTTCTGCTGTTTTGCACCTGTTTGTTTGCTTAGTCATAGAGAGCCTATCAAAATGTGTTAGGTAAGCACAGACCAATGAAGAAGACAGTGCTTTTTGGATTTCTGTAGAACAATAAAACTCTATGACTCCCTTTTGGGGGCGCAACAATCTTTCCATGCTTAGAGTGCACCTGCCGCTATTTGCTTGGCCAGCAAATAAAGCTAATCTTCAGAGAGATTCAATTCATCAGTGTGTTTCTTCCACGCTGCCCTCCTGGGTCAGAAGGGGACGCCTGAGAATGTGCAGAGAGCATGTTCCTTCCATATTTAAATCAGAATTAAATGGACACTTTAAGTCATATATTTAGCTCAGTTTAAAAGAACAAGACTACAGCTGAATTAGGGAAGGAAAGAATATTCAACTGATGGAAATTTCACAGAGAGAAGAAAATTGCTGAAATTATTCATTGCTTCACAAATGAAATCAGCAATGAAATATATTCCCAAACTGAATCTATACTGAAATGAAAAGGGCATTAGACTGAAGAAACAGAATGTCATATGTGATCTGTAAGTCTGGAATACTTTAAACAGAATTGTTTATTCTTGGGAAGTTGTGAGAGAATGCAAACATACAATCTAACCCATACTGCAAAGAAAGTTTGAAGTGAGACTGGCTAAAAACACTTTCAGATAAATATGCTTTATATTCTCTTGAATTAAGCGATAATGTCTCTATTTGCTTAATGCACTCTGAATTTCAATATTTGTTGTATTAACAAAAGTGCAAGCACCTTTGTCCACCTGATTAATTTTGGTGTGAGTATGTGAAAAAAGTCAAGCAGAGTTCAGAAACTGGACAAATAGACTATGTGACCAAAGAAATAAGTATGACGAAAATGCAAACCTCTGCATGCTGGCAGGAAAATTATGTTTACTGAGCTATTAAGGCATATTTATTAGTCCGCATATCATTAATGATATCATTAATGTATACATAATTTGAAAGTATAATTTTAAAAACTCCCATGGGACTATCTGCTATCAATCAGGTACTTCACTTCTGCCTGCTTTCTCTTCCCAAATAAAGAAGCTTGGAAATCAGTTTTTATGAGTTGTCATAGAGGTGAAGTGGCTGCAGATCTGTTGAAGCCTTTTATACTTCAGTTGCCCTCTGTCATCATTTACTGCTTGACTTCGACATGATTATTATGGTGATATTGATTCCATGCCACTCATATACAAAGCACTTTACAAGAACTAGCGCAGACAAATTTTTGCTCCTAAGGACATTAAAATCTAAACGAATCAGCATGAAAAACAACATAGGATGGGACAAAGTGCTGGGACCAGAGAATGTGAGTGTGTGCCTCTACAGGTTTGGCTGCAATGGCTGCAAACCATTTATGGTGTGTCGGTAAAACATTCATATGTTCTTCAGTAAAAATGAGGAGAAAAACCTGCCCTTAAATAAAGAGATACGATGCTGAATTCCTTGTCATTTAGTACAACTATCCCATAAATCTTGCTTCACCAATGGAGAATTTTTACCATGTGGAAGAGGGAAAAGATGGCCCTTTGTCAGGTCTCCATATTGGTTTATAATCTAAGCTACTGTGATGACTCATGGGCCTTGTAGTCCTGCTCATGACATTGTGATCCCTGATGAAGAAGAAAACTTGGGTTTTTTACCTTCCCAGTCAGAACTGGAATCTTCCCAGCCAGGTTCTTCCCAGCCAGATCTGGGAACCTTGCACCTGCAAGAGAGTTGTGTTCCAGAAGTATGTCAAACAAACCCTGAGTCTACATCTCCTGTGTTTTCTCGCCATGAGTTTTGTAAACAACAGAGAGGTTTGGAAGCGGCCTCGCGCAGGAGTGCTAGAATAGCTGCTAAGAATTTAGCCAATTAAGCCTGCTTTCCGTGAGAATCTTTAAGGAGTCAAACATCTGGTCTCAGAGATTAGCTTTGTTCCTGGTTCCCAGAGAACTGCTCTCGGCGGGAAAGTTAGACTCTATATAGGTGTTTTAACCGCGAAGTAACTTCGCGGAGTCAATTCGTCAGCCTCCGGAGCGAGTTGTGTCTGGACAGCGCGCTCCGTTCCAAGCCTCGTTCCTGTTCAAGCCTTGTCCTTGTTCTCAAGCCTTCGCTCCTGCTTCCCAGCCTTGTTTACCTTCGGACCTTGCCTCGCCTTCCAGGACTAAACCTTGCCTTGTTTCACGGATTTTACCAAGTAATTCCACGGACCTTGTTCTTGTTCCTCGTTACCTTGTGTCACGATTCAAGCCTTGTTTTCAAGTATCAACTTAATTCCTAGCCTTGCTCAAGTTCGTGGACTAAAGGACCTCGTCATCTCCCCTCACCTTGCCTGGCAAGGTGAGTGTTTCGGTTACTGGGATTACAACTTTGGCCCTTAATATTGCATATTGGACATTGGTTCTTGGACTAATTTTGACCTTTCCTGAAAGGTCTGCTTCTGGACTAACTTTTACATTTGTTTTTACCAACTTTATATACTCCTTCAATAAAGATAGTAGATAGATTTTGGTCTCTGTGTATGGTTATTGGTGCCTTGCAGCCTGGGTCCTGACAGTTTGACTCCGCCACCATAAGCACCAATTAACCAAGGCCAGAATGTCTACTGGAGCCGCGCCGGGTGGACAGCCACTTAGCTACACCATCAGCAAGGACGAAGTGGACCGCATCCGTGACAGACTCAACGCGCAGGATGGAGAAATAAAAGGGTTGAGAGAGCGCGGAATCCGCCTCCCGGCCATGGCGTTGCCAACCAAGTTTTCTGGAGAAGCCTCCAAGGTCCAAGTTTTCCGCCGCCAGTGCCAGGCTTACCTAGAGGCCCGTGCCGCCGAGTTTCCCCAAGAAGACATCAAGGTGGCGTGGGTTTACAGTCTTCTAGACGGGCCAGCGGCCAACTGGGCGACGGCACTGTTCGACCAAGCCTCTCCACACCTAAGATCAGCGCAACACTTCTTGGACCACCTTAAGGAGACCTGGGGAATTGAGGACAATTTGGAGGCAGCCGGTCACAAACTCCGCCGCCTCTTTCAAGGAGACAGACCCATGTCTCAGTACATAGCCGAGTTCCGAGTGCTGGCCCACAACACCGGCTGGAACGATGTAGCCCTCAGAGGACAATTTCGGGAGGGTCTCAACATTGAAATGCTGGAGGAAATCTCCAAGGTGGATCCTCCCCACACTCTTGAAGCACTCATTGATCAATGTTTACGGGCTGAAGTCATGATTGCCAACAGGAAACAGTGGGTACGAGGCCAGAGCGGTAGAGCTGGGGCAAAACCCCTCGCTCCCGCCAGCGTCCAGCCGCGTCCAGTGTGGAGACCCCCACCACCATCCCCATACCCCAGAGGGAGCGAGGAGGTGCCGATGCAGTTGGGCAACGTGCGTCCCAGATTAGATGCCGCCGAGAAGGCCCGCCGCCAACGCCTAAACCTCTGTTGGTATTGCGGGAATGGGGGCCACTTCGCCAGAGAGTGCCCAGCCAAAGGGAAGCCCGCCGCCCGTCTTGCGGCGGCGTCCTCCACGGAGACGAAGGCGTCTGAGACGGCTGGCACACAGCCGGCGGGGGAAGCCAACGACCGGGCGTAGAGAGGCTCGCCAACCCGGTCAAAAAACCCATTCAAGAGCCGCCAACCGGGGTCCTGTTCCTTCTAGTGGTCACCTTATGGTCAGCAAAAAAGGGACCCGTCATGATCCACGCCATGATAGACTCAGGAGCCACCAACAATTTCATTGATAGAGAGTATGCCGACTCTCTGGGATTACAATATCATGACTTCAAGAATGCCCGTGTGGTGCAAGCCATCGATGGCCGCCCTCTCAAGACGGGCCCCGTAAGCCAGTGGTCGGAACCCACCAGGATGTGGATAAGGGAACATATGGAAGAGATTTCCTTCTTTGTTACTGAGGTTCCCCATTTCCCTGTGATTTTGGGGATTCCATGGCTGACACTTCACGACCCAAGCATCTCCTGGTCCAACAGAGAACTGCAGTTTGCTTCAAAGTACTGCCAAAACCATTGCCTCGTAGCCAAGGTCTGCCATGCCACAGACACCGAGCCCATTATCACCCTGCCAAAGAAGTACTCCGAGTATTGGGATGTATTCAATGAAAAAGAAGCCGAAAAATTACCCCCACATAGACCTTATGACTGTGCCATTGACTTGGTGGAGGGGGCCCCGATCCCGCGAGGGCATCTCTACTCCCTGACTGAACCGGAGCAAGAAGCTCTCAGGGAATTCATAGAGACAAACCTTCGCAAGGGATTCATCAGACCCTCTCAATCCCCAGCCGCCTCCCCAGTGATGTTTGTGAAGAAGAAGTCAGGGGAATTACGCTTGGTGGTGGACTACAGAGCATTGAACAATATCACTAAGCGGAACAGCTATCCCCTGCCCTTAATCTCGGATCTACTAGACCGACTTCGAGGAGCCAAGGTCTACACCAAGCTGGACCTACGGGGGGCTTATAACCTAGTTCGCATCAGAGAAGGGGACGAGTGGAAGACCGCCTTCCAGACTAAATTCGGATTATTCGAGTCCCGAGTTATGAATTATGGATTATGTGGAGCTCCCGCAACGTTCCAGCATTTTGTCAATGACATCTTTCAGGATTATCTAGATCGGTTCTTGATCATCTACCTGGACGATTTTTTGGTGTTTTCTAGATCACAATCAGAACATGAGAACCACGTTAAAATGGTGTTACAACGATTGCGGGATCATGGGCTTTATGCCAAGCTGGAAAAATGCGCTTTTGATCTACAAGAGGTAGATTTCCTGGGGTACCGCATCTCGCCTCTAGGGCTCTCCATGGACCCGGCAAAGGTTTCAGCAGTATTGGAATGGCGGGCGCCAACCAACAAGAAAGAGGTGCAGCGATTCTTGGGGTTCGCGAACTATTACCGCAAGTTCATTCCAGATTTTGCCCGCTGGTCTGACCCAATCACCAGCTGCATCCGTGGGAAACAGCCCTTCCGCTGGACTGATCAAGCAGAGAAAGGGTTCCAGCAACTAAAGAAATTATTCACGTCCCAGCCAATCCTTCAGCATCCAGATCCTGAAACCCTTTTTGTTGTGCAAGCGGACGCCTCTGATGTGGCAATTGGAGCTGTACTCCTACAACCGGTGGGAGATCACCTTCATCCTTGTGCCTTTTATTCTCGTCAACTAACCGCACCAGAGAGAAACTATACCATTTGGGAAAAAGAACTATTAGCCATAAAGGCAGCTTTTGAAACTTGGAGACATTGGCTAGAAGGGGCCAAATTTCCCATTGAAGTCCATACTGATCATCGGAATCTAGAACATCTAAGAACTGCCCGCAAGCTAAATCAGAGGCAACAACGTTGGGCCTTATTCTTTGAACGTTTTAACTTCCAGATTCATTATGTAACCCCAGCCCAAACCAAGCAAGCAGACGCCCTGTCACGTAAACCGGAATACGCTGCAGGACGCAAGGAGACCTTTGAATCCCAACTACTACAACCCGAGAACTTTGCCACGCTCACAGTGGGAAACACCAAATCCACTCTCATTGATTCAACTCCCTCTACTCCAGGGCCCCTCTGTGCTCAAGAAATCAGGGCTAGTCAGCAAGCAGATGCCTGGGCGCAGGACCAACTTCGTCAAGGACTACATTTTCCCTTTTCGCTTAAGGATGGACTGCTTTGCTATAGAAATCATGTTTATATCCCACCAGGACCGGGCAGGGAAAAAGCACTTCGTCTGTGTCATGACTGCAAGCCAGCAGGGCATTTCGGACTATTTAAAACCATGCATTTGATCCTAAGAGATTTCTGGTGGCCCAAGATCCGCAAGGATGTGGAAAAATATGTCAACACCTGCCCAGTATGCCAGCGCTCCAAAACAAGAAGGGAAAAGCCCTCAGGGCTTCTGCATCCCCTCCCTACCCCATCCCACCCATGGGAAATAATCTCTGCGGATTTTATCACTGATCTACCACCTTCCTGTGGATTCACCACGATCCTAGTGGTGGTGGACCTTTTCACCAAGTTAGCCCATTTCATTCCCTGTGATGGCCTTCCCACGGCCAAAGAGACTGCAGATCTATTCCTCCAACATGTTTTCAGATTGCATGGATTGCCCAAGAGTTTGGTCACAGACCGTGGGTCCCAATTCACCTCTCGGTTCTGGAAAGCACTACAAAATCTATTGGGCATAGACTCTCGTTTATCTTCGGCTCATCATCCCCAAACAGATGGGCAAACGGAGCGCACTAATGCCACTTTGGAACAATACCTTCGCTGTTATGTAAACTACCAACAGGACAATTGGGCTTCTCTGTTACCACTGTCGGAGTTTGCCTACAACAATGGAGTCCAGGCTTCTACAAAAGAAACGCCGTTCTTTGCAAACTACGGTTTCCATCCACGTTTCTTTCCCCCTGTCATTGAAACTTCAGAAGTTCCCGCAGCAGAGGATTGGCTGCAGGAACTCACAGCGGTGCAACAACTTTTGCTCCAGCAACTGGACCAAGCCAAGGAGGACTATAAACGCCACGCTGACAAACATCGCCAGCCGGGCCCCGAAATCAAGGTAGGAGATCGGGTTTTTCTGTCCACTCGCTTTCTGCCCTCCCATCGCCCTTGCCGGAAGTTAGATGCCCGTTTCATTGGCCCCTATCCAGTGGTGGCGCAATTAAACCCCGTGACTTTCAAACTCCAACTTCCGCGTTCAATGCGCATTCATCCAGTGTTTCACCGCTCCCTGCTCCTTCCAGCGGATGGTGTGCGGCCAGATGTAAACCGGCCGGCCCCCGTCCCTGTTTTGGTGGATGGGGAGGACGAGTTCGAGGTTCAGGACATTTTGGATTCTCGCTTTCACCGCCGCCGCCTGCAATATCTCATTGACTGGGTGGGTTTTGGCCCTGAGGAACGCTCTTGGGAAGACGCCTCCACAGTCCATGCTCCTGATCTAACCCGTCGCTTTCATCAGACCTATCCCGCCAAGCCACGACCTCGCGACTCGGGGAGAGAGTCCCGGTTTGGGAGGGGGCTTGAGGAGGGGGATAGTGTGATGACTCATGGGCCTTGTAGTCCTGCTCATGACATTGTGATCCCTGATGAAGAAGAAAACTTGGGTTTTTTACCTTCCCAGTCAGAACTGGAATCTTCCCAGCCAGGTTCTTCCCAGCCAGATCTGGGAACCTTGCACCTGCAAGAGAGTTGTGTTCCAGAAGTATGTCAAACAAACCCTGAGTCTACATCTCCTGTGTTTTCTCGCCATGAGTTTTGTAAACAACAGAGAGGTTTGGAAGCGGCCTCGCGCAGGAGTGCTAGAATAGCTGCTAAGAATTTAGCCAATTAAGCCTGCTTTCCGTGAGAATCTTTAAGGAGTCAAACATCTGGTCTCAGAGATTAGCTTTGTTCCTGGTTCCCAGAGAACTGCTCTCGGCGGGAAAGTTAGACTCTATATAGGTGTTTTAACCGCGAAGTAACTTCGCGGAGTCAATTCGTCAGCCTCCGGAGCGAGTTGTGTCTGGACAGCGTGCTCTGTTCCAAGCCTCGTTCCTGTTCAAGCCTTGTCCTTGTTCTCAAGCCTTCGCTCCTGCTTCCCAGCCTTGTTTACCTTCGGACCTTGCCTCGCCTTCCAGGACTAAACCTTGCCTTGTTTCACGGATTTTACCAAGTAATTCCACGGACCTTGTTCTTGTTCCTCGTTACCTTGTGTCACGATTCAAGCCTTGTTTTCAAGTATCAACTTAATTCCTAGCCTTGCTCAAGTTCGTGGACTAAAGGACCTCGTCATCTCCCCTCACCTTGCCTGGCAAGGTGAGTGTTTCGGTTACTGGGATTACAACTTTGGCCCTTAATATTGCATATTGGACATTGGTTCTTGGACTAATTTTGACCTTTCCTGAAAGGTCTGCTTCTGGACTAACTTTTACATTTGTTTTTACCAACTTTATATACTCCTTCAATAAAGATAGTAGATAGATTTTGGTCTCTGTGTATGGTTATTGGTGCCTTGCAGCCTGGGTCCTGACAGCTACCTCTTAAATTTATTAATTCTATTCCATTGATTTCACTGGGAAGGGATCAGGTTTTGAAAGACAGGAAGTCACTAGGGGGGAAAAGGGTTGGAAAGATCACTCTTTCTCCACTTCTATCATGTTGATATGTGGCCAGCAAGGCACTGAATAGTTCAAAGATTCTGGGGCTGCAGATAGAATTATTTAAGATAATTAATAACTATGCAAAAAGAGATGGGATTAAAAGTAATTTATCATTGGGAAGAGGAGGTGGCAACATGTAAGTATTTGAGAAATTGATCCAGAGTTAGGGGGCACCTTAAAAAATATCCAACCATTTTATTCATAGTCATTTATAGGGAATTTGATCTGTAGTCATTATGGCC
Source organism: Anolis carolinensis (assembly GCF_035594765.1). Lineage (NCBI taxonomy): Eukaryota > Metazoa > Chordata > Lepidosauria > Squamata > Anolidae > Anolis > Anolis carolinensis. The sequence goes on along the minus strand of NC_085842.1, from coordinate 255,777,792 downwards.
ATTTCACTAGAGCTGAGCTGTACTTTTGGATCTCTCATGCTATCATTTCCATTTTACTTCTCTCTCTCTCAACTGAGCAGTTTAGTTCTTGTTCTCAGTTTAAAAATTGAGATTCAGCAGGGTGTTGTGGTTTAAGGCAAGTCACAGTCTCTCAACCTCAGATAAGGTACAGTAGAGTCTCACTTATCCAACACTCGCTTATCCAATGTTCTGGATTATCCAACGCATTTTTGTAGTCAATGTTTTCAATACATCATGATATTTTGGTGCTAAATTCGTAAATACAGTAATTACTACATAGCATTAATGTGTATTGAACTATTTTTTCTGTCAAATTTGTTGTATAACATGATGTTTTGGTGCTCAATTTGTAAAATCATAACCTATTTTGATGTTTAATAGGCTTTTTCTTAATCTCTCCTTATTATCCAACGTATTTGCTTATCCAACGTTCTGCCGGCCCGTTTATGTTGGATAAGTGAGACTCTACTGTACTGACAATTATTTATTGAATCTTACCAAGAAACCAAGAGCCACCATTACTTGGAGTTGACTTGAAGACATATTAACACACAGTAATTCTTTGGGGTTCTCTGAAAATCTAGTCTGATTATTTAGTTTGAGGATTAATAGTTTAAGTATTAAAATACACATTTTGTAATTTTGTTATCTAAAAATATTAATGTGGAAATTGGATACAGTGAACTTAAGTATGAGCAAAGTGAAAAGTGCCATGAAGCAGAAATAAATTAATCTATTCATCCCTTTTTATAAATTATACATTATATTGAGCTTTATTTTTGCAGAGATTATGGGTCTTGAGCATTTTTCCAAGCACTGTGTCAAGTCTTTAACTTATTTTGAATGTATTATTATAGTCTTAATAAGTTCAATTACAAAAGAGAGAAAAAGAATTCAGTGCATCATTTTGTGTTAAAGGATTTCTGTATTCAAAATGACTAAAATGGCAACCATTAACAGCTGCACCATCAACAGGCGTGTGATCACAATATGATGCTTTGTTGGCCCTGGCAACTGCGATATGACCTTGAAAATTGATGTCTTAGGAGCTGTATAATTTTAGTTTTACAAATAACCTCAGTGGCCAGGAGTTAGGGAAACTTTTAATGGTACCTGTTGTAAGCATTAACTGTTTTACATCGGGTTTAAATCAGGTTATTTTAAAATCAGTATATGATGTCTTAGTTGATTATTAGGTATTCTGTGTACCATGTATATGTATTGGTGTTTAAACTTTGCATGCCCTTTGAGCCCCACTCATGAGAGAAAAGCGGGATAGATTTTTTTTTTCATGTCAGGAGTGACTTGAGAAACTGCAAGGCACTTCTGGTGTGAGAGAATTGGCCGTCTGCAAGGATATTGCTCAGGGGACACCTGGATATTTTGATGTTTTACCATCCTTGTGGGAGGTTTCTCTCATGTCCCCACATGGAGCTGAAGCTGATAGAGGGAGCTCATCCGCGCTCTCCCTGGGTTCGATTCGAACCAGCAACCTTCAGGTTAGCAACCCAACTGTCAAGTCATCAGTCCTGCTGGCAGAAGGGTTTAATTCACTGCACCACTGGGGGCTCCTGGGATAGAAATGAAATGATGATGATGATGATGACGACGACAACGATGTTGATGCCAGGTTGTTTCCAGCTTGGTAAAGTGGCAGATTGGGGCGGGACCTAGATCCCAGGTGTGTGAGTTCAATGATATTTATGTATAGAGTATGTGCAACAAAAGCTATGATGAAAATGAAGCTACTGCCCCACCCAGATGGAAACAACACCATTCACATGGAATGAAAAAGTTGGAATTGGCCTGCCTGTTGTACAGTGCCTTTCTGTGGAGGCCTGTTGTCCTAAATTATAATTATAAGTGTTCTGTACAGAACCATTATCAATCAATCATGCCTAACTAATTATGTGCTTATTCAGTTGGTTGTTCCTTGCTGTCTGCTCAGTTGTTTAGTCGTTTCCGATTCTTCGTGACCTCATGGACCAGTCCACTCCAGAGCTCCCTGTCGGCCATCGCCGCCCCCAGTTCCTTCAAGGTTAAGCCAGTCACTTCAAGGATACCGTCCACCCATCTCACCCTTGGTCGGCCTCTCTTCCTTTTTCCTTTCATTTTCCCCAGCATCGTTATCTTTTCCAAGCTTTCCTGTCTCCTCATGATGTGGCCAAAATACTTCAGGTTTGCCTCTAATATCCTTCCCTCCAGTGAGCAGCTGGGCATTATTTCCTGGATGATGGACTGGTTGAATCTTGTTGTGGTCCAAGGCACTCTCAGGATTTTCCTCCAGCACCAAAGTTCAAAAGCATCTATCTTCCAGCCTTCCTCATTGTCCAGCTCTCACATCCATAGGTTACTATGGGGAATACCATTGCTTTGACTATGCGGACCTTCGTTGCCAGTGTGATGTCTCTGCTCTTCACTATTTTGTCAAGGTTGGCCATTGCTCTCCTCCCAAGAAGTAAACGTCTTCTGATTTCCTGGCTGCAGTCTGCATCTGCAGTGATCTTCACGCCTAGAAATATAAAGTCTGTCACTGCCTCCACATTTTCTCCTTCTATTTGCCAGTTACCAATAGGTGTAGTTGCCATGATCTTGGTTTTCTTGATGTTTAACTGCAACCCAACTTTTGCACTTTCTTCTTTCACCTTGGTGATAAGGCTCCTTAGCTCTTCCTCACTTTCGGCCATCAGAGTGGTATCATCTGCATACCTAAGGTTGTTAATGTTTCTTCCAGCAATTTTAACTTGGAATTGTTGTTCCTTATAGATTCTCAAACTCTGGCTTTGACCTCCTTAGATCAATATTTTTCTGCTGCCCTGAAGAGTCCACCTGTTTGACCTTATCTTGCCACTGATCACACTGCAATCACTGGAACTCCCTCTGCAGGGAGATTAGGTTAGCTCCCTCTCTACCCTCCTTCAGGAAGCTACTGAAGACTTGGATGTTTTGGAAGGCCTTCGGTGAAACAGTCAATAACTAATCAGCCCCAGATGGTTTATAATAATCTATCCTGTATTTATTATGTCCTTACCATTTATGTGTTTTAAATGCAATTTTTTATCCTTGTATTGTTGTTTTAATTGACTGGCTTTAACTGTTATAGTACTCTTGTTTCATATTGTATTACTGTTTTATCTTTTTATATTGTGATTTGTATTATGTTGTAGTTTATCTTGTCCTTATGTTGTTTGGGCCTCTGCCCCATGTAAGCTGCCCCAAGTCCCCGCGGGGAGATGGTGGCGGGATATAAATAAAGTTATTATTATTATTATTATTATTATTATTATTATTATTATTACTACTACTACTACTACTACTTTTGTTGATTTGAGAATGGTTAAATGTGAATTGACTGTCTGAACAGACATATAAAATCACACAAAAAAAATTCTTAACACCAAAACACAGCTCTGTGAGGATACATTAAAATGGGCAAAGTGTAGCTCAGGGTCTGCATGTGGACACAAAACCTGGTTTTGTGGCCTTCAGTTCCTCTTGATTCCCTAGATATCTCTTCTTTCTGCACGTTTTTTTTTTAAAAAGTATGAATTTCTTCATTTGGGAGATTTCCACACATGCCCCTTCATTTAATATTTTCAAATACTCCCAGCATTTCGAAACCAAAGTGGTCAATTCCATTTTGGTGGAAAAGAGTAACAAATTTGTACAGATTTCTGAGTTCCTATTGAGAAAAATTGGTTCCCAGACTAGATACAGTTACCTGCCCTTCTTCTTTGACTTTTACATCAGAGAAGACTTTTGCCTATTTTTTAACAATGTCTTTTGATTCTGAAAACAATGAAGTCTAGCGGAAAAAATACACATGCTCCACATTCTTTGACTATACACAGTTTGAAAAGCCATAACCCTATTTTTTGAAAATCATGTTTTAAAATACAATCTTATAGAGATTAATAGATAAAGGTAGCCTTGGGTATTTTCAGCTGTGGGGCAATTCATAAATATTAAAAACAATAAATAAAATAAATAGCCATCATGACACCTTTTGCATTTATTTAAAGGTATAATAAAACAGATACAAAAGGCAAGAACATCCTTTCATAAATTAAAAAAAATGGACCGAGGCTATATAGAAATTATCGTTTTAATAACAATGACACTGCCTTGTATAAAAAATATGACAGCATTCTATATTTCAAATTCTGCTGAGAAGGCAAAGTCTCCAATAGAAATGAGAACCCAGGAACAGAAGAGTATGATAAAATGCCAAGGGAATAGTGAACAAGTATTTATGTGCCTTATTGCTTCTGTATAACTGGTAGAGAAGTTGCTGAAAAAATAATGTTAAGGTTTAATAAGATTGGATGGTAGCATTCAAAAAAGGTATTTAAATATGGTATATTCTGCCTGCCAGTCATTCTGGCTATTATCCAGGCTATTATCCATGTTTTGTTTATGAATAGCTCAGATACCGAATGTTCATTTGAAGTTTTCTTCTTAATTCCAGAACAAAATTCTAAGTTAGTTTTTCTGATTTTGATCTATTCACTCTCCCTGCTTCTTTCACTTATTTCATGTGGATTTGTGTATATACAGAGTGACCTTTAAATGCTTTTCTTTTTTTTAAAGCAATAATATTACAAAACATTATTATGAACAAAACATTTACATATTTTTAAAAGGCGTTACTATTAGTCAAACTAAAAGCTTAGATGTAAATTAAACATTATTAAATTAGTTATTAAATTCCCCACACTTTGCTCGACAAGCCCACTTGATATGACAAAATTATCTTGACTTTTGGAACATTGTATTTCATTGAAGATTACAATTCTTATAGATCTTTCTCATTGTTACAGGAACAGAGCTCAGAATCTTTTTCTCAGGTATTTTAAAATAATTGCTCATTACAGTAATTGTTAATGACATGCTACTGTTACAATCAATCCTTCACATTTGCTGGGATAAGGGGTGCAGGACCCTCGTAAAAGTGAAAGAATATGTTTTAAAACCCCACTAATTTTACACATTCCTATAAATCTCTTGGTCCTTCAGCATGACCCTATGGTTAACGTCTGCTGGACCTTGACCATAAAAATACATAAGAGAACCTACATATGCTTAGAGAATAAATTATAACAATAAATGTCATCTGACTAATGCCATACTGTCCTTTCAATATCTGTGCCTAAAAAAACACACAGATAAAGGCAACAGTATCCTTCGATGTTGCTGCAGTGATGCTGAGTCTGCTGAGTCTGTAGTTTGTAGAGTAATGAGCTTTGTTTGCAGTTCATATAAAGCAGTGGTTGCCAAACTTTTTTTGACCAGGTACCACTTTGACCAGGGACCACTCTCCAACATTAGTACCAAAGGGGTTATGAATCAGTTTTGGTCAACTTTAGATTCAATTTGACTATTAGGGGTGCTGATTCAAAAAATTACATTGGATAGACCACATCAACTCTAGTTTCTGATACAAAACATATGCCATCCAGTAGCCACCATCTGCTCACCCACAGAAAACCATATATAAAAATCTAGAGCTGGTGTGGTCTACCCAATACAATTTTCTGAATCAGCATCCCAAATAACCCCAGGTACAGGCCTAAAAACGAAGACACCAAGGCGCCTTGCTTCCAGGTGCCACATGGAACTGCTCTGCTCAGGGGAGGGAGGAGGAAGGGAAGCAGATGTCAGAAGGCCTGTTGTTCTGCCTTTTGTGGGTAGCCAGCCTCTCCCCTTCCGACATCCCCGTTGCCTCGGCACTATAAGAGACCAGTCACTCTTGTTGCAACAGTGTAGTAACAGTGAGACTGTGGACCATATTTTAGTTCTTGGGGACCACTGGTGGTCCATGGATCACAGGCTGGGAACCACTGCTATCAGGTGTGAGGATGAGCTTGCTTGCCAGCTTGGAAGTCTACCATTTAGACTCTGGGCTACTCATAAATCTACCCCCGTTCCTTTTACTATAGGCAGATCCCTACACCAAGGGTGAACAAAACATAACTGGATCAAGGGCCCATGCCAATCACCCCCAAGTTATGGCAAAATGACAATGCAACAAAACAGAACAAGGGTGGGAGAGTGGGAAGCACTAGAAGGCAACTGAGCAGCAGGGCTGCTTGGCTGGGCTTATATAGCCCATCAGCAGACCTGAGCAAAGGGGTCTTCACTCAGGTCCACCATAGAGAGTAAATCAGATGGAAACTTCAAGGGGGCCCTGGGAAAGAGAAGGCCAGAGAGAAGCACAGACAGCTGCAATCTCCCTGCCCAATAAGTTGGCTTTTGTAATTACTGTGTGTTCATACAAGGAATTTTTTGGTTCAGTCTGAACAGTGAACTGACATTAATAGAATTGCAAAGCACATAACACTATTAATCGTCTGTGAATAACCACACGACAACCTGGTATATGCATGGAAACAGCTACTCTTGTGATGTCTGATTTAGAAATTGTCTGCATTTATGAAAACAGCTGGTGAATAACATTCCTTACTTTGCAATTATCATGCTTTATTTGTAATTGCCTTAGCTGACTTAAGCAAGCATTTTTGACAACTCAAGTTAACCTCTTTTAAATTAGTGGACAAACTCTTTTATTGTTGGGAAAGGGTTGGGTAGTTTTTGGGGAGGTTGTTTGTATTGCCTATCATTTAAATTGCTTGATGGGCACCTGAGGCACTTCATTCTCTAAATGGAAATAGAAGTTGTCTGCACTGCACAGCTGTGATAATAGTATCACATCTGCTAGGATGTGTTTGGTGGTAACTTGGCAATAAAAGCTCATAGAAAATGTAAACAATGGATGACAAAGAATGTTATAAGGAAAAATAAAATATAAAATAAAAATTTAGGCCTAACTATTCTAGCAACATTTTTACTTTTCAATATTCACATTTTGGCTTATCTAAACAAATGCTATTGTAAGTTATAATGGTGTTATTCTGTTATTAACTCTGCTACAAAGCCAACTCCATCAGGTCCCATGTCAATGAAGTAGTGGATCCACCATGACCTTTAGTTCAAATTTCACAAGAGTTGTCCAATGTACTGAAACTATATTGAGGATAGGATTTAGCACATTGGATAACTCCTTAATAGAATGGAATAGAATCATAGCGTTGGAAGAGACTTTATGGGCCATCTAGTCCAACCCACTGCCAAGAAGCAGGAAAATCGCATTCAAAGCACCCCTGACAGATGGCCATCCAGCCTCTGCTTAAAAGTCTCCAAAGAAGGAGCCTCCACCACACATCAGGGAAGTTTCTATTGCCGAACAGCTCTCACAGTGAGGAAGTTCTTCCTAATGTTCATGTGGAATCTCCTTTCCTATAGTTTGAAGCCGTTGTTCTGTATCCTAGTCTCCAGCGAAAAAGAAAAGCTTGTTCCCTTCTCCCTATGACTTCCCCTCACATAGTTATACATGGCTATCATGACTACTTTCAGCTTTCTCTTCTGCAGGTTAAATATGCCCAGCTGTTTAAGCCACTCCTCATAGGGTGGTTCTCCAGACCCTTGATCATTTTAGTTGCCCTCCTCTGGACACACTTGTCAACATCTCCCTTAAATTGTGGTGCTCAGAATTGGACACAGAATTTCAGGTGTGGTCTGACCAAGGCAGACTAGAGGGATAGCATGACTTCCCTGGATCTAGACATTAGAGTCCCATTGGCTTTTTTTCCGCCACATCGCATTGTTGGCTTATGTTCAACTTATTGTCCACAAGGACTCCAAGATCTTTTTCACATGTACTGCTGTCAAGCCAAGCTTCCCCAGTCTGTATTTTTTCATTTCTTTTTCTTTTTTTGCCTAAGTAGAGTATCTTGCATTTGTCTCTTTAGAATCCAACTGTGGCTATCACAATATTGTGTTTTCTTGTGTGAAAATATAATCTTATGAGTCCTGATTAGACTAGACCTATTGAAATACAGGGTTTTACTTCCATGTTTACTCATGATTCAACCATTAATTTAATGGTTCTACTCCAGTTGTTACTAAGTAACTGGATTTCAGCTGCAGTTTTGTTACTTGAAGCTTTCTCTACAAAGTAACTGGATATCCAATTCAAACCAGTATGCAGAATTAGAAACTTTGCATTCATTATCTCTCCTGAATAAAGCCCAGTTTTCATCTCAGTTATCTTAATAGGTTTTATTGCATATATCCTTTAGTCTGAACAGATATTTTTAGCAGTCTTCAAACCTACCACTGAGACTGAATTTAAAGGCATTAACCAGAACAAGGCACTTCACGATGATCATTGCAGGGGATCAAGGCACTAATAATGGCTCAAAAATGAAGATACAACCCATGAAACAGACATCAAATAGGGAGAGAAGGGGGAAAGAACCCTTTTGGTGCAGAGAATTTAATTTAAAGGGAAAAGTCAAGAAGTAATTAAAGGTCATCTGAAAGAACATAGAACTCAGTAATTTATCAAAAGCTGCCTCTTTCTCATGTAGGCAATTGACTTCTTCTTCTAATACATGAATGTTGCTTTCAAAATCTTTCTGTATAACAGCTGTTCCAAATAGGAAAATATTTCCTCTGGACAGAAGAATAAAGATACAACTGTACTAACTCCAGTATGAAAAATCTACCTGTTGAATATTAACTCTATTATGACAGCATGTACCCAGTCAGATATGTACCCCAACTTGCAACTGCACCATGCACGTGGCCTACACATATCAGTACTGATCTTGGAAAATACATAGAAGAACAGATGAACAACTGCTGACATTGGAGGTGAGGATGTGTGTATTAGTTCATTGGAAGACTTCTAAGGAATGTACCGCCTTTGCCATGCTTGCTAGTATCATAGGCTGCTGTAACAGACTCTATATGGGACAGACTTTGAAGGCAACTTGGCAAGTGCAGATAGAGAAAGATGTAGCAGCTCGACAACTAACTGGAACAATCAATAATAATATAATTATATAACACTGGGATGTTGGTAATGCCAACAATAAAGCCTTGGGCCATGTATCTTATTTATGGAATGGGTGAGACAGAATAGGTTCTTTCTCTGTCCCATAAAACAGTTGGGTAGAAGGGAAGGAATGGACATTGAACCAGTTTGAGTAAGCCACCATTTACTCAAGAAAGACTTACAAGTCATTTCCCCATCAATTCTGAACAGTGATAGTCTCAGTAACCCTCCCCTATCAAAAGGAGGCCCCATGTTCGATCCGAATTGGAAATAATACAGACAATGGGATTTGGGCGAGCCATCACATTCATCCAAGCTCCTGGAATATCCCCAAATCAGCCCCAAACCCCATTTTTGAGGGGTTTTTTTCGTGTCAGGAGCAACCGGAGTTGCTTCTGGAGTGAGAAAATTGGCCGTCTGCAAGGACGTTGCCCAGGGGACGCCCAGATGTTTTGATGTTTTTACCATCCTTGTGGGATGCTTCTCTCATGTCCCATTTTGAGTTGAAAAATCCTCATTTAAAATACTTTGGATTTCTCAAATGCACTGCTTTTGTGTATCTCTCTCATTTTATATATGATTATGTATTGCTGGTTTTTTTTAAAAAAATTAATAAACATTAGTGTCATTTATTATACAAACATTGATGCAATTCATTAATAATCACACACACAGGCAGGCAGGTATACAAAACAATAGCTTCTCAACAATCAAAGGACATCCATTTATTCACACTTAATGATTTTTGTTGTTTTTGCGGCTTTTACAACTTGAAAAGTCAATATTGCCTCTATGAACCTAGGAGCTTCTGCTCTGTAAAATGTCCTTCCAAACTTCATCATCGTGTGTCTTAACTATTGTGGTCCTTTGCTTTTGTATTCAATGAATAGAAGCCATCTTTCTATGAAGGTGTCATGACCAATTTCTCCTTTAAAAGGACCAATGTTGTCTGACAGTTTCTCCATAAACCACATATTCCAATTTCTTGTGGGTCCCCTTTACTGAAAGATCAAGAACTCTTAACACACTCTACAAGGAGACTGGGAATGGCACAATATCACTTCTTGTCACCAAAATGGTGACTACTATACCATGACTGTGGAGCTGCATTCTCATAAGTCTCCAAAAAGCTTCAAATACCCTTCTTCCTAGTGCCACCAATCTGTTCCAATCTATCCCATAATGCTACATTTTTGGACAGGGAAACACATTGGTGATATATTATTAGTTTACCAAAATGCATTAATTTCCATATCTCTATATTTTGCAATGCCAAATAGAAACCAAGCAAAAGTCCCAAAAAGTTGTTCTGAAACACAAAACTAACTTGGTTAAGTTTCCCTTGCAAGTCTGGTGGCGGGGGGGGGGGGGGGGGGAATCAATGAAGTGAGCACAACATGTTCGCACATTGATCCAAACAGCTTTAGGGGAAACACCATAACTAAAATTGATAAAAAATAAACAATAATTATAGGATGGATGATGGATGGGATGAAGAGAGAGGTGAGTATTAAATGCTGAGTTCCTGGTATGTGAAAGCTTGAAATAAACAACCAGCCGCGAAAGCCAAGCAGCATGGTGCCAATGAAAGATGAGTCCTACTATCTTCACTCTCAACTTGACTGGATATGCTGTGAATAATGAAGTCTACTGATACAATGAAAGCTTCTCTGTGTGAAAACATGCTACTGGGAAATGCCTGCAGAGTCACGGAAGAAATCTGAACATTAAAGTTAGTTAGTCTTTGACTTAGATCATGCATCCAGCTGAAGACAAGTGGGGAGACTTTCCACTTTTGGCTGACAGGGAACATTTGCTAGCATAAAGCAACTACAGAGAATTACTGCCTTTACGAATATCTTGCCATGCATGTGTTTTAATTTTTGAATCAATGCTGGAGAATAAACCGGAGAAGGATTAACATAGTTTCAGCACTGTATACGATATCCCCTTATGTCCTGAAAAAAGGGTTTCTTGCAATTTTGTCATCATATCTGGTAAAAACTATACCCTGGAAACAATCCAACATTTTAGAAGGTTTATTACAATCTAAAAATAATAACCGTTGTTAGAACCTTTCATCAACTGTAAGGGCAGAACACGGTGCTACAAAAATATAGCACTGTCATTTAAAATGGTAGCCCTATTTTAAAATTCATTTTCTTCTCCCAAAATATTATAGTTCACAATATATGTTTGGGGTTTTGTGTGTTTCTTGCCCCAACAAAATCACACTGGCTATCAGAAATTGTGTGGGAAACAAAGCTCAGGAAAATGAACATTATGCAATAATGCCTCAGCTGGGTCAATCAAAATACACAAGATGAATTTTTGCACATTTGTGTTGACATAATAAAAGTTATTTTATGCTTTTGCTTGAACCAATAAAAGAATGGCCAAAATGAATATTTTGAATCCCCCCTTGAGTTAATATGGCAACACCTGCATTTTTCTTTTTAAGTTTCAAAAAGTTAACATTGAGAATGTGAGGAGGATGTGAAAGTAACAGGCAGCCCCTTGCTGGAAATCTCTGCATCCAGAGGGAAGGGACATGGAAGAAATGGCAAGCTTCCTACCCCAGCTACAATGTCAAACAAAGAATCATCACATAGACAGAGTACAGTTTTGAAGTGATGAAGCATGAAGTCTAAAGAACAACACAAAGAGGGATAAAAGGCAGGAACACCAGGCGAAAGGGAAGATAGAATGTTAAGAGGAAAGGAATATGAGGATGGATACACCAGGACTTGGCCTGACCCACTTAATGACTTGGCTTCTCCAGAGCTGATCCTGCTAGCAGTGGAAGGAGGAGGATGCATGATAGCTCTTCAAAATGAAGAAGATGAAGGTGGTACCTGCACAACTCTTGGTCTGGTAGAGAATTTGCCTCTGTCCCTAATTCCTGCTCATTGATCTGGGCTGCTTGCCTCTCTGTTCATTAAAAATAAAGAGAGAGAGAGAGAGAGAGAGAGAGAGAGAGAGAGAGAGAGAGAGAGAGAGAGAGAGAGAGAGAGAGAGATTGATTGCCAGGGATATCAGACGAGAGCACCTAGGGCAAGGACATGACCACAGGCAAAGATTCCTGATTCTGGGGGAGAAATGTGTAGGAAGGGACAGAAAAAGCAAGGGGCCTGTGCCTATTTTGAGGAATACCAGAAGGAGAGGGAAATAAGCAAGGCAAATACTTGTGAACTATAGGATTTGTAGGGCAGGGATACTGGGACCTCTTCAGCGGGACTGACGTGTCCTTGATAATATACCTATGTGATTTCTGTTGGAGGAGCAAGGCAGGACTCTTGGGTAATATACTGTTTTTCCAGACAAAGTTGGCTTGCTGTGTACTGAAATCAACCCACAAATTAAGCCATATCTTTATTAGATGGAATGGCTGCAGAAGTATTCACATTAATGTTTGGAAGCTGGAGGAGACTTGTAGAAAAATGATATTAATATGGTCAACTAAACATAAAAAATAAGCTTCCCTGAAGACAAAGCACCCATTTGTTTGTGTAACAAAAAATTGACTTGTAGCTGGCTTTGCAATTTAGCTTCAATTAGAACAATATTTACCTAAATGAATACATCTGGCATGAGAGGAGGGTCTGTGAGTAGATGCCTTCAAAAATTCACCTTTAAAGTAAGTTTTCCAAGCTCTATTAAGAATCAGAAAAGTACGAAAAGTGCTGCAAAGAGAAGAAAGAGGAGGAAGCAGTAACAACTCTTAAGGAGGAAAGCAAATGTGATTCTAGTGCTGACAGGTGCTCTGGGAGCAATTCTAAAAGGACTGACAGAAAATAATATGAAACCGCTAGACATAGGATCACATTAACACAACTATGTAAGTGTCATTGCTTATAATATGCCACATTATCCAATGATCCTCGAGTGTAGTATAAAATCGAAATAATTGATGGTCCAAGTCTCATAAGTAATACTTGCCACTTTATCACATTCATTAAATACTACTGAGCCACCCATATAAGAAATGACAACCTACTGTGTTCATCGCATGACATAGGCTTCAATTGTAGGGTAGAGATATCTTGGGGTTAAAAACGTGTTGCAAAGGTTATCTTTTCAGATGCTTTCTAAGCTGGTTGGCAAGTGACTTTTTTTGCAAATTATCTGAATAGAGATGGGAAAAATGGTCAATTCTGTCATGTGATTATTCGTCGTTCTCAGCTTTAAAATTATATGGTTAGGCAATTTGTGGGAGGAGCCAAAATGCCCCTTTGAGAAAAAGCTCCACCATTACCTTTTGCTAATGGAGGAGGGAGGAGCAGTAGTATGTTGTGTTCATTTCTGTCTCATGCACTTTCTGGGGCCCTTCCTTCCTTCCTTCCTTCCTTCCTTCCTTCCTTCCTTCCTTCCTTCCTTCCTTCCGTTGTATGTCAGTCTGTTCAATCTGTGTCTGTTCCCACTGTACAGCCAGAGGCTGACGTTCATGAAGAGAATGATACTTCAATTGATCAAAAGCTCAATTAAAACACCCCCAGAGATGACCATCCTGCCTCTGAATGATGATGATGATGATGATATATGTCCCTGTTTAATTGTGTAATCCTTACTTTGAAAATAGTTGTTGTGCTCCAGAACCTTCGTATGCCTGAACTGTATGGTAATCTACTCTTCCAAACACTTGACATGTTCAGTGGGATGAAGTCTCTGGTAAAATGAAACTGAGAAATAACAGTAAAAGCAGCAATAACAATAGAAGTATACAAACAGATTTTATGGCACCTTAGAGACTAACTAGGAAAAAAAGTTGATAAACTTTCATAGACTAAATCTACCTCCTCATTAAGACCTGACATGGTGGCTGGGAGATTCTGGGAGTTATAGCCTATAGTAAGTTTTCAAAGCTCTGGATCTGAAGGGGGCTGTACTGTATATGAAAGCTCCCTATCTTAGTAAGGACATTGTGCAATCAGGTATGCATATCTCATTTATCAGCAAAACATTAGTTGAAGATATATGAAAGGACTGAGGTTTGCAGAAAAATTTATGGGAGTAGCATGAGGTCTCACATCTGCACATTGATCACTCTTGATGTAAATACTTGTCCCCATACTCCATGATAGCATGAGTCATTTGAAAGGGTAGTATGCTTTCAGCTAATCAGATAAGGCTGCATGACATACAGAGTTTAACTTAAATCAAGTATAAGAGAGCAAAGGAAGGCAACCTATATTTTTAAAACATTCCTGAAAGAAATTAGAACTGCTGATAACATAGGTACAAAAAAAGTATTATAACTTTTTTCAGAAAATGACACAATTGAGGGGGAAATACTGTTAAATAACCCTTGATTTTAGTCTGCTCCTTGTAAATCTTATGTCCAGTTTGTACTTCACATTCCCTAAAGGAACTACCAAAGTAGTTTAGTATGCTTCTATGAGCCAGAGAGAGAGAGAAAGACATTTTGATCTTTGTTAGTTGCAGTTTGTTAAAATTCTCCTGATGGATCTGAGAAATGAAAGAGATTGTTGTGATTCTAAGCACTGAAGAGTTCACTACCTTCTCCTTGGGGAAATCTCTGGATTCTTTATTCCAAGGAAATGTGATTTAAATGTCCTCTGTTATTACAAAGCGATATTTTACTCCTTGGAGAGCTTTCCCCACCCTAAACATTCTTTATATTTCTGAAAACTTGATGAAAACTCACCTTTTTGTGTGGATGGTGTCATTTCAGCAGCATAACCAATGACTTTCATTGATAGAAGAAATTATCTGAATAGCAAACAGAAACCTGTGATGTTACATTTTATTAGTCAAAGTGTTAACTGACTGTTTCAGTACCTTAAAATGATACAAAATTTTGACATTATTTTGCAATTATATTTTCATACTGGATATTCAACTAGGTAGGGAGTGATCTAATCTACATAAGCCTGATCATCAGTACTTTCTTACCAAGGTGGCAAGGATGGTTTAACCAGATACTGGGGTAGAATGCAGTGCCTATGGGCATCAGGGTACCACTGGGCAACTCCTGGGATGTCCATCGAGTGGAGATGTGTGAAGAGTTCTTTTCAGTTCACTTTTCATTAGGATTTTCCAAGCTTCCTGAAGGCTGAATGTTCAGAAAAAGGAAACTGGAATGTTCCAACTATAGCATTGGGTACCTTATCTATATTGATTTGTTTGTATATGGATTTATTTTTAAAAACAAAGGATTTTAGTGGTTGCGTATACATTTCCCTTGAATACCTCTAAGCCTCCGGATAGACCCAGGAGCATTCTTAAGTAGTACCGATAATGGGCAATGAAAACACAGTGCTTTGCTTTGAAGCATTTCTGACCCACTGAGAAAAATACAAAAAGGGAAGAAAAATCACTGCTGTTTTGTTAGGCCAAAGAACATTAAAGGAAGCAATGTGGCAGCAACAAAAGGGTTCAAAACAAGCCAGAGGTCATGCTAGCAATTTTGTGAAATGGATACATATCTCAGAAGTCATTTTGCCATGTTGTCTGTCACAGTTTCTTACTGTCATAAATGTGTGCACTCCTGTCAATTTTTTTTTATAAAGGATGAGGATATTTGAAGAAAGACAATGCCATAATCTGAATGGACTTTCAAATATGAAAGATTCCATAGCCTAAAATGCTGTTGGAACAATATCAGCCACATCTGCAGATCAATCCTATTGCATATGAATGTAAATTGAAAATGATGTTCTATCTCAGGCTCAATAATATTAGCTCCTACTATGCTTGATGTACTATTCCAAACTGGATCTCTGAACCAGTAGACTTATATCCACAAAGTCGAAAATGTCACAAAATCTTCCTGCATTTTACACATGCAAGTTCAGAAAAAATCCCTTTGTGTTCAGTGCATCCTACTCCCAATAAAGCAGGTCAAGGATTACAACCTTGTTCTTAAATTAAAGGTGTTTAGGTTTCCAATATGAGTCTTATTTCACTTACCTTGAATGAAGCACAACTGGATTCAGTAAAACTTCTGAGAACACATGTAATTGGCTTGTCTTATTCAAGTATAATTTCTTAAACACAATTTTTACACTTCGTTAAAGCTGAGTTTATGGAAAACAGTTCATGGAATAAAACAGCTTCCCATGAAGTATTTTCTTTTTTCAAAGATTGCTCATGCTGTCTATGCAACAGCTTTGAAATATCTTCCCATGCCTTTTAAATCTGAATCTTAAACATCTGAAGAAGAGAAGAAAGAACAAACAGACTCTTTAACTCCTCTAAAATCTGAGCAAGCCCCAAGAGCCGAATTTAATTGAAGACAAAGAGTAAGATTGTCCTGGGACCTTCAGACATCTCATTATTGCTTTAGCAGGCTGATTTAATAAGTGTCAAGCTAAATCTCTCTATCTTATTATTTTACAGTTTAACGAAATGTGTACACAAGAGAGTCAGTCAATGAGATTCCAGCCCCTTTCCTCCTCTTTTTAGACCAAGACCTTGATACAGAAAATACATGACTATGATACTGCTGGAGGGAAAAGGTGGCAGTAGAACCATTGTTTAGTTGTGGCCACTTTTAAAAGAACAATGAATGTAAACAGACACTTTGAAACAAATACGGATAGATTTTTGCCTAAGATGATGCAGTTGATCAGACATAAGTCCCATCCAGTTCAAAGAGTTGTATTCTGATCTATAAATAATTCTACATTACAATCTAAAGTTAGGTAACAGCCCTACTCAAAAATCGTGCTCCATATACAATGCATTACCAAAACGGAAAAACATTAATCTTAAAATTTTAAAGATGCACAAGCATTTAAACAGTAAAAAAAATCTAATAAAATATTATATTTGTTGTCATGAGTCATTCCAATTTAAAAATTACAGTGAAAAGTGCTAAAATGACAAGCAACAACCTAAAGTGATGTGAAGTTAAATATCAGTATCAAGCTGCATTAATTTTCCAGTGTATAATATTGTAGGCACAAGAGCCTCTGAATACAGATATTCTTTTCTATTTTTGTATTAAGCTGAATACATTGAAGCTATCTCTGTACTCCTTTCATTTTATGAATAATAAATAATCCAAAATGAAATTTAAATCTGCCGAGACTGTCCTTTTTCTCCTTTTGATAAACAAGATAAAGTGTTTTTATTTCATAACCTTTTATTGATCTTTTTCTTTTCTTTTAATGTTTCAGTGTCTCTGATTAGGGAGGAAAACATCAAGGCCTTTTAATTAAAGGAACTATAAATAATGATATTCTAGTTGAAAGGCACATTTCCCAGAAATACAAAAATACTTTGAAGGTCAGATGATTTTTGTAGTACACTGCAGTCTTCAAAGCACTTCTCTTGAGAGTCTCCCTTTAAATGTCTGCATGTAGACGCTATCAGCTAGATAACAATGTTTATATAATTGTCACTGGAAAGCTGAAGTTTTACCAATTCATTGTGATATTGAGTATTATGTTGTTTCACAAGATAGCAGATTTTCTGTGTAATTGGTACTAACAGATTGGGTTGAAGAAAAATTGGAATTCTGTAGTATGGAATTAACAGGTTATGCTGCAACCAATTTGCTCTTAAACCGATCAGAGATAAGTATTAACTTCTTTGGACAAATGCAGCAAGAAAATACACCTTACTCATATCTGTATATTTTTAAAATGTCCATAAAAATGCACAAATTTAGAAAGCTACATGTGGAAATGAAGAAACATATCCATGTGAATAGGCAAGGGATCTAACCCTGATACACAATAGAAAATGAACAGTAAGCCTTGCTGGAGCCAAATTTTGTCCCTTAAATGTTAATACACTCATAACATAAATAATACATAAAATAAAGAAAATTTATATAACATTAATAATTAGACAGATGGCATGTGAATATAAGATTCCATTTTGCCATAATTTATGTATTGCTTCATCTAGTATTGTTATATGTTAATATCATCCCACATTACTGAAAAGTGTTTGATTAGATATTTCCAGCACTTGGAAAAAACACAAAGTTGAATGAATACATGGATAGGCAGGTATTCCTTCATGCATGTTTCCTTCTATGAACGGAAAACTATAGATTAATTTATAGCCTCAATCTACTAATATTGCAGTAATTGTAAAAAGTACAATTTTGATTATTTTTTGAAAGTTAAATGAAAAGAGAAGTATAGAATGTTTCTGCAGACAGGAAGCATGAAAAAATATTCCACAAAGTCAGCAAAATTAATTTTTAATGTATTCTTAATTATTTTTATTAGGCTGATTAAATTTTTTAAAAGTTGATACTGTGATGACTTATGGGCCATGTAGTCCCGTTCCTAGTACTGTTGTGACAGATGAAGAGGAAAACTTGGGTTTCCCACCGTTTCTGCCAGATTTGGAGCCCTTGCAGCTGCAGGATGTTTGCCCACAAGAAGTCAGACAAACAAGCCTTGAGGAGAAATCTCCCCCATTTTCTCGCCGTCTTTATTATAATCAAGATAGACACGTGCGGGAGGCGACTCGCCGAAGTGCCCGGATAGCTGCCAGACAATTAGATGATTAAGTCTGTTCCCTTGGGAAAGTTTAAGGAGTCCTGCATCTGGACAGTATAGGTTTCGGTTCTTGTTCCCCAGAGGAAGTGTGCTTTGGCGGGAAAACAAGATCCTATATAGATGCTTGGCCACAAAAGATTCCTTGCGGAGTCAATTCGTCAGCTTCGGGAGTAGATTGTGTGTGGACTACGCTACTCCAGTTTCCAGGACCTTGTTCTCGTTCCAGCCCTGCCTTGTTCCCCGGACCTCGCCACGGATTTTGCCACGGACCCTGTTCTTGCTCCTCGCTTCTTGTTGCCTTGAATCAAGCCTTGTTTGCCAAGAATCTAGTTTGCTTCCTAGCCTTGCATTAAGCTCCATGGACTAAAGGACCTTGTCATCTCCCCTCACTTTGCTTGGCAAAGTGAGTGTTTCGGTTATTGGATTACAACTTTGGACCTTAATATTTCATATTGGACATTGTTTTCTTGGACTAATTTTGACCTTTCCTGAAAGGTCTACTTCTGAACTATTTTCTACACTTGCTTTTATTAACTTTATATATTTCCTCAATAAAGATATTAGATAGATTCTGGCCTCTGTGTATGGTTATTGGTGCTCTGCAGCCTGGGTCCTGACAGATACTTATTCAGAATATCCAGAAAAGCAACACTGATTATAAGTGATTAGTTTTCTCAGATGGTTAGTAGTGGTGGTGGTGGTGGTGGTAGTAGTACCCTGTTTCCCCGAAAATAAGACATCCCCGAAAAATAGGACCTAGCAGAAGTTTTGCTGAATTGCTCAATATAAGGCCTCCCCCGAAAATAAGACCTAGCAAAGTTTTTGTTTGGAAGCATGCCCAGCGCCTGCCAAACAGAACACCAGAGCATGCAGGATTGGTAAATGTACATACCAGCTGTACATGGAAATAATGGTAGTAACAAGAAATTCTTGATAGGATTCACAGTTTGTCTGGTTATGTTGGTTTATGATGACAACTACTGTACAGTATATAATAAATGTTAATTTGTTGTTCAACAATAAATGTAAATTCTTCATAGAAAAACAAGACATCCCCTGAAAATAAGACCTAGCACATCTTTGGGAGCAAAAATTAATATAAGACACTGTCTTATTTTCGGGGAAACACGGTAGTAGTAGTAGTAGTAATCATAGTAATAATAATAATAACATTTCTTTCTTACCCACTTCTCCCCATAGGTAATATAACTCTCATTATTGATTTTCTCAATTCCTTTTTGCTGACATTCTTGCCCATTTTCAAAGCCATTATTCTAACATGTTCAAGAATGTATATGAGTGAATATTGTAACAAATGGTTATAATATAGATTGATCCTTTTGCGGGTTCTAGTCAGACAGCCATGCCCTCCTCTAGGATACTTCAGTTCATTCACCCACAAACCCAGTTTTCCATTTCTAGCTCCAACAGTAAATCAGCAATCCATAGCACTGAACACTAGAGGTGTGCAAAATTTTGTTGCTCAATTTGGATTTTGGATAATTTCAATGATTTGGCAGCCAGACCACTGAAAATGAATCAGGAGGGACCCACTCCGAAACCTTACCAGAACAAAACATGAGCTGCTGAATGTTTTGGCTAAGATTAGTTGATTCTGGCTTATTTTTCATCATTAGTATTCTGACCATTTGTTTGTTTTGTGAGCACAAGCAGAAATTCCTCTGTGGTGGGGTCAATGGGGCTGAGCAGTGAGCAAAGCCACACTTGCTGCATGATGTTTCTCAGCCACTTTCAGATCTGGTTCTGTCCATTTTTCTTCTCTTTTGAGGCACATGCTGGTTTGGATTCCCAGCAACACCTAGTATGGTTTAAAAAAAATATTATTGGTAAAAACTTTATCCCCCCCCCCCAAAAAAGTGTATCATTGAAATGTTCTGAATTTTGGCAGGCTTGCAGTCATAAATGTGCCCTACAAGTGTGCCAAGTTTCATTCTGATAGCCATAAAAATGATGGAGATATGAGTCTCTAATGTTTCCCCTAGAGGGAACCCCAAAAGCCAACTCAACTCAAAAGGCTGTAATTTTTTTTTTTTAAAACAACCCTTAAAATTAAAATTATAAATCCTACAGGCTTACAGTCATAAATGTGCCCTATAAGAGTGGCAAGTTTCATCGTGATAGCCATAAAAATGATGGAGAAATGAGTATTTTGGTAAGATTTGGTCCAATGGACTGAATCTTACTAAAATGAAAATGGAACTCAGGGTTCCAAATTACTAATCCAAATGGTCCCACCTCTTAATCTCCCAGAATCTTCCCAAAAACAGAATGGGGGGCACCCAAAATTCAAAATGGAAACAAAACAGATTTCTGTCATTTCACACACTCCTAGTAAACACCTCCCTGACCTCTTTCAGCCTTCCCTACCTGCTGCTATTGTTATTTGCCTTCAAATTAACACTGCCTTATAGAGATTCCTGCTCAAGATTTATTCAGACAGGAGATCGCCCCACCTCTTTCCTGCCTGGAAATTTCAGAAAACATGGTGTTTCTCACATTGCTTCTAAGTTCCTGTTTCATTTGGATGGTGCTGTGTTGGTTGGCAGATTCAGATTGGATCACAATTTAGTTTGGACTGATTCTGATCTAGTCTAAAACAATCCAAATCTTCAATCCAAATTTGGAGTCCTGAAAGCCAGATCTTTGGTCTCTTATTGACTGGCACTAAAAAATCAATATAGATTATGGCAAAAAGTAAACATTTTTCTGGTTTTGCCTGCAAGTCTGTTGATGACATGTGCTGGTGTACCCTAGCACATGTCCACTTGTTGTCAGTGATGAAGGAGGTATCCAGTGCATCCCAGTGCAACCTTATTCTGGTTCGAAGAGAAGTTGAAGTTTGAAATGTGGATCATCACAGCTAGTTGATGTTGGCAGAAGTGCTCTGAACATCACCTGGGTGCATTTTAGCAGCACAGAGAAAGAAAGAAATGGATAAGCCCGAATGGTTTCAAAGTGGTGTGGAACAGTGGGTGGTAGAAGAATCCAGCAGAGGTACACTGGCATATATTTCCAGTTCATCAGCACAATATAGGATGTTGACCTTAGTTATTTCTTTTAAACACAAGTGCATGACATTTGGAAACTTGCTAGTCCCCTCAAAGCAGATAGCTCCTTCCAAATTGCAGACAGATAGCTCCAGGGGGTTTTCTGCTAGTCAAAGAAAAGTTGTCTATTATTTCTTCCCCAAAAGATGAATTACATTTTTAAAACATGTGCAGGCAACTGAGTGCTCAGTCCTACCATGTCATGCTGCTTTCTGCAGTCCAGAGTCACAAATTGAATGTGTACAATTCAATGCCTTCACAGTATTTCTTCCTTCAAGCAGTATTGTTTGAAAGTGCTGGTGAGATTCTTGCTCTGGACTAAAAGCTAGAATTGCCCATAAGGAAAGTCCATTTCCTTTTCTTTCTTTCTTTGTCTCTGCATCATGCTGTTTTCCTTCTATGGACACACTGCAGACATACTGTTTGGCTTTTCAAAGCAAACAAGCAAGTTATTTTCATGGGCAAATTGGTATGAATTGGTTTGAATCGCTTCAGAACAGGACTACCTGTGTTGCATCGGTACTGGGTTGCATTGATCTGATGTGGCTCCAGTCCAAATTAGTCTGAGTTGGCCCACTTCTTTTTGAAATTTGGAACATGTTAGAAGTGGTTGGACACCAGCAGTCATCTCTCTTAAACTTTAAATCCACAGGAAATTATGTGATATGTGAAGCTTACTTGAGACAATTCTTAGTCAACTATGCAATAAAAAAGAGAAATTAGTTTAATATCCTATACAGATATGTTCAGAATCAATAGAGATGATCAGAATCTGAAAAGAAAAGAGGTTACAATTGTTGCTTTTCATTTGTGTTCTTAACATTTACAAATTTGCTTATTCGGGGATGATTTACTGCCATCTCTGTTGCTGCCCTATACCATTTTTAATATGGATTTCAATATGTGTATATTTTGAGCTGTGTTCAGCTAGGTCAGGCTTTGCCAGCAGTCAAATATTTGGTCACAAGGAAGACATAAAACTGGTGGATGGGTGGCCCTAGCCACATGCACATTCTCTTGCTTACTCATTCAGGAGGAGAGGGGATAGGATGCAAATAATGCGAGGGGGGGGGTAAGCACATGCTTTCCCTTTCATGTTCATTAGCATGTGTATTTATTAATGTGATACCTCTTTCTAATTTTTTTGTTTATAATTATTGGTTGTATATGATGTCTCATCTTTTTGGTTTCTGCTTATGTATGCATTGTGACTTGATTTTGTTGTGAGACACCCGAGACCTTGTCGAGAGGGGGTGGGATTATAAATTATGTGACAGGGGAAAATACGAGTAATACGATAATGTCGACATGGTCCAATTGAAGGCTGAAGCATGAGGTTTTTAGACACATGGATCTAATTTACATATGTTTTGTTATAATGTATTTTAATGATGTATTTTTTATAGTTTTAATTGATGATATGTACTGTTTTTGTTTTATTATTATGTTCTTGGCATTAAATATTGCCAACTGTTGTAAGACGCCCTGAGTGGCCCCAGGTGAGAAGGGTGGGGTATAAATGCTGGAAATAAATAAAATAAATAAAAAGGGATAGGACATGGAGAGTGTAAGGAGAATAAGAATACATATGCATTCTCTCACATACTCACTTATTCACTTTCTAGGACAGGTGGGCAGGGCAGAAGGGGATGGAATAGGAGGAGGAGGTGCGTGGGTGGGTAGTGCTTGGGTATCTATTGGACAGATAAAGGAGGTGAAGAGAGTCATAACAGGTGAGTAGTATTAATGGTTGGAAGAGAACAAGAATAGAGGGAAGGCACTGTGGAAGCTGCTGTTATGGTGACAATATTCCTCTGTCTGCCCAGACTTATACACACACTCCCCCCCAACCCACCCTTTCACCTGCCAAGCCAGTGAGTGCACAAGGGAATGTGTGTGCAGCCATGTCAACCAAACCTGTCAATGCTGGAACTTTTAACAATGTTAAATAATTAGGGATGAGCAGGAAAGATATGCTACTTGTGGCTTTTCCCCACTTTCACAGGGATCCTACACACCTTACTCTCATGGAAGGACATTATTGTGAGTTATCTGCAATATTATTATGAGTTATCTGCCACAATCATTCCTGATTTATAAAGAAGAAACAATTATGTTGTCAAAGGCTTTCATGGCTGGAATCACTGGGTTGTTGTGCATTTTCCAGGTTGTATGACCATGTTCCAGAAGCATTCTCTCCTCATGTTTCACCACATTTATGTCAGGCATCCTCAGAGGTTGTGAGTTATATACCTCACAACCTTTGAGGATGCTTGCCATAGATGTGGGTCTAACGTCAGGAGATAATGCTTCTGGAACATGGCCATACAGCCCGGAAAATGCACAACACCCCAATATAACTTTCTTCTCTTGCTGAA
Source organism: Anolis carolinensis (assembly GCF_035594765.1). Classification (NCBI taxonomy): domain Eukaryota; kingdom Metazoa; phylum Chordata; class Lepidosauria; order Squamata; family Anolidae; genus Anolis; species Anolis carolinensis. The sequence goes on along the minus strand of NC_085842.1, from coordinate 255,753,944 downwards.
CTGTCATAGGAGTTGCAGTAGGAAGGAAGTTATTTTTTAGCAATCACAAAATGTTAGGGTGGGCTTCTGATTTTTGTTCCTGTTCTGATTGTGGGCAATCTGTGCATTTGATGTGTGGTGATCTACCAACTGACTGCAGCTTCCTTCCTTACCTGTCCCTATTTGTTATATAGTATGTATTTATCTTCCCAATTTATTTTCAGATTAGCTTTTTAAACCGCACTTACAGCCAGCTATGGTCTACCTTAATTTCTAATAAAAAGTCATAACTGGAAAACAGGACTAGTTGAACATGTCTCAGAAATGAGTACATTCAAATGCACATTTGAAGAAAGAATATTCCAACATCTATGCAAGGACAATAGGAAAATCACATATAGTCATACATTACTGGCATTCTGCCATATAGAATCTGTTTAGATGGCTTGCCAATCAGTGACCATTTTATACTTTTATGGACACCTTTTCCAAACAGTACTCTTATCCATTTTAAGGCAAATATATACCAAAGAGAAATGCTGCAGGTAACTCTGTTACAGTTGGATTTTGTACGCTGAAATGCCCTTCAAATTAACATAGATAAAATAAACATGAGACTAATATTAGCATGACTTTTTATGGTATTTTCATCTCTTTTGTAATAAGAGACAAATTTTGTTAAATGGGCAACATTTTGAGACCTCTGCATGGTACAAGTCCCCATTTATATACAGGATTTTCTTTCCTAAATCATGTATAACCTTTAAAAACCATTGCATCCCTCTTGATTTATTGACTACTCAAGGTGAAGTACTGTAGGCAGACTTTTATGGTGCATTAAACTTTCTCCTCTTGATACTTTGTTCTGAATTTGTTGTTTGTTATTGAAGTTGCCTATTCTTGAGAAATATACATTATGTCATGATGTCTAGTAAATAGTGCTAATTTTGCATAGGCAATCGTATATGCTGCATCTCCAAGAACCCAAGCAGATCCTACTAGCTTTTGAAATCACATTGATTTTGTTCAGAGATAAATTGGCTATGTTGGTCTAAAGCAGTGGTTCTAAACCTGTGGGTCCCCAGATATTTTTGGCCTTCAACTCCTGGAAATCCTAATAGCTGGTAAACTGGATTTCTGAGAGTCGTAGGTCAAAACACCCGGGGACCCACAGTTTGTGAACCACTGGTTTAAAGGCTATGATAATCCTCTGAAGCAGGCAGACTAGTGGGTTAATTTCACTATTGGAGGTGTGTATAGTTTCTGCTTACTGGAGGGAAGGATATTAGAGGCAAAGTTGAAGAATTTTGGCCACATCATGAGAAGACAGGAAAGCTTGGAAAAGATCACAATGCTGGGGAAAATGGAAGGAAAAAGGAAGAGAGGACGACCAAGGGCGAGATGGATGGACGGTATCCTTGACGTGACTGGCTCGACCTTGAAGGAACTGGGGACGGTGACAGCCGACAGGGAGCTCTGGCGTGGACTGGTCCATGAGGTCACGAAGAGTCGAAAACGACTGAACGAGTGAGATGACGACGACGATAGTTTCTGCTCTGGAGCTGTCCCAGATACACCAGAGGGAGTGGTAGTGTTAAAGCATCTGCATTTTTTGCAACATAAAATGTGTTTTAGTGTATGAGAAAAGTTACCAGTCTTCCCCATAAATAAAAAACACACAATTACACTCCTGGTGGGGCTTCCCTTCCACCAATAACTTTGGGACAAGCAAAATCAGTAAATAAATTTTTAAAAAATCATCTTTTGAAGGGGAAAATATAGGGTTGCCCTTTCATAGGAAGCATAACCCAATTGGGCCTTGGTACAATGCTGACTGCAATTTATAAAACATGTTTGTTATCATTCTGTGGCATCACATACAGTAGAGTTCTGGTTATATGACTTCTGCTTCTCTCCCCTCCCTATGGATGCCCGGTGCTTGTAGGCAGCAATGCTGGGTGCTTGCTGGGAGGGTCGAGATGTGATTGGCACAGACTTTCCCTCCAGCAAGCACCAGACGCTTGGAGAGGCCCTCTGCAAGTTGCTGCCTAGAAAAACAGCTGTTTTTCTAAGCAGCAATGGGGCTCTTAAGGCCAGAGTTAGCCAGGAGGGAAAACTCTCTTCCCTCCCTGCCAAACATCGGGCTTGGTTTCTAGCCAGCAATGGAGTTGTTAAGCCTGGCGCTACCCAGGAGGGAAAAGTCTCCTCCCTCCCGGCCAAGCACCCGGCTTGGAGCATGGAAAGGCTTGGATAATAGGGCCTCCCTATTATGGTAATATTGAGCATGGTGATCAGATCACGATATCAATAAACATAACAGTTTAAATAATAAATGTAAGGCCTTCTTGTGGACCACCCTGAGAATTTTTTTTGGGGGGGGGGGGTGAAGACCCTCAAGCCCCCCCTCCCCCCCCCCCCCCGGCTACATGCCTGCTATTACCCAACAGTTTCGGTTATCCGACATTGAGCCCACCAGTTTATGTCGGATAACAAGAACTCTACTGTATATATCTTAGTGTATATATCTTGGCAGCACCTACACTCCTCAAAACTCTAGTTACGTGAGAATGACCAAACCATTTTCTGGAAAAAGGTGAAGTTTGCTGATCGGTAAACATCATGCACATTTTCTTTGATATTTACTTACATCTAAATACCATGTTCAGTCAAAATTTCTTACTGAATCTGCATTCTAGAGGGAGGAAATACAGAAATATGAAATTGCTAGGAAATACCCAGAATAGAGGATGGATCAGCAATCAGCTTCCAAACTTTCTCCATTTGAATACATGAGATCAGTGTTTCTCAAACCCTGGCCCTCCAAGTGTTTGGGACTTCAACTCCCAGAAATCCCAGATAGCTTACCAGCTATTAGGAATTGTGGGAACGGAAGTCCAAAACATCTGGAGGAATAGAGTTCGATAAACACTGCATTAGATAATACGTTGCTGATTTGTATGGCATAAGAAATAGACAGACAGAAGTTTAAGGCCTACACTTCTGAAAAACAAAACATGTGTTTTGAAGTGTCCTATTAATTAAAAAGAAGAAGCTTTATTCAATTAAGATCAGACAGATTGTACATTTATCATAATTAGTGAATTGGCAGGTTGATCTTATACTTGCTTCTGTGCAAATGAGCTGCATTCAATCAGCCAGAAGCTTCCTTTTCAGTAGGGAAAGAGAATAACCTTGTCTCAAAGCAACTTGCTGAATTATTTCTTGCCTACCATTCAACTGCAAACAGAATTCGTCTGTACCAGGCAATTGTTTTGAATATTCATTTGGGAGAATTACTTTCTTGGCTTCTGTAATTGTAGTATCTCCATTAATGCAGAGAGTGTTTGATTGATTGAATGTTAAAGTATAAAAATTATAAAGTGCATATTTACTTAATGTAAGCAGATTTCAGGGCTGCTGTACAAATTTCAGAGAAGTGCCAAAAGACAGGAATGGCAAGAATATGTATTTGTTATTCATTTCTTAACTGAGAAGCCCTGTCAAAAAGAATACACGGAGCACTAAATGTGCTGCACAACTATGAACAGATATAAAAATTCTCATCTGAACACCAAGATATCTGTTTTTTTGGCACAGGAAACATGTTTTCCTCCAATCCAGAAAGTATACATGGAAAAACATTTTTTCTCTATAAAAATGCATAAACCATATATATAATTCTATACAAAAATGAGTTTGTGCATAGAGATAAATTGTATAGCTTTACAGAGAAATTGTTCCTAAAGAATATATAGCCATTGCAAAATTTACAGCAATACAGTATATGTTCTTATGCAGTAGGAAGAATGCAGTAGGAATTATCCATTCTTGGTTCCAAAGACAAATAACATAAACATTTAAAATCAATATAAGGAAGAAGGTATTAATAGTTTCAATAGGATTAAATGTAGTTTTAACTATGGCCCTTTTCAGGTGTGCCCCAGGGGCGGTTGAAGCTATAAGTGAAGTAAGCAATTGTGGGTGGCGCCAAATCCCCTAGGGGCGCTGTTGTGCTTGTGTGTCTCACGCCTCTGCAGCCAGCGCATGCATTTGGATCTGGAAGCAGCCCCAGAAAGTGCCCAGCCATGCTGAAGGAAGGAAGGAAGGAAGGAAGGAAGGAAGGAAGGAAGGAAGGAAGGAAGGAAGGAAGGAAGGAACAAAGGAGGAGAAGCCCTTGGCTGGAGTGGGCTTCCCAAGAAGAGACAGAAAGACCTCTCACTTCTGGATAGCTTACACCTGGCAACTTTCCCTGCATCTATTCCTTGGATTCGGCATGCTCCATCTTCCCAGATCTAACGTGTGTGTCTTTTTTCTTGCTTTCAAAGCGCCTTGTAAGAAGCCCTCCTCTGAGCTAGGCTTTAAGCAACAGCTGTATCACTGGTTGCTGTGAGTATTCTGGACTGTATGGCCATGTTCTAGAAGCATTTTCTCCTGACATTTCACCCACATCTATGACAGGCATACTCAGAGGTTGTGAGGTCTGTTGGAAACTAGTCAAGTGGGGTTTATGTATCTATGGAATGTCCAGAGTGGGAGAAAGAACTCTTGTTTGTTTGAGGCAAGTGTGAATGTTTCAATTGGCCACCTTGATTAGCATTGCATAGCTTTTCAGCTTCAAGGTCTGGCTGCTTCCTGCCTGGGGGAATCCTTTGTTGGGAGGTGTTAGCTGGCCCTGATTGTTTTTTGTCTGGAATTCCTCTGTGTTCTGAGTGTTGTCCTTTATTTACTGTCCTGTTTTTAAAATACTGGTAGCCAGATTTTGTTCATTTTCATGTTTCCTCCTTTTTGTTGAAATTTTGTTGAAATTGTTGAATGGCTTCTCTGTGGTCTGACATGGTAGTTGTCAGAAATCAGGCTACCAGTATTTAAAAATTACAAGTATTAAAAAACTCTAAAATCAGGACATTCACACCTGCCTCCAGCAGACAAGCATTCTTTCTCCCAACTTGGACTTTCCACAGATATATAAATCCCAATAGCCTAGTTTCCAACAAATCTCACAACCTCTGAGGATGCCTGCCATACATGCAGGCAAAATGTCAGGAGAAAATGCTTCTGGAACATGGCCATACAGCCCGGAAAACTCACAGCAGCCCAGTGATTCTGGTCATGAAAGCCTTTGACAACGTAGCATAACACTCACTATTTTGGGGTCTGGAAAAAAATACACTGTGTTGTTGAAGGCTTTCATGGCCAAAGTCACTGGATTGCTGTAGATTTTCTGGGCTGTATGGCCATGTTCCAGAGGCATTCTCTCATGTTTCACCCACATCTATGGCAGGCATCCTCAGGGTTTGAGGTCTGTTGGAGACTGGGGAAGGACCTACAGCCAGAAAAACCTACAGCAATCCAAAAAGTACACTGCTTTCTCAAAATGTTAATTGCCCCCCCCTCCCAATAGTGTTTCTTTGTATTGACTCTTTTATTTTTCAGTGATTGGTTTGGGGAGGGACGCCCAAATACTGTTTGCTTACACTTGAAAATTACCTAGGGCTGGCCCTGGTGTGCCCTCTACACATAGATGTAATCCATATGAAGACACAGAATGCTAATTGCCATTTGCCCTCTCATGGGTGGGATTAAGAAATTACAGTATTTAAATTTGCTCTTCCTCTGCCACTGCTGTTACAAAAACCTACAATAATCACAAGCCATCAATGGCATACTTCATTCTTGCAGGTTTATGTGTGCAGGGTTATATAACAACCACCAATATTAATCAAGCTTGAGCTCATAAACAGTACTTCTCATGGGTTAGCTGGCCATTACAGACACAATCCTTCAGGCTAGTTTTAACCTACATTGCTGTAATAAGGACTTTATTGCATAAGGCAGGCAAACTGATATCACAACTGATCCCTATCACATGGCACCATGTGCATCCTGCTGCCAGTCTACCTCCTCCATGTGATTTTTCAGTCCTAGCTATGAATGGCCAAAACCTGTCAATAGTTCCCAATCTGGCAATGCTTCTATCACCTACCTTGGTGCAATAGATCCCTTCCACTTCTGTGCCAGCATGTCAGCTGTAAAGCAATATCAGAGGGTGGGAGTCTCCTCTTCCTCTCGCATTGTATTCCCATGCTGGCTATTGTATTTTATAATTTATAGTAAAGTTTGCCTTTTAATCATTTTTTTCATGCTGGAATTGAGCAATTGTGCTAAAATACAAAAACAATAATTAAAGAATTAAGGAACAGTAGTAGTGCAGGAAGGCCTTGCTGCACATAAAAGCAGCAAAATTGGGGCAAAATGCCCCATGTGAAGAGGTGACTAACTCTTTTGTAGGAACCCTTCACACTGCAAAAGTATGTTTGGATAACATTAAATAAAAGTAGTTGAAAATAACATGGTCATTTTTTTTTCTGAGTAGCAACCATGGAATGAAAATTGTATGAAAATAGGTTCTCTGAGTAATTTAGTTGCAGGAGAAAGAAAATCAAGGAACATATCAGGATATTAGCTAGCAATTTGGGGATTTGAACACTTTAGACCATGTTCAGCGTGTTGAATTGGTGAAGAAGAAAATAAACGTAATTGCTTCATCGAGAAACATTAATGATTTTGCTGTTACAATCAAAGTAAGCTTTTATTCAAGAAATTGATTTCTTTGACAGAGTTCTTTATTATCAACAGCTTTCATCTGTTTTGCAAAATTCAGCTGTTTGTTGAATATGGGTCTCCACCTACTTAGATTAAGAAGAAATTTTAAATTATAGGAAACCATTTAGAATAGTATAATAAATTGTAATTAAGACTGATTCTTTCTTTCTTTTCATCTTAAAGGGAAAGTCCGATAAGTCTCCATGTATAGTAAAGCATTTAAAATTATTTGAGTAGCAGAATGCCAGAAGTTTCTAAAGTCAGGGTCTGAAAATAGAAAGTACTTACTTACTTAGGCGATCCCTTGTAGGCTGAGGATGATGGTCCCCCATTCTGGCGTCTTGGGGGTGTGTCCGTAGGTGGCTGAGGAGACCTATTCTTGATTCTACAGTGAGGACATCAGTTTCTAGGTGGAAGGCGGTCCCAGTCAGAGTTGGCTTGATGCGCCTTCCTCTTGGCCCGCTTCTCCCTTAAGCCTTCCGTTCATGCCTCTTCAAACTCTGCAGTACTGCTGGTCACAGCCGACCTCCAGTTGGTGTGCTCAAGGGCCAGGGCTTCCCAGTCCTCAGTGTCTATGTCACATTTTTTAAGGTTGGCTTAAGCCCATCTTTAAATCTTTAAATCTCCTTTCCTGTCCACCAACTTTTCGTTTTCCATTCTTGAGTTGGGAGTATAGTAACTGTTTTGGGAGATGGTGATCGGGCATTTGGACAACGTGGCCAGTCCAGCGGAGTTGATGGCATAGGAGCACTTTCCCCCAAAGAGGAACAAAGTCAAAATGACTTACAAATACGCATGAAAATGACAATTGCCCTTTGTTAAAATGCAATTATAAGACTAAAAGCAGCATTAAAAAGGAATACAAAGAACAAAAACTAATTTTAAGAAACAATATTAAACAGGTTATCATTTCAACCATTGACAGATGTTTATCAAAGGATCATTGATCTTATTCGTATATGTGTATCAACATATATGTTCATGTCATGTTATATGGCATAGATGAGTAGGGGCCCTTCCACACAGCCATATAACACAAAATATCAGGGTAGAAAATCCCACAATATCTGCTTTGAACTGGGATATTTGAGGGTGCATCAGACAGCCCCTTGGAAGCGGGAGCTCCCGCTTCTTTAAGAAGGGTGTCCAGATGATGTCCCACACAAAAGACATTGCTTTGTAGTGAATTAATTTGATAGTCATTAGACACACGCCTTTGTGAAAGGCCCGAGAAAAAAGTAAAAATAATTTATTGGCCTCCATTAGGCCTCACAGCACGGTCTCTTGAATGTTCCATTATGGGCAGGAAAGCAAGGGAGATGCAGGAACAATTTGCCTCTCCTCCTCGCTTACTCAGCATAATTGGTACATCCCAGGAAGTATGCTGGAAAGCCTAATGGAGTCCGCTAAGTTATTTTTACTCCCCGCCCCCATTTTTAAGGGGTTTTGGGAGGGGGTGGAGGCTGTATCCGGGTCCTCCCAAAAGGTTTCAGGAGGGCATCTGAACTCATGCCCCAGAAAGCATGCGCTTTCTGGGGCATGTGTAGACTAGAAGCCGGGAACTTTCATGTTTTAAAAATGTGATTGTTCCCAGTTTAAACTGCTGTCTGGGACCACTCTGAGTCCACACTACCATATATTTGAGTTCAAAGCAGAAAATGTGGAATTTTACTCAGCTGGGTGGAAAGGCCTAGTTTTGCAATCCATCTGTGAGATAGTAGTAGTACTTCTCTACATTGAGCTGTCATGGTTGTGCAAATGACTATAGCTACTAGGCCTTTGCAAACTAATATAGATAACATGAGTCCATGGAAGAAACGATAGCGAGATCTCAATACCAAATAGAGAACTCACCATTTTTGTGAGTAATCATATATATATATATATATGTATATATATATATATATGCTAGAACTGTTTCATATTCACTTTGTTGCGCCCCAGCCAGAATTCACCTTGCCCTCAACACCAACCAGGAAACCAAAAGTAATAGTAAAACAGTTTATTGCTAAAAACACATATAAAAAGGTACAATCACCATAGAAAATAGGAAAGGCAAAATCCAAGAGATAATGAGGAAATATAGTCATACAAGCAATAAGAGGGACCAAACTGGTAATAGGAATACAATTGAAAGATAATAATCCAAACAGTTCAAAGCTGTTTCAGGAAACAAGGTACAGAAATCTCAAAATCCAACATGAGACTAAATCCAGAGTAATAAGGACCAAAACATGAACATGAATATAAAAACCAGATTATAAAAACTTCTTGTACTCCTCAGATCTTGAACTAGGACATGAACTTGAGATACTCACTTGTTCAGCAACTTTGCCTGATCTGACCCTAATGAAAACATCCTTTTCATTTAAGGACCTCAGGACATGCAATAATGGCATGAAATCATGCCATTGGCATCTGCCATTGACGCTTCAAGGTCTTCTCACGAATTCAGTTTGACCTTTGAAGCTTTGCTTCCTCCTCCCTAAAACTGAGCTTCAAACTCCAACTATCAATAGCAGGTGTATTCCCAGGGAAAACTTCCCTCTCATGAGAAGCTCCACTCTCTTGCAGTTCATTATCTTGCATTGCTAAGGAATGATTAGGGCAAAGGATCATCTCCTTATCATCCAGCTCAGAAGCTGTTTCCCTTTCCTGCCCCTTTTCACAGGCAGAATCCTGTTCTAAAATCCCCTTATTTTCCTCATAGGAAAACACATCAGACCTCACAACCGTTCCCTCATTGTCAGCATCTGACTGAACTGCAACACACTTTCTGTTTAAATTAGAAATGAAACGGTATGTTCTAATCATAAATCCAAAGAGTTAGAAGAGACCAAAAGGGGCCATCTAGTCCAATCCCCTGATATGTATGAAAAGAATTCCAGAAATATGGCCATCCAATTTCTGTTTAATGATCTTGAAAGAAGGAAGGTCCACCAGTCTATTACAATGTTGAACAGTTCTTAACATCAGGAAAGTCAATCTAATGTTCAGACAGAATTCATTAATTCATGTCCTGATGTTTCCTCCATCTTCTAAAATTAAATTCCTTCAAATATTTAAAGTTGAATATCATATCCCCTTTCCAGATTTTCTTCTCCAAGGTGAATATATATGATCTTCCAGATACTGCTGAACTGCAATTTCCAGTAACCCCAGCAAATGTAATAGGAGACCTGCCAGGAGCTGCAAGTCAGCAACAACCGGAGGGCTGAAGAATACCCATTTCTGGCCTACATATTGGAAGCAACAATTAATTATTTCACTGGTTCACTTGGAGTTAAGAGATTGCTTCTGTTTAGTACCACTGAGGACTTGATACCCTAACTAAAAGAGATCATGAGATATGATAGTTGATAGGTCAGTGTGCTGAATTACCAGTAATATCTGACACAGAATATTGGTACCTTAGATCGGTGGTTCTCAACCTGTAGGTTCCCAGATATTTTGGCCTTCAATTCCCAGAAATCCTAACAGCTGATAAACTGGCTGGGATTTCTGGGAGTTGTAGGCTAAAACACCTGGGGACCCACAAGTTGAGAACCACTACCTTAGATTTTCCTCGTTTTATTTATTTATTTATTATTTACAATATTTATATTTTGCCCTTCTCACTCCTAAGGGAACTCAGGGCGGATTACAACGAACACATATATAGCAAACATTCAATGCCAACAGACAAATAACATACAGTATAGACAGACACAGAGGCATTTAACAGCATTAGCTGTTTCTTGTCATTTTGATATAATGTGCTTGCACTGTGCTCATCTAATCGAACAGAATAGAATACCTTTATTTATCATTGTGCTATTGCACAATGAAATTACATACCTCCCCCCGCACATACCACAAAACACATCCATCCCTCCACACACCACCACCACTACACAGCCCCCAATGCTATATCAATGCGAAACTACAGAGTTCAACATAGCCACAACTCTAGGATAACAACTATCCTTCAGATTGTTTGTCCTTGTCTTTGTCACCCTGTACTATCTGCCAGATGGCAATAATTCAAAAAAGCATATACCAGGTGAGATGGATCCCCAAGAATGCTCTGAGCTTTCTTAGGGCAATGGGAATTAAACAGTTCTTTGAAAGAGGGGAGAAGGCAACTAATGATTCACTGTGCAAAAGTGGTGATGCTTTGGAGTGCTTTCCTATCTGCCACTGTACAGCTACCAAACTATGCACAGATGAAGTAGATTAGGACATTCTCTATAGCACAGCGATAAAAAGTCATTAGTTGTTTTTCATTCAGTTGATGGTTCTTTAGCAGTCTCAGGCAGTATAGTCTCTTCTGGGCCCTCTTAACCAACACTGCCATAAGGGTGCCCCAGGTCAGATCCTTCTTCACAGTGACAACCAGGAACTTAAAACTGGCCACCTGCTCCACTTGGTCTCCATTTATGACCAAGGGCTGAATTTTTGGTCTGTTTTTCCTCTAATTCACTATGAGCTCCTTAGTCTTGTTGATGTTAAGAACCAAGTGGACAGGGCTACAATCATATGTGTACAAAGTGAAAAGCAGAGGACTCAATATACAGTGCTGTGGCATCCCAGAAAGGAGAGTGAGAGCAGATGACCAATTTCCCTACTTAACATGGACTATAAACTATTCACGAATATATTGGCAGAACGTTTAAAGACATTCCTAGTAGAATGGATAAAAGAAGACTAGACAGGATTCCTCCCAAGAAGACAAATAAAAGATAACGTAAGGACTATCCCAAATGCAATCAAATACTATGAAAAACACTATAAAAAGAATGCACGTTTCTAGCACTTGATGCGGAGAAGGCCTTTGACAATATTAACTGGGACTTCGTAATTTTGTTATTGAAAGAATTGGACATGGGACACTACTTTATAACAGCGATAAAAGCAATATACAGCAAGCAAGAAGCAAAAATCCTTATAAATGGCCAAGAGACAAAGAACTTTAAAATAGCAAAAGGCACAAAACAAGGCTGTCCCCTCTCTCCTTTATTATTTATACTCTTCTTAGAAATACTTCTAAACAATATAAGAGAAGACAAAGAAGTAATTGGAATTAAGATAAGGAAAGAAAATGATAAAATAAGTGCATTCACTGATGATATGATTTGTATTATAGAAAAACCCCTGGACAACATACAAAAATGGTTAAATAAAACTGAAGAATGTGGCAACATCTTAGGCTTAAGAATCAATAAGAAAAAAACAATGATAATGACTAAGAATATTTCAAAGAAAAGACAAGAACTTGGAAAAATAACAGGAATACAAATTACAAATAAAATAAAATATCTAGGAGTAATCATTACAGCTAAGAATGCACAATTATTAAATAATAACGATGAAGAAAAATGGAAGGAGATAAAAAAGGACTTAGAAAAATGAAAACACTTGAACCTTTCCTTTTTGGGAAGAATATCAACCATAAAAATGAACATATTGCCAAAAATTTTGGTTTTGTTCCAAACAATCCCCTTTATACAAAATTATCAAATATTTTAAAAATGGAATTCAGACATAACGAAATTCATTTGGTTGGGGAAAAAAACAAGGATTAAGCTCCTAAATCTGACAGACAAAAAAAAAAAAAAAGAGGACTGAGACTTCCAGATTGAGGTTGTACTATGAGGCATGTGGACTAATTTGGATTAAATATTGGTCAAATTTAAAGAAAACCAAAAATCTAACTCTAGAGGGTTTCGACTTAAGGTGTGGATGGCATACCTACCTGTGGTATGACAAAAATAAAGTGGAAAAAATTCAGGAACCACTTCATTTGGTCAGCTCTATTCAAGATATGGGAAAAATACAAATCAAGATTTTCTACCAAAAGACACCACTTTGGATATCCTCAATAGAAGCCATTCAAAGGAGAGAGTTAGGATGGGAAGACTGGTCAACATATAAGGATTTGCTGAGAACACAAAGCAGAGAACACTTACTGAAGACACAAGAACAAATAAAGGTTTGGTTCAAAAATGTTTCATGGTTTCAATACAGACAGATTCAAGAATACTACAATAGAGACAAAAAGAATGGCTTTTCAGACAAAGATACTATTTGGGATTAAAATTATACTCACGGAGAAGAAAGCAATTACAAAAGTCTATAAAATCTTGTTACAATGGGCCACAGAAATGGAACAAGTCAAGGACTGCATGACAAAATGGTCGATTCATCTGGGATTCATCTTATCCCTGATAAGAATGGAAGAATGGGAGAAGATGTGGAATTATAAATTGAATTATACCTGCTCTTATGACTTCAAAGTAAATTGGTATAAGATGATGTACCAGTGGTAAAATGACCCCACACGTGGTGGGGATGTAAAATTGCAAAAGATTATTGGAAAACTTGACACATGAAAATCCAACGTTGATCTCCCAACCGAACATTGATTCCAGTCCCTTAGGAATACTCCTTCTGTAATGTCTCAGAGACCCCCGAGTCATGACCCCGTCGCTATTACGGAGCAGACCGAAGAAGAGATGGGGTTTCTGCCATTTCCACTTGATTCTGTCCCTGTTCAGGTGCCCACTGTTGACAATTCTAGCCCACAGTTCACAAGAAAGGGCCTTGGCTCTCAGCCCGGTTCTCCAGAGAATGTTAGTTTTGACCACCGATTATCTTGGGAGGCTTCGCGCGCGGAAAGGAGCACTCGTTTAGCAGAAAAAGCCAGCGTTAATTAGGCTGGTTCCCTTGAGAGTTTTCAGGGAGGACTGCATCTGTCAAGACCCAGGCTGCAGAGCACCAATAACCATACACAGAGGCCAGAATCTATCTAATATCTTTATTGAAGGATTATATAAAGTTAATAAAAACAAGTGTAGAAAATAGTCCAGAATTAGACCTTTCAGGAAAGGTCAGAATTAGTCCAAAAAAGCAATGTCCAATAAGAAATATTAAGGTCCAAAGTTGTAATCCAATAACCGAAACACTCACTTTGCCAAGCAAAGTGAGGGGAGATGACAAGGTCCTTTAGTCCATGAAACTTGAGCGAGGCTAGGAAATAACTTGATACTTGAAACAAGGCTTGAACGTGGAACAAGGTAACTAAGAACAAGAACAAGGTCCGTGGAATAACTTGATAAAATCCGTGGAACAAGGCAAGGATTGATCCTGGGAAACAAGGCAAAGTCCGTAGATAAACAAAGGCTGGGAAGCAAGGCGAAGGCTGGATAGCAAGGCAAGGCTTGAGCAGGAGCGAGGCTTGAATCGGAGCGCGCTGTCCAGACACAACTCGCTCCGTAGGCTGACGAATTGACTCCGCGAAGTTACTACGCGGGTAAAACACCTAAATAGAGTCTAACTTTCCCGCCGAAGCAGTTCTCTGGGAATCAGAACCGAAAGCTAAACTCTGAGACCAGATGTGAGACTCCCCAAAGATTCTCACGAGAAGCAGTCTTAATTGGCCACATTCTTAGCTGCAATCCTCGCACTCCTGCGCGAAGCTGATTCCAAACTTCTCTGTTGTTTACAAAACTCCCGGCGCAAGAACACGGGAGAAGTAGGCTCTGGGCTTGTTTGACATACTTCTGGGAGACAACTTTCTTGCAGGTGCAAGGTTCCCAGATCTGCCTGGGAAAGATCTGGCTGAGAAGAATCCAGTTCAGACTGGGAAGGTAAAAAACCCAAGTTTTCATCTTCATCAGGAATTACAATGTCCTGAGCAGGACTACAAGGCCCATGGGTCATCACACTATCCCCCTCCTCAAGGCCCCTCCCAAACTGGGGCCCTCTCCCCGAGGTGCGAGGTCGTGGCTTGGCGGGATAGGTCTGATGAAAGCGACGGGTTAGATCAGGAGCATGGACTGTGGAGGCGTCTTCCCAAGAGCGTTCCTCAGGGCCAAAACCCACCCAGTCAATGAGATATTGTAGGCGGCGGCGGTGAAAGCGAGAATCCAAAATGTCCTCAACCTCGAACTCCTCCTCCCCATTCATCAAAACAGGAGGGGGGGCTGGTTGGTCTGTATCAGGTCGCACACCATCCGCCGGAAGGAGCAGGGAACGGTGAAACACTGGGTGAATGCGCATTGAACGCGGAAGTTGGAGTTTGAAAGTCACGGGGTTTAATTGCGCCACCACTGGATAGGGGCCAATGAAACGGGCATCTAACTTCCGGCAAGGGCGGTGGGAGGGCAGGAAGCGAGTGGACAGAAAAACCCGATCTCCTACCTTGATTTCGGGGCCCGGCTGGCGATGTTTGTCAGCGTGGCGTTTATAGTCCTCCTTGGCTTGGTCCAGTTGCTGGAGCAAAAGTTGTTGCACCGCTGTGAGTTCCTGCAGCCAATCCTCTGCTGCGGGAACTTCTGAAGTTTCAATGACAGGGGGAAAGAAACGTGGATGGAAGCCGTAGTTTGCAAAGAACGGCGTTTCTTTTGTAGAAGCTTGAACTCCATTGTTGTAGGCAAACTCAGACAGTGGTAACAGAGAAGCCCAATTGTCCTGTTGGTAGTTTACATAACAGCGAAGATACTGCTCCAAAGTGGCATTGGTGCGCTCCGTTTGCCCATCTGTTTGGGGATGATGAGCTGAAGATAAGCGAGAGTCTATGCCCAATAGTTTTTGTAGTGCCTTCCAAAAACGAGAGGTGAATTGAGATCCACGGTCTGTGACTAAACTCTTGGGCAATCCATGTAGTCTGAAAACATGTTGAAGAAATAGATCCGCAGTTTCTTTGGCCGTGGGGAGGCCTTCACAGGGAATGAAATGGGCTAACTTGGTGAAAAGGTCCACCACCACCAAGATCGTGGTGAATCCACAGGAAGGTGGTAGGTCAGTGATGAAATCCGCGGAAATTATTTCCCATGGGCGAGATGGGGTAGGAAGGGGGTGTAAAAGCCCTGAGGGCTTCTCCCTTCGTATCTTGGAGCGCTGGCATACTGGGCAGGTGTTGACATATTTTTCCACATCCTTGCGGATCTTGGGCCACCAAAAATCCCTTAGGATCAAATGCATAGTTTTAAATAGTCCGAAGTGTCCTGCTGGTTTGCAGTCATGACACAGACGAAGCGCTTTTTCCCTGCCCGGTCCGGGTGGGATATAAACATGATTTCTATAGCAGAGCAGCCCATCTTTAAGCGAAAAGGGAAAGTGCAGACCTTGGCGAAGTTGGTCCTGCGCCCAGGCATCTGCTTGCTGACTAGCCCTGATTTCTTGAGCACAGATGAGTCCTGGAGTAGGGGAAGTTGAACCAATGGGAATGGATTTGGTGTTCCCCACCGTGAGCGTGGCAAAGTTCTCGGGTTGTAGCAGTTGGGATTCAAAGGTCTCCTTGCGTCCTGCAGCGTATTCCGGTTTACGTGACAGGGCGTCTGCTTGCTTGGTTTGGGCTGGGGTCACATAATGGATCTGGAAGTTGAAACGTTCAAAGAATAAAGCCCAACGTTGCTGCCTCTGATTTAGTTTGCGGGCAGTTCTTAGATGTTCTAGATTACGATGATCTGTGTGGACTTCAATGGGAAATTTGGCCCCTTCTAGCCAATGTCTCCAAGTTTCAAAGGCTGCCTTTATGGCCAGTAGTTCTTTTTCCCAAATGGTGTAATTCCTCTCTGGTGTGGTTAGTTGACGAGAATAAAAGGCACAGGGATGGAGGTGATCTCCCACCGGTTGTAAGAGTACAGCCCCAATTGCCACATCAGAGGCGTCCGCTTGCACCACAAAAGGGGTTCCAGGATTTGGGTGCTGTAGGATTGGCTGGGAGGTGAATAGTTTCTTTAGTTGCTGGAACCCTTTCTCTGCTTGATCAGTCCAGCGGAAAGGCTGCTTTCCACGGATGCAGCTAGTGATGGGGTCGGACCAGCGGGCAAAATCTGGAATGAACTTGCGGTAATAGTTCGCGAACCCCAAGAAACGCTGCACCTCTTTCTTGTTAGTTGGCGCCCGCCATTCCAATACTGCTGAAACCTTGGCTGGATCCATGGAAAGCCCTAGAGGCGAGATGCGGAAACCAAGGAAATCTACCTCTTGTAGATCAAAGGCGCATTTTTCCAGCTTGGCATAAAGTCCATGATCCCGCAATCGTTGTAACACCATTTTGACGTGGTTCTCATGTTCTGATTGTGATCTAGAAAACACCAAAAAATCGTCCAGGTAGATTATCAAGAACCTGTCTAGATAGTCCTGAAAAATGTCATTGACAAAATGCTGGAACGTTGCGGGGGCTCCGCATAAACCGAAATTCATAACTCGGGACTTGTGATGAACCATGGGCCTTGTAGTCCTGCTCAGGACATTGTAATTCCTGATGAAGATGAAAACTTGGGTTTTTTACCTTCCCAGTCTGAACTGGATTCCTCTCAGCCAGACCCTTCCCAGGCAGATCTGGAAACTTTGCACCTGCAAGAAAGTTGTGCCCCAGAAGTATGTCAAACAACCCCAGAGCCTACTTCTCCCGTGTTCTTGCGCCGGGAGTTTTGTAAACAACAGAGAAGTTTGGATTCAGCTTCGCGCAGGAGTGCGAGGATAGCAGCTAAGAATGTTGCCAATTAACATTGGTTCTCGTGAGAATCTTTAAGGAGTTTAACATCTGGTCTCAGAGTTTAGCTTTCGTTTCTGATTCCCAGAGAACCGCTTTGGTGAGAAAGTTGGACTCTATATAGGTGTTTTGCCCGCGTAGCAACTTCGCGGAGTCAATTCGTCAGCCTACGGAGCAAGTTGTGTCTGGACAGCGCGCTCCGATTCAAGCCTCGCTTCAGCTCAAGCCTTGCCTTGCTATCCAGCCTTCGCCTTGCTTCCCAGCCTTTGTTTACCTACGGACTTTGCCTTGTTTCCCAGGACTAATCCTTGCCTTGTTTCACGGATTTTACCAAGTTATTCCACGGACCTTGTTCTTGTTCTTAGTTACCTTGTTCCACGTTCAAGCCTTGTTTCAAGTATCAAGTTATTTCCTAGCCACGTTCAAGTTTTATGGACTAAAGGACCTTGTCATCTCCCCTCACTTTGCTTGGCAAAGTGAGTGTTTCGGTTATTGGATTACAACTTTGGACCTTAATATTTCATATTGGACATTAATTCCTTGGACTAATTTTGACCTTTCCTGAAAGGTCTGCTTCTGGACTATCTTTTACATTTGCTTTTATTAACTTTATATATTCCTTCAATAAAGATATTAGATAGATTCTGGCCTCTGTGTATGGTTATTGGTGCCTCTGCCGCCTGGGTCGTGACAGTTTGACTCCGCCACCCATAAGCACCAACTAACCGAGGCCAGGATGTCTACCGGAGCCGCGCCGGCTGGACAGCCGCTCAGCTACACCATCAGCAAGGACGAAGTGGACCGCATCCGTGACAGACTCAACGCGCAGGATGGAGAAATAAAAGGGTTGAGGGAGCGCGGAGTTCGCCTCCCGGCCATGGCGCTGCCTACCAAGTTTTCTGGAGAAGCTGCTAAGGTTCATGTTTTCCGCCGCCAATGTCAAGCTTATCTAGAGGCCCGTGATGCCGAGTTTCCCCAAGAAGACATCAAGGTGGCGTGGGTCTACAGTCTTCTAGACGGACCAGCGGCTAGCTGGGCGACGGCCCTGTTTGATCAAGCCTCCCCCCACCTGAGTTCAGCACAACGCTTCTTGGATCACCTTAAGGAGACCTGGGGAATCGAGGACAATTT